>NC_134708.1:16876200-17203700 GCF_043290135.1 Rhipicephalus microplus | reverse complement strand
TACAAGGGTATAACGATACAATAGATCAAAATGAAACACAATTTGTTCTACTTAATAAGTGGAAGATTTCGATTGCGGCGTCGTGCGCGGGTATCCCGGGTGCATGCGATCGTACAGATACGCGAGCCTTTAATGTGCGCCGATCACGTGCGTATTTCTTCCAGTCTCTTTCCGGCGACTGCCACCTCTCCCGATCTCGGGCTTGTGGAGACAGCGGCCGTATCCGACGTGGCAATGTGATCTTTTATCGGAGCCTCCCCTCATTTCACGTTGCCGAATTTTCACTGTTGCCTCAATAGGAAGGCGTAACCTTCGTTGCTGCGCGTAGAAAACTGCAGTACATCGCTGCTCGGAAAGTGGGTGGAGGTGCGGTTCCCGGCATGGGGAACGAAACAGAAGGAAGCGTCGTGCAAATGCGAAAGACAGACAAGACAGACCCATCTTTTGTAACGGGTGCGATGTAAATCGTTTCGATGACGGTGATAACCACCTCCTCTAAACTCTTAGTTTGCGTATGTTTGCAGTCTTAAGAATGTGTACGCTCACTGCACCCCCCCCCTCCCTTCCCGTACATAGAGTTATGCAATCTGTAGGATATTCTGCTATCTTCGTCTATATTCTGTGGCTTATAGTGTTCCTCTTCCGAGTTGCGTTGCGACGAAACCTCGTAACGGGACGACTCTAACGCCGTTGTATAGTTGGAGAAATCGACACCAGGCGTCGCCGCAACTGGTTATTCTGTACATAGTTTCTTAAAATTAACTAGAGGGCACTCTGGCGCTGCGATCGTTCAGCGATCATGGAAATGATGGGTAGTACACACATTTGCCTATAGTCTTCGTACTTGCGGGCGGTGAATCATACTTGCGGCTTCGTTTATCGCTGGCTACGGTTTTGTTTTGAAAGAAAAAAAAAAACGAACCCTTTTGAACTTAGTGACTTGATTCGAAATGGTAGACCTAAAAGAATAAAGTTGTGAAGCACAGACGGTGAACATTTGCTAATTTATGTTTTCGTGAAAAAAAAAAAAAACAGCTCCAAGCCACGCGAACACACACGGAGCCAGAAGCAGGCCAGAAGAAGTACGAAAATTGGACAAATGTGCTGTACTACCCATCATTTCCATGCTCGCTGAAGCGCCGTGTGTTGCAGCTCCCATGGACACTAGCGCCAGAGTTCCCTCTAGTGTATATTGAGACTCTATGATTCTGTAGATTTTGTTACAGTCGCTCATGACGTCATCCGCAACGGAAAACGCCCTCTATAAAGCTCGTAGCGAGCCGTGTGAATCTCTGTAATGTTCATCATTATCGATGTCATACCGCGTTCAAAGAGTATCCGGGACGGGCATTGCGTGAATGTTTTCCCTATGTACCCCTCGCTGGCTGTGCTGAACCGGCTTGAACCGCCACTTACGGTGTCCGGGCGGACAACGCGGCACCTGCATGCGGATAACCGCCACCGCCCAGGAACGTATAAATGGACGCTTGCGGGAAGCGTATAAGCGGTGGCTAGCAGGAAAGAAAATAAGGCGAGATGGAAATCAAAGTGGCGAGTAAACAATGAGGATAAAGAAAGTCACCTCGCTCTTTTTTCTGATGTTTCTTTTTTTTAACCTTAGCCTCACCCGCTTTACGGAGGAGACCGCGTAGTGGCTCTGAGTCGCGTTTGTATTGCGATGCAGGTGCCAAGAGTGGCGATGTGGGCTTGTTGGTGAAACATTTGAAAGAAATTTATGCAGGTGCCAAGAGTGGCGATGTGGGCTTGTTGGTGAAACATTTGAAATACATTTATGCAGGTGCCAAGATATCGAGCTGTCCGGCTGGGGGGGGGGGGGGGTTGGACGATTGGGACGAATCAACGAAAGATGTTTGTGCACGCGCGTTCATCTATAGCTGACGTGCACGAAATGAGGTTGAGATTCGCCAATGGAGTTTTTTTTTTTTTTTGAACGACTCAATCGACAGATTGTAATGTTAAGACCGTGACACCAGTGAGGATTGTATATGTTACCTGCCGATAGCCGACATTATAGCCTGGACTAAGTCATTCGTACTCCTAGCCAATAGTTAACCGGCGTTAACAAACACTTAGTGATTTTCAGTTACCACTCTGTAAGTGGACATTGGCCTTGATTTCGTCACTGTTTGCCGGTGTTGATTCTGATGTCTGTATGAGGTGAAAGCATAACAACAGCCTCCTCAAACGCGGGAAGTGACCCGTCGCTTCAGCACGGGAGATGCAGAAAATCATGTGATGACGTCAACCTATGACGCCCACGTTATGCTCAATCGACTGATATGATAGCTTTCGGCCTCGAATCGGATTTCGCAAATACACGGGGGACTATGCGAGTTTCTTCTCTAATAACCGCGTTGCACACGGGAACACTCTTCTATGGGCAGACAGAAAGCCGTTCTACTCTACTCCAATCATGGGAATTTAAAACGGAGCGTTTTTCCTGCAAGTAGAGGGGGGGGGGGGGGGGGTTAACGATTTAGAATGATTTGGTACTCTACTATGAGAGAGCTTAAAGCCGTCACGTGGGTGTAACAATTGATGAGGCCCTATTGACGAAAATGTGTGTTCAGAAAAAGTGGTAAACTATTTAGAGTACATGGTACTGCTCTACTATATATGGAAGGGCGTAAAGCGGTCCCGTGGGGCATACCAACAACACCGCATATACACCATTTGAAATGTGTTGTGTTTAGAGAAGAGTGGTCAACGATTGCGAGTACTTCGTTCTAAACTACACTCTTACAGAAAAGCTATGAGCACTGGCTAACTTTGGAGTATATATAGCCTTCACTTTCCAAGCGCATGTCTGGCACAGGGGAGCAGTTGTGTTTCAGGATGAATTATGAGAACTTTGAACCTATAGCACTATATTGTACTACCTGGCTACGTATGTTAGGAGACGTAGCACAATACTTTTAAGCAGCCTTACTTTAAAAAAATTGTATGTCATATTTATTCATTATAAAAGTGTCACAAAAAGACGTTATGGACAGTGGCCGAAACAAGGTTATGAACTCCTTCTCAGTGCGAATTAATGCTTTACACGGCTAATATATCGGCGCTTACAAGGTAATATTCGTTTTTGAGGTTTGACGCGCCAAAACAATGATAATGTTTAGAAAAACGCCGCAGTGGATTGATTGTGACCGTTTTCAAGGCTAATTGCGACCATCTGGTTATTTTGATCCGCCGGTCTTGTTAATATGTGCTGTAATTTACTAAGTTTGTTGTATTTGTCTATTACAACGCGTGTACTCTTGCCTATGGTTCGTTAACTTGTACTTCTCCGTTTCAACAATATCAGAACCGTGTTTACGTATCTCAGTTGCGTAATTTAAATTAAAATGTATTTACTTGATCTATAGATATCTTCTGCGCTATTTTTTTTTTCGTTTAATGATAATACGTCGAGACGATTCTTTTCATAAATAATCAGAACCAAAATCACACTATTTTGTATTAAATAGTCAACAGCCGGGTAGCAAAAGGTAGTAACGGGGCTAGAAAGGTAGTAACGGCTGCAGTTACTACCTCTTTCATTCCAGTTACTAACGTAAGTAGTAAATAGGCCGCAAAAAGTTAGTAACGGTAGCAGCTAGTAACTGTTTTCTAACGTAGGTAGTAAACAGGTAGCAAAAGTGTAGTAATGGTCCACGTAAGGTAGTAACCGCTGCCGTTACTACCTATTTGCTTGCAGTTGCTACATTTTTACTAACTTTTTCTTAATAGTGTATGGGAGAGCACTGAGCAGTCCCGATTCATGGCTGATGTGCTTAGAAAAACTGGGTAACGATTTAGAGTACTAGATACTCTACTATGGGAGAGCGTGTAGCCGTCCCCGTGGTAAAAGCGGAAATGAGGCCTCCTATAATGTTTAATAAAATGTGTATGGAGAGGCTGTGTAGCTTATGGATAACTTCACAGTAAAAATCCACGTTTGAGTCTCTACTTTTTAGATAAGAAACTTGAGCGACCTGGTGAATTTCGTCGAGTATTCAGACACCGCTGCTAAGCCAAACCCGATATTTTAGGCAGTAACGACGAACCTTTAACTCGCATATGCACAATATTAACCGGTTGTGAATGCATGGTAGAATTTATTCAATTCTGTGGTGCATACTAGTGTGAATATTAGGGGCGCGCAGATCTCGTCTTGTCTGGCTTGTGGTGTCGTCATCCCGGTCCGTTACATATGATGAAAAAAAAAAAAAAAATGGCAGCATATTCACGAAGTGAATGATGGAGTGGGGTGAAGCATCCGTCCGTCCATTCGTTCTTGCTTCCGTCCGTCCATGCGTCCGTCTGTGTGACCGTCCGTGCGTCCATTCGCCCTTCCGTGCGTGCGTCTGTTCGTGCGTCGGCACGTCCATCTGTGCGTCCGTCCCTGCGTTCGTCCGTCCATCCGCTCCTGCGTCCGTCCATGCGTCCATCCGTTCGTGCAGCCGTCCGTGCGTCCGTCCATGCATTTGTCGGTGTGTCCGTTCGTCCATCTAGTCAACACTCCAAGTACCACCATATCGCATCTTTCATCATATATGCGTCCGTCTGTGTGACCGTCCGTGCGTCCATTCGCCCGTCCGTGCGTGCGTCTGTTCGTGCGTCTGCTCGTCCATCCGTGCATCCGCCCCTGCGTTCGTCCATGCATCCGCCCCTGCGTCCGTCCATGCGTCCATCCTCTTTGCAGCCGTCCGTGCGTCCGTCCACGCATTTGTCTGTGTGTCCGTTCGTCCATCTAGTCAACACTCCAAGTACCACCATATCGCATCTTTTCATCATATATGCGTCCGTCTGTGTGACCGTCCGTGCGTCCATTCGCCCGTCCGTGCGTGCGTCTGTTCGTCCATCCTTGCGTTCGTCCATGCATCCGCCCCTGCGTCCGTCCATGCGTCCATCCATCCGTGCAGCCATCCATTCGTCCTTCCATGAATCTGTCTGTGTGTCCGTTCGTCAACTAGTCAACACTCCAAGTACCGCCATCTCGCATCTTTTCATGATATATGCGTCTGTCTGTGTGACCGTCCGTGTGTCCATCCGCCCGTCCGTGCGTGCCTCTGTTCGTGCGTCCGCGCGTCCATACGTTCTCCATCCCTGCGTTCGTCCATGCATCCGCCCCTGCGTCCGTCCATGCGTCCATCCGTCTTTGCAGCCGTCCGTGCGTCCATCCATGGATTTGTGTGTGTGTCCGTTCGTCCATCTAGTCAACATTCCAAGTACCACCATCTCGCATCTTTTCATCATATATGCGTCCGTCTGTGTGACCGTGCGTACATTCGCCCGTCCGTGCGTGCGTCTGTTCGTCCATCTGTACGTCCATCCATGCGTCCGTCCATGCGTCCATCCGTCCGTGCAGCCGTCCGTGCGTCCGTCCATGCATTTGTCTGTGTGTCCGTTCGTCCATCTAGTCAACACTGGAAGTACCACCATCTCGCATCTTTTCATCATATATTCCTCATATAGAAGCACCGCCATCCAGCGGACATTATAAGGACTGAACGAGAGGAGGCACACGCACACTTTCTTCGGCTTGCGCTTCGTGTCTACTTCCCACCTTTAACAACCTCGAGTTCATGGTATATACTAGTTCACTGTATTCATGGCACTGCGGCCCAACGCTCGTTAAACCTTTCTAAAACCAAGGAGGTTATGCCCAGCGAGTATAACGTAGCAACCCTTTCTTGTCAGATAGTGCTCAACGTACATGCTAATGGCTTCTAAGGGGGAATGAGGGACAGGATAATTCGGCTTTTAGTTAACGTGCACGCTGCGAAATTTTTTTATTGTTCAACAGTGCACAGAAGAAATCTCTCACTGGCAGCACCTTGGAGGTCAAAATGGAAGACTGGTCACACACTACGACTACTTCTACGACTACGAAGGACGAACGGGTGCCGCTATAAGGAGCTTCGCCCCTAAAAAATGAAATGTTTTCGTCATCGATTACAAACCGGCATGATGTCATGACAAGCCAGACAAAACGAGACCTTCGTTCCTGATATTCATTAATCTAGCTTTAGAGGAATCGAGATGAACACAGTCATCCATGGAGTTTCCCATAAATACACCAGAGGGAACTCTGGCGCTGGTGTCTATGGGAGCTGTAACGCATGGCGCTTTTGCGAGTGTGGGAAAAACGGGTAGTACATTGATTTGCCTAATATTCGTACTTTATGCTACTTCTGGATTCGCCTGGCTTGAAGCTGCTTTTTCACGAAACAACCATCGGCAAAGGTTCGGCACTTATGCTTGATAGCCTTAATCTTTTAGGCTTGCCACTTCAAAACGGGTGACGAAGTTCAAAAGGGTTCGTTCTTTTTTTCGAGACAAAACCGAAACACAGCAATAAACGAAGCCACAAGGCCCGCAAATGCAATCGATAGGCAAATCCATGTACTACCCATCATACCCATGGTCGCTGAACGCTGGCAGGGCCAGACTTCGCTCTGGTTAATTTTGATAAACCCAATGGGCAGGGCAGCTAATGCTTATAGCAAATGTAGTCTTTATGAGAGTAAGGTGATGGCCAACAAGCGGAGATAAGCGCCTTGCAGCATGGCAGGAAATAGCCCTACGTAAAATAGAATGATGATAACGACTAACGTGTTGCATCATAGATGGCTACGAGTGGATCATCGTTTTTACCCCCTCTCTTTTTTTTTTTTGCTTTGGTGCTCGTTTCAGTTCTCGCGTGCGTTTAGTTTGTGTCTGGCCGGTATGTGGCGCTATCTTGAGGGGGCGCCTCGTTTCTCACTCTTGGGTCATTTCTATTTTCCCTTGTGACAGTAACTGAGTAACTGGCTAACTCAACGTTAGCCAAGACTAGAAAATATGAGCCAAGAGTTAGCAAAGAAAGAATTATTAGCCAACATTATCAACTACACATAGGTTGGAGAACGTCGCGTCACATAGCCTGTACTGAAAAAAGACCCTCAAGGGAGACACAGAAAACACGAGAAATCGTTTTTTTGTGTTTTATGTGGCTTCCGAGATTGTTACCGCCTAAGCAGAACAAGTAGTAGTAGTAAACAACTTTATTAAGGCAGCTGACGGTTTCCTAAGTGGCGAGGGCTGTCAGGCCATGCCTGGTCGCCACCTCGTCAGCGCGTTTGATGGCCCGGAGCTGGGTGTCCAGGCTTGTGGTCGTGAGGATTCTCTCCCAGGCCTCACTTGAAGGTGACTGTCCTAGGAGGTTTGGTGGGGGAGGGTCCTTGCTGCATCCCCAGATGATGTGATCCAAGGTTGCGGTCTGGGTCTTGCAAAGGGTGCACGTAGATGTGAATAAGGCAGGGTATATGTGCCTGTATATGTACGGGGAAGGGAATGAGTTCGTTTGAAGCCGCCGCCAAGTGATTTGTTGAGCTTTGTTTAGTTCCGGGTGCGGGGGTGGTCTGGTTTGCCTTGATAGCTTGTAGTACTGTGTGATGTCGTGAAAGGTGATGAGTGCTTCAGTTGCTTCGATATCGTGGTCCGAAGTCTGGCCCACCGCTCGGCATACGAGTCCTCGAGCTTGTCTGTGGGCGGCTTCGTTGCCCGGGTTTCCTGCGTGCGCTGGGACCCAGATGAGTTGGATTAAACGAGGATCGTCATCGTCGGTGCTGCTGGCAGTAGTGTCGCCTGAGGCGTTGCGTGCCGCTCGGGGCAGAGGACGGAGGATGCGCGCCGTGGTTGGGGAAACAGTGCCCCGGGCAAATCGGATGATAGCAGATTTGGAGTCACTGATAATTGTTTCAAAACCGGCCATTGCGGCGAGTGCTATGGCAGCTTCTTCGGCCTCGGTTGGGTCTTGTGTGCGTATGGAGCCGGCGCACCTCGTGGTAGGCTCTATATCGACTGGGGTACGTTTCGACGAGACGTTGATTGCAAAGGCTTGTTTGGGGGTTGGGTAGCTTGCCGCGTCGACGTGAGCCACTTTTGTGTTCGTACCATAGGTATTGTGAAGGTTTCTGGCGCGGGCTGATCGTCTACCGTCATGAATGCCGGCCAGCATATTTTTCGGCAGCGGCTGCACAATGAAGCGCTGTCTGAGGAGAGGCGGTAGCGAGATCAAGTCTTGTCCGCTTGGTGACGAGGGAATTCCGATACGTTGAAGTATCCATCTTCCGGTTTTACTACCACGCAATCGTTCAATTTGTGCAGTTCGGTGAGCCTCGATAAGTTCATCTATTGTATTGTGAATTCCAAGGCTGAGGAGGTGCATGGTCGATGTGGTGCGGGAGAGGCCCAAAGCGATCTTGTGGACTGTGCGAATAAGTCTGTCTACTTTTTCTTTTTCAGCCTGGAGGAGTCGTAGGTACGGTAAGGCATAAGTTATTCTTGTGGTTACGAAGGCGTTTAACAGCTGGAGAAGTTCCTTTTCTTTCATGCCGTGTTTCCGCGCGGAGATTCTTCCTAACAGACGGGCAGTCTGAGTGACGGTGACCGCAAGCCTCTCTAGTGCGACGGTATTGCCCCTGCCGGCTTGTACGTGAAGGCCGAGTACCCGCATGTGCTGCACTATCGGTATTTCGGATCCGGCCATTCTGAGAGTGATGGTTGGTAGTGGCGGGTGTTTAACCTTACGGTAGTCAGGAGGACGAAGAAGGAGGAGTTCAGATTTCTCCACTGAGCATTCGAGACCTGCACACGCGACGTATCCGGCCACTGTGTCCACAGCACGTTGCAGTGCCTCCTCGATCTGTCCGTCGGAGCCAGTAGTGGTCCATACCGTCACGTCGTCCGCGTATAGGGTGTGTCGGATATTGGGTATGCAGTCTAGTAACTGTGGGAGTTGGCTCATTACAAGGTTGAAGAGGAAAGGTGAAAGAACAGCTCCCTGTGGCGTGCCTTTGTTGGATAGGGCAAGTCTCTTCGTGGCGTTGCTGTCAATCAGGGAAAGTTCCACAGTACGGCCTTGGAGGAAAGAGCACACGTAGTTGTAAATACGTTCCCCAGGGTTTGTTGAAGCCAAGTGCTGGGCTATCGCTTCATGTGTTACATTATCGAACGCCTTGCGTAGGTCTATGCCTAGCATTGCTCGCGTGCCCGCACGTACGGGGTCTTTCAACAAATCGTGGTAGATTTGTACGAGGGCGTCTTGAGTAGATAAGTGGGCGCGAAAACCGAGCATGGTTGGAGGGAAAAGGTCTTGCTCTTCTGCAAGTGTTTCTAGCCGAGCCAAGACCACGTGCTCAAATAGTTTGCCAAGGCATGAAGTTAACGAGATGGGGCGAAGATTTGATAAGTCTGCCTTTTTTCCGGGCTTTGGTATAAACACTATTTTCGCGTGCTTCCATTCTTCTGGTATATTTCCGGCATGCCAGCAGTCATTGAAATATTCAGTAAGGGCAGTTACTGACCTTGCGTCTAGGTTGCGGATTGTTTTGTTCGAGACGCCGTCTGGACCTGGTGCCGAAGTTGTGCGAAGCTTTAGAATGGCTGCATACACTTCGGCTTCTGTGATGTCGGCATCAAGAGTTGGATTTGGTTTACCTTCATAGGGTGGTAGCGATGTCGCTGGTTGATGGGCTTGGTTGATGTATTTGTCCGCCAGTTCAATTAGTAGATCTTCGTCTGATCCGGGGTGTTGGTGGACAAGTCGCTTAAGTCTGTGCCGTGCGGCTGTTTTCGAGTCGTCGGGATCCAGTAAGTGGCGTAACAGGTGCCACGTCTTCTTGTTGCCTAGCTGTCCGTTGAGTCCGCTGCACAGCTGGCCCCATTGTTGGCGGGCGAGGTAGGTACTGTGTCGCTCAATTTCTTCAGAGAGGGCCTGTATGCGGCGACGCAATTTCTTATTGTAGCGCTGCTTCTGCCATCTGCGCAGCAGGCTGGCGTGTGCGTCCCACATGTGGAGAAGACGAGAGTCTGTGGCAGGCGTTTCCTCTGCTGCTTTACTTTCGCGCGTTGTGCGTCGCACGTGGTCGTTTAGGGAGGCTGTCCATTCCTTGAGGTTTGTTATGCGTTCTGGGGCTTCACTTTCACGGATGTCTCTAAATTTTGGCCACTCCGTGATTTGAGCGAGGGCGTTGTGTACTCTCTTGCCAGCGGACGTCTGTACCTGGATGGCAATGATGTAGTGGTCACTACCAGCGAGTTGACAGGTGTTCTCCCATCTGGCCTGCGCAATATTCTTGCAGTATGTGAGATCGGGTGACGTGTCCCTACACACGCTGTTTCCTATGCGGGTTGGTGACTGCTGCAGGTCATTTAGTAGAGTGAGCCGGAGGTCCTGACCGAGTTGCCATAGCTTCTTGCCTCGTTTGTTCGCCTGCAGGTAGCCCCAGTCAGGGTGCCTGGCGTTGAAATCGCCCAGTATAAGCAGTTGTGCGCCTCGAGAAAGCGATGTGGTTTTCTGGAAGAGCAGGTTGAAGTCGTCGGCGCGTGCCCGGGGTGCGCAATATACGTTGAGGATGAAGACTGATTGGTGCGAGCGTTTTCGCGGAAGAATTTCAACGACCGTGTGTGGAATGTCCGAGAATTCTAAGTCGTGTTGTTTCGCCGTGAGGCTCTTGTGGACGAGCGTGCCTGTACTTGGGGCTTCTTGGTTGTGCGAGTCGGTGAATTGTTGGAAAGCGATGTAACCAGGGAGTGAGACAGAAGCCATTGTTTCTTGTAGTGCGATGACGTCTGGAGGCGTTTGGCAATTGGGCAGTTGTGTTTCTTGTACGAGTAGCTGCAGGTGGGCTTTCTTTTTACGAAAGCCCCTGCAGTTCCACTGCCATATAGTCAAGTGGGTGCTGGCCATGATGCAGCAGCTGGAGCATTTCATTACTTGAGGCCGTCGTGGGTTCGCTGTGCTGGGTGGAAGAGTGAGAGGTCACTCGGTTGCGTGTGATAGCTGGTGCTCTGGCCATGCTTTGCTTGATTACTGCAAAACTGGTGTCTGTGGCAGTTCTGAGTGCTTCTAATCCGGCTACGGTGTTGTTTACGGTGGCTTCCATGTTTGAGAACCGTGTCTCTATGTTCGTTAGGCGTGAGTCTACGGTTGCGAAGGCTTCTGTTACGGCGGCACGAACGGCGTTGACGACCGTGGTTTGGACTGTCGTGCGGAGGGCTTCAGCAACGGATGCGTTGACCATTTCAATAATTCGCGCCGTCATGTCCTCTTCGGATTGCAGCGTTTCCGTGGAAGTCGTTGCTTTGCGTTTGGCTGCTGCGGGTGGTTGGGGCTGTTGAGTTGAATTATGCACGGACTGGCTGGCCTTTGCCAGTTTACTTTCTAGGGAGCGGTTCTGCGCAAGGAGCACTTCGATCTGAGCTTGTTGCGTCGCCATTTGGGATTTTAACGCATTGATTGTTTGCGTAAGTTCCTTGACGAGCGGGTCATGCGTTGAGGCGCACGGTTTCGATGGCTGCGGGGGAGATGATGGCAGCGGAGACGCTGCGCTTGGCGCCCATGCTACACTAGGGTTGCTTGGTGGTGCTTTGGATATATCAGCATGTGGGATGCGACTTGATGATCGGGTTCTTGATTTGGACCTAGAGTGGGAGGCTGCTTGACCCTGGCGAGATCGTGACTTCGATCGGCTGTCGCGTTTCGTCGGCGTTTGTGATGTCCCGAAACTGGGGTAGTTACGCTCGTCCAAGGCAGGCGGGCTATCGTCATTTGAGGTTTGCTGCGTCGCTGGTGACTCGGTTTGTAGCGTCTTTCCTGCTTGTGCTGCGTTAAGTGGTTCAGACTTTTTGGCGAAGCGGTACTCGCATCTTGAGCTGTTCGTCATGTGTCCTCCTTGACAGACGATACAGCGTGCTTGGCATGTTGGTGGCGTTCCTTGCGGCGGTGGCTCGTGGTCTTCTCCGCAACGCGGGCAGCGTCGGCGCCTAGGTTGAGGGCACACATCGGAGCGGTGCCCGGTCTTCCGGCAGTTGAAGCATGCGTCTACTTTGGGATGGAAAGGGTATACTCGAATGAGACCTCCACGGTGTAGAAGCCATCTAGGTAGGTGGTCCCCGAGCAGCGTTATAAGTAAATTCTTCGTTTTTCCCATGCGTCGGCCACCTACTATTTGGTAGTCAGGGTTGCTGTCTTGAAGGTCCTTCAGCGTCTCATCATCGGTGGGGAACGTGTGGGCGTAGAAAGAAATGCCTCGTATCGCGTCGTCTGGTGGCGGGGCGTACATGTGTAGCTCAATCTGCCGGTCTTCTCCGAGGAGGATTGATGTGATGCGTTGGTACGCGATTGCTCGGTCGGTGGTTGCCACACTAACGGTGAAAGTGTTATTCCTTGGGTGTATGCGTAGTTGATCACGCTTGGCTGGGTCCAGGTCACACAGAGATGCCGCTTTAAGCAGTGCTCTCTGCAAGTCTCCGGGTGATGTGCGCGTGAGGTCAATGGGTGTCTTGGGGCGTCCCACGATGTGGTACGTGTGCGACGGCAGTCTTGGCAAGGGATGGCGTTTCAGTTCCGGCGGCGGCCGGGGGGTTGGTGGAGTTTTGGGGGCTTTGCTTACTTGCGCGTCGTTCAGTTGGGCTTGTTGCTTAAGTGCCTGGTGACGTTTCGCCTGGGCTCGGAAACCTTGAGGTGGTGTCCAGGAATCGTCTGACCATTCTTCGAGAGAGATTTCGACGCCGTCGACCTCGATTTCCATGTCGGCTAGTGTCCCAGCGGCCGCGACAGCGGCGTTCGGTGTAGCGTCGCTAGGCTTAGGCGTCCAGTGGCGGATCTTGCCGGCGTGGCGTGAAAAGATGAAAAGCTTACTTGAAAATTGTGACCAATATCTGTCGGAAAGTTGTATCCTCGGGACCGGTATGATTTGCAGAAACCATTCGTACAAGAAATCTTGAGCTATGGCACGTCTTCCTACTGAAACATCGGAAAACTCCGGAGCTCGGTGCAGACGCGTCCGATCGCGTCGATTGCTCTCCGTGATCTCTAAGCAGAACAAAGTTCCATGAAAATTTGTTCACTATGCTCCGACTATCCCCATAAGCAGTTCCTTACCGACAAGTGATTGGCCTTATTTAGTAATTTTTGCTAGTTAAGTCTCGGCTAACTGTCGCTTTTGATTTCGAATAACTCTGGAACTTATGCGAGTAAACGTGGCATAGCTCCATATGGTCCAGAACTGTTACCATCACCATATCGTGCATAAACAAACCACTAAATAAACACAAACAAACCACATAAACAAACCACTAAAGTTTGCAGACATAGGTTAATGAAAACTGCCAACTAGAACGCTTCTATTTACCTTTAGTTGTGGTTTCGGGAAGTAAAACCCCGCAAAAATTATGTTTTGATTGATTGATATGCGGGGTTTGACGTCCCAAAACCACCTTATGATTATGAGAGACGCCGTAGTGGAGGGCTCTATTAATTTCGACGACCTGCGGGTTCTTTAACGTGCATTCAAATCTGAGCACAAGGGCCCACAACATTTCTGCCTCCATGGGAAATGGAGCAGCCGCAGCCGAGATTCGAACCCGCGACCGGCGGGTCAGCAGCCGAGTACCTTAGCCACTAGACCACCGCGGCGGGGCCTAAATTATGTTTTCAATGGAGCCCGTGTGCCCCCCCCCCCCCCCGCTCGCAACGTTACTCAAACACTGCGTGACTCTCGCGAAGCTGATTTCAGTGGAGAAGGAACTGTAGTTGGTTGCTCAATGCGTGGACTGAGCTAGCATATAGATAAGTGCATGTATATACAAGGATCGCAGGATGAAGGTGGGGGGGGGGGGGGTTGCAAAAAAGAAAGAACGATTGTCTTAGTTCTCTCCCTCCCGCCCTGCCGCCTCTGGTACCATGTTTATCTCTCCCGAGTGTAACTATAATCTGCACAAGCGATTCTGACCGGTTTCCCAACCTTCTTAGCCGTTATCGCTCACTCTTTTTTTTTTTCGAAGCATTTCTCTCTCTCCTTGTCTCCCTCTCGCTGATAGCTTCTCGCTTCCAGTTGCCTGAGCGAGCATGGAGCTTGTCGCGTTCTCTGAAACAAGGTGTCTACACCGAACAAGGTAACCATAAAGCGATGCTGCACTCATGATGAGGTTTCATTACGATTAAATTCCCTTATGCCAGCTCTGTGGCAGCGAGGGTGAAAACGATGACGTTCGTATGTTGCGCGCTGGGTCTCTCTCTACTTCAGCACATGTCTTGTCTTGTCTTATCTCCTAGGAGACAAGACAAGACAAGACATGTGCTGAAGCTGGTTTGTCTTCGTGATCGTTTTTCAAGTGCCGTGTTGGAATGGTTTAGAAAAACCCCCTTGCGGCAATACTTATAATTAGGCATAATTAATTTCCAGCGAGCTCAGTGAATATTTCAGGTGCGCAAGCCACGACCCCTCTGTGAGGCACGCCATATAATATGGAGGACTCTTAATCTGTCTGGACAATCAAGAGTTTATCAAAGTGCTTCGAACTATCAGCACACGATCGTTTTTTTTTTTTACCCGCCTCACGCTGTCGGGGATCGAACCCGATTGCCAAGGAGAACCCGATTGCCAAGGAGGTGGCCCTGGTCTTTTCTCACGACCAGGGCCACCGCCGTACAATGACAGAGCTACTGAGTTGTACCGCGGCTCGTAGGTAACACGTTAGCCAGGTATCGTAGGCGTTCTTTTGACACGCTGTCACCCATATAAATGCTTGTTTGGCCTGTTTATTCCCAGTTGTTTGTGTCCCTTTTTCGCTCACCGAGGCAGCTCAGCGCCTAGGGCGCGGATTCTGTTTTTTTTTTCTTACGTCCCTTCATAGGTATATATACTTAGTTAAGTACTTGTTATTCGCGTTGCACGGCTTATCTACCCCGCCGTGGTGGTCTAGTGGAAGGCACTCGGCTGCTGACCCGCAGGTCGCGGGTTCGAATCCCGGCTGCGGCGGCTGCATTTCCGATGGAGGCGGAAATGTAGGCCCGTGTGCTCAGATTTGGGTGCACGTTAAAGAACCCCAGGTGGTCGAAATTTCCGGGGCCCTCCACTACGGCGTCTCTCATATACATATGGTGGTTTTGGGACGTTAAACCCCACATATCAATCAATCAATCAATCAAAGCACGGCTTTTCTAATATCGTCCACACTACGCAGTCGTGACCTACGCGCGCAATTCACATTTGTCCACACTTCGCTCTGACGTCCTAACGGCAACCGTGTTGCAATGTGGCAACATACACGTGTCTGTGTTGCTAGTGTATTGAACTACCAGCACGCCGAGCCAATCGCATGCATCCGTGACATCCCGTAAAATCCATCAACAGCGTTGCACTCCCGACACCTTTTCGCGATGGATCTCAAGGTCACCTTTTATTTCTATGACGTCGTGATGATCGGCGCAGGCGCCGTTCTGAACATGAAAGTACGGGAAGCGCCATCTGTCACGTTTATGTGTCTATGCATTCACAACATGGCCTCCGAGATTGGCCGCCGGCCAGCGCCCGGTCTCGAAGGTCATGTTTACAGGCTCGGCGCTCTAATAAATATTCGTCGTGCCCGGTACGTGCGAAGTTCCCTCAAATCCATCCATTGCGTCTTGTTTTTTTTTTTTTCTCGGTGTTAGCTGTGAAAGCATAACACGTTTCGCAGCCGCGCTCTATATGAGAAGGAGACGGGCGGGTACCCTCTACGAGTGCCGCTAGAGTGCGCGCATGCGCCGTATAGATGATCTTTAGGACACTCTAAGTGCCGCGATAGATATCGTCGCCAACAACGCGCCGCTTCGCTTTTGTCCACGATATGCATATATATACGACGACAGCTTGCGAATGAACCCTCGATGTGGTCGGTGGGTGTGTTCTGTTGCGCCAGTGAGTCCTGGACCGCCCTTCGCGCTCATTTCTTTTCACCCTTCTTCCTTACCTCACACCTTCTCGACGCTGTTCTTTTGTTTTGCGGGGTCATGCCGACTTGTTTCTTCAGTGGTTCAGTCGCGCGAAATGTCCGCGCCTTTCTTTTATGCTCTCTACTGGCAAGGGTGACGAAGGTCGGCGTTGTCTTTTTTTCTGACGGCTTATTTACGGCCGCGTAGAACGTTGAAGCACTAAGGGAGATTGAGAGAGAGAGAGAGAGAGATAGTTGCGTGATACAGACCTGTCTATGCGTGCTTGCGCGCCCTGGCAGCAAAACAAGAAACAAGGCCGCTATTCCTGGCTACTTTTTCTTCCCCACTTTGTTTGTTTGTTCTTGAAGGAAACCTTGAAATCGTTACCCTAGACGGTGCCGTGCTGCCACGTACTTGCGTAATATTTTGATTCATTCATACTTATTTCTGGCAGTGAGTACACACATGGTTGCCTAGGGGATCGACGTAAGCTCCCGGATAGCGCCTGACAAGCTTACCTGCGTATGTATACGCTCACGTGAAAAGCCAGCCGTATACAACAAAAGTGAATGTAAACATATAGGTCTCTCAAGAGCAAACACGTTGCGATTTTCTCTAAGATATCGAGTTCTTGTACGCAATAAACATGCGCTATATTATAATTAGCACGGTAAAAAGTTAGAACGTGTTAATAACATGAATAGCTATGAAAAAAAAAAAAAGAGTGGTGGGAAGCACGTATGGCATATATGCGAGATATACAAGAACGGGAATTGGAAACAGTGGGATGTCGGCCTTCTATTTTATTATTTGCTTCGGATTTGCGCTAACAGACCGACATATGTCCTTTTAAATATCCGGGGAATCGTTTTGAATTTCCGGATTCATTTTTTTCACGTTGTTTTTTCCTCCTTTCTGTTTCGAGCTTGTAAACAAGCCATTCCAGGCTCGCAAATAAAACCAGTTTTTATAGTTTGTTCATTAACCTGCGTATGTATTGTGTTCATTTGCCCTAATCAATACCTGGTGGCGCATCGCGAGCGTATTTCCAATCGCTTTACGATGACCTCTCCGCACTCGACCGTGTGTTGAATATCGCCCAAACTCATTTGGCAAAGGGTATGCGACTTCGTCGCACGTCCGCGCATGCGCGCGCTCGCGCCACGTGACCTTATTTTGAAGGGAAAGCGATTCGCGAGCGTCGTCTGTGCGTTCGTTACGTATACCGACCGGCCTTGCTGTTCACGTGACGTCCGCCGCGTCTGTTGCGCCATCTATGGCAGACAGACGCGGTTAAGACGCGACGTTAAACGTGTTTAGCTCCGGTGAGGGGATAAGCAACGGAAAGAATAAACCGGCAACGGCCGACCATGGCATTGCGAGTGGTAACGCGCGAAATGTAAATTCCAGCCGTAAGATGGCGCGCTTACGATGGCGCGCACTGCACGCTTCGCGTGCAGTGCATTTTGCTTTGTTTTTTGCCGTTCGCGTCCTTCGGGCGCCCAGCCCGTTTGACCTGTCGCCTTGAAAGACCCTTCCTTCGATGCCTCGGCCACGTGTGCGTATAGCTTCTTAGACGCTCGCTCGATCGACCAATGATTGGTTTCGCTTGCGTAATGCCTTATCGCTCGGTCGGTGTGGTTTTCTTCTATTTGTTTGGAACGCTGTGTGTGCAGGGTCGTATACACGTTTAAAGTAAACACCTTGCTAAGATTCATAAGCTGGTGTCTGCCGTGGTTGTTTAGCGTAATATTGTGAAAGATTTCGTGATGTAGTGAACACTATTTTTCAACCGTCATAGGTGCGCAATTTGCTTAGCGTAACGTTATGAATACAGTTCAATGGTAAATAAAAACTATCGTCTAGCCGATGATTTTACGGAGATGTCTCAAGAAGGAATCATGAAAAATTACGAGCGTTTTCAATGCTAATGAGGGGTTTTAGTTGAACGTGAATGACACTGTAAGTTTCCAGAAGAGAGTATCGCGACGATTTGCATAGTGATATCTTTCTTTTTTTATTGTTTCGCGGTAATTGGTGAAGTGTACAGCAAAGCTGTCGTAAACAGTAAAAGGCAATCACCACCTTTATGAAAACTTGAGCATAATCGCGTGACTTTCTATCATGTGCTATTCTGAGTTATTTCTTCTATTGAAAACAAGCCTTTGTGTAGTTTTTTTTTCGATAATGGCCTGACCATTTCGCAACCTCCACAGATGCTTCTATGAGCCCACGGGGATTCTTAATCGAGACAACTTGTCTTAATTCTTATTTATTATCTATAGACTGCAGAATCTATCTGAAGACCAATTATTCCGCCGAAAATAATTGCCTTTGCTTTTTTCTAAAATAGGTAGACCTATTTAAGACTGCCTAACCACACCGTATAGTTAGCTTTATCCCATCTTCTACTGTCATTTTATTTTGGTTCCCTTGGTTATCTTCCTATCACGACTCTTTTTGATCGCTTTCTGAAGGCTTTAGGTTGAGATATAAATATTAAACAGTGCTTTACCGCGGTGGTCTAGTGACTCAGGTACTCGGCTGCTGACCCGCAGGTAGCGGGATCGAATCCCGGCTGCGGTGGCTGCATTTCTGATGAAGGCGGAAATGTTGTAGGCCCGTATGCTCAGATTTGGGTGCACGTTAAAGAACCCCAGGTGGTCAAAATTTTCGGAGACCTCCACTTCGCCGTCTCTCATAATCATATGGTGGTTTTGGGACGTTAAACCACACATATCAATCAATTAATCAATCAATCAATCAATCAATCAATCAATCAATCAATCAATCGAAGTTTGAACAGAGAATTTCGATTTGTCCTTTGACTCCTGGCTGTTTACTTTGTTTACACTGATTTCCGGAGATGCTGGATGCTGGATTTGATGTTATAGTCACATTATTTGCAACCGACGTTCCGACCTTGTGGATATGAATAAAGAAGCGACACAGAAGTGGTTACACACGCATTGGTTAACTACAACTGATCGTAGCGTCCCCTAATGACGCAAAAACTAAACAGAGACATTGCGGCAAGGTCTTACTCCCTTTACTCAACTGCTGGTGTGAACGATTTCCAGCTATTGGTAATCATTACCTCCCACTACTTTCATTACTTCCTTTGCTTTTGCGAGGGCACTCAATTAAGTGAACATTTTCACATCGAAAGCACAGCTGTCGCCGTAGTCGTCGTCCGCCGCCGCCGGTGTCCGTAACCACCATCGCGCGAAATAAGAAAAAAAAAAAGTTCGGCTGATCCCACCGTAGCTGGGAATCGACGTTATGCGAAGCTTGCGGAGGGAAGGTGACCGTATTGCATTTTTTTTTTTATTGAGCGACACGTCGTGAAATGACGCTAAATATATGTTCATATATTGTGCGCACAGAGATATGTTGAGGAGTTGCAGATGTTTATGTAACCAGTTGTTTGCATTTGCGCAACGATGCCGACTGGAACATGCGTATTAGCAACACCAGGAGCTGATGATCGCGAAGATGCTGGCCCTGGACACTGCTACATAGAATAGAATAGATTCAACTTCAGCTCATGGCAACTAACTGCAATTGACGTTAACTCGACGTGACGGCTGTATCAAGAGTACATATGTAATGCTTATAAATTTGGGAAGGTGGCCCTATTGACGTTTCGCGAAGATTAGCGTCTATTTAAAAAGTAGTTCCGAGACCTGGCGTAGCTCTGTGGCAGAATGCTTGATTGCCCCGCAGAATTCTCGCGTTCGATTACCGTTGAGACCCTGACATTTATTTTTTGCATTCCTCGGGTCAATGCTGCCGATGTCAGTTTTTTTTTTTTTTTCATAACGCCCACGTGTTAAAATTGCCGATGTGTGTTCTCGTCGTTTCTGGGTAGATACTTGAAGTATATCAGTCAGCCTTGGCACATACCCGCATACCCAGCAAGACATACCCGCCCGCGGTTATGTGCCATTGTCTGGCGTGGAGTGCATGACGACGTACGCGACAGGATTGGGACATCACTCGTGTCTTTACCAACGCGTCATATTTGTCAAACCGTTTTACCCTCCCATACTAATTATGGTTCACGCCAAGTTGAAAGGATGATCACGAGAGCACCCAAACGTAAGCGGCTAAAGATAGATAGATAGATAGATAGATAGATAGATAGATAGATAGATAGATAGATAGATAGATAGATAGATAGATAGATAGATAGATAGATAGATAGATAGATAGATAGATAGATAGATAGATAGATAGATAGATAGATAGATAGATAGTATTTCGCGCTTGTTTACGGTGGCTTGGCCATCTTTGTCCTCTCCCCCACCTTCTCCTTCTTCTCTGGCTCCTGTACGCAAGCGGCGGTAAAGCCTGGAAACGGCTACCTCCTCGCCGATCGTCGCTTCGCAACCGCCTTTCGGCATCTAGCTTCCTCCTTGGCGGTATTTTCGCGTTGCTGCTAGCGGCAGCATTTCTTTCTTTCTTTCTTTCTTTCTTTCTTTCTTTCTTTCTTTCTTTCTTTCTTTCTTTCTTTCTTTCTTTCTTTCTTTCTTTCTTTCTTTCTTTCCATTTCTATTTCTTTCCGAGTCGAGTGGGCGTGTTTTGATTGCTCCTTTCCTTTTCCGTCTTGTACGCTTTCTCTTTCATTCGGAGGGGGGGGGGGGGAGCTTTCAGCGGCTCTAGATGTAGGCGGAGGAAGAGGAAAAGAGAGAGAGAGGAAAAGTGATCTGTTGTTGGCGGGAATCGGGTGGGTGCGTGTGTGTTTCAGAGACAGCGCTCGGGCGTGCAGAAAAAAAGAAAAAAAAAACGTAACGAGGTTTTTTTGACGCTGTAACAGAAAAAAAAAGAAAAAAAAAATCATCGAGTACTCCACCGTTACTCGGAGTGTTATGTACGCCGTTTTTGTTCGGAATGTGAGCGTATACACTACGTGAGTAGAAGCCGCTTGTTCATTCAATTCATTTCTGCAGCCGTCGCCCTGCAAAAACAGGACGCCTGTCGCTTAGAAGCACTTTGTGGTTCATAAATGGGGATGTGCTTGGGTTGGTATTCTTCAGTATCATAGGTCGTCGGGGATTGCGGGATACTGGCGGACCCGAGAGAGAGGGAGAGAATAGTCATTTAGTAAGGAAGGGTTCGTTACGTGCATGTTGTGCAAATATCCATTTCGTGCCAAAACTGTTGCTTGGGCGAGTTGCTGCATGGTTAAGATAAGTGTACCAGCGCAGAAAGACGAAACACTTAACTCCCCGTGTGTGAGTTCCTTCTCTAGTGTTTCGTCTTTTTGCGCCGGTAGATTCATCTCAATCACTCAGTGCTACCTGCCACCATCTCACTACGCGCGGTCTTTCACGTACGTAGCCCTGAAAAAAAAAAAAGTGAAAGGACTAAACGGAATGGAGATGCGTTAAGTAGAAGCTACCTTCTAGAGCAAGAAGGTGGTCACAGCACACAGCACCGTGACACCACCACACTCTCCATTAGCGAAACCGCTGGTTCGCGTCCAGCTGCTGCAGTGCTAGTCGAACCCGGCACCTTTCGCGCCTGAGATGGACGTCGTGACCACTTCGCCTCCGTCGCGATTAGGATTTACCTCGCTCAGTACGATCTTTCGCGTGCTCCTCAGTCGATTTGCGACCGCACTGCCGTCGAAGCACACACTCAGCGGCGTTAGGGAAGAAGCCGGACGACGATCACTTCACAATCATCGTGGCGTCCTTGTTGCCGCGTTTTATATCGGCTCGACCGCCGAGAAGGAGCGAGATCGGGGCAGTCGGACGACGAGGGGGAGAGGGTACGAAGAGGTGAGGGGGATGTAGTCCTTGGGGCACCGCGGTTGCATCCTTCTCAGACAGGCGGGCGCCTGGACGGCGTCCAGCGATCCTCGAGCGATGGTCCGGTCGGCTACGCCGCCGACGCCACGTTTATTTTTTAGCGGCTTGCGTTGCCCTCGAGCGCTCGTAATGGCCGTCTGACGCTTGTGTGTGTAGCGTTGACTTTTCCTGGAGAAGTTTTCCGCGGAGCTCGGGTGCTGTAGTGTCCGCAGATGCTGCAGTCGTCTGACAGCGTATATACCTCCGAGCACAAGTAATGCGTTTAGTGTATGTGATGGCTTCAGCCACCGTCCTGCAGAACGTTTCCTCCGAGCTCTTTAACGCTAGCCTAATGTGGTCTCTGACTTCACAGTTTCGAGGACTCTGAAAATGTGTAAGCCTGGTCGCAAGCTCAGGGTCCTAGATGGTACCACTTCGTTTTTTTTTTTTTGTCTTCGCCCGCTCGTACAACGCTTATATGCAACCGTACCAGATAGCATCTGGTGTGATGTGGGTGATATATACTGCTACGAAGTCTAAGTTCCGCAACGGCACGCCATGTACAAAACGGAGAGCATTTCATGTTCGGAATCGCGTCTTTGGCTACGATGCGGCTGCAGGAAGCATTCGAGGCCGTGTCACTCGGCGAACGTCGCGACGTTGTGTCGTGCTGTCGCGCGAAGCCGCGACAATATTGACTCCGTGCACCCGTCGCGACAGGTTCTGATATCGCGACAGGTTTGCGGCTCTCATATCGCGACTGCAGCCGTGCTCGATATGTCTCCTTACCTGATCAGTATATATATATATCTGTCCATGATGCTACTGGTGCTGTTTACCTCGTCCATGTCTGTCAAGAGCTGTCGACTCCTGTCAGCGTCTCGTTCGGCTGTCACCACTGTCGTGGTGCTATGCACGCACTCTCGAATCTCTGGTGCCAAGGAGACAATGTATACGCGAATTTATGACTATAAAGTACAGTGGAACCGAACAAGAGTTGCAACATGATGGCCATGGCACAAAGGGTCGCAGTCCTTGCACTAACGCCGTTGAAGCTGCCATGTTCGACTACATAGTGGGAGATGAAGTTTGTAATGTCACGGGTTGCACTAACGTCATTGAAACTGCCGTTTTGGACTAAAAATATAGTGGGAGGCGACGTTGGTGATGTCATGGCCTGCACTAAAGTAATTGGAACTGCAATGTTGGACTACAAACATTGTTGAAGGCGGAGTTGGTGATGTCACGGCTTGCACTAACGTTATGGAAACTGCCATGTATGAGAAAAACCCGAGTTTGAGGCGAAGTTGATGTCACGGCTTGCACTGACATAATTGAAACTGCCATGTTAGAGTACAAACCGAGTTTGAGGCGAAATTGTGACATCTCGAGATGTCACGGCTTGCACTAACTTGACGGTGCCATGTTGGAGTACAAACTGAGTCACGGGTTGCCCTAACGTCATTGAAACTGCCATGTTTTACTATAAACATAGTGGGAGGCGAAGTTGGTGATGTCACGTTAAAGTTATCTGTACTTCGAATTTACGTTACTCGGTTATTCACGCACAGATTCATATAACGTTCCGGTGGCGTATAGATACCGCATTGAATCTGGTCAACCGCCACAAGATAAGGCTGCCTTAACGTCGTCATAGCTGCCATGTTGGAACACCGGTGCGTCAAGAATTTGTGTCCGTTGCGTCATGTGCAAGCTATCAATACTGTAACGCCGGCAAACGTGAAATAATAGGTTTTGGAGTTGCCGGGACATCGTTTACGTCACTGGTTCCCTTAGCAGAAAGTGAACCATGAAATCGTATACCTGCAAGGGCGACCATTAACAGTGACGAGCAAAAGATGTCTCATCTCGGATATCTTGAGATGCGTATATGAAATGTATAACTTGTAATTGGCGTAATGCACAATCGTGACTTGAAAGACTTTGGTATCACCCCATTTTCTTTGCCAACTCGCCTTGTATCCTTTCTTTATTATCTGTTTCCCTTTCACGTGAAATTGTCCTGTTCACAGCTGTGATTGTTATACAATCTGCACGGGAGTGTCTCTTATCTCGGTGTCACTTCACGAGCCAGAACGTGACGTCATGCCCGCGATAGCGCCGAAGTGGCGACCTCATCGACGGCCGTCTTCTCGCCGTCAATATAGTATAGGGTGTGCGCGCATACACGAAGATAACGCGGAGATAAGGAACGCTTGTTCCACTGCGTATAGAGACGCTCTCGATTGCGTGGAGATAAGAAATGTGAAGGCAGCGTCCTCGCGGAAAGCGCCGAGGGTTTTGGCAAGTGCCCGCGCCTCAACCTTTCTCGCGTGAGCACCGGTACTTTTTTATTTTTATTTTTTTTGCTCAGCGCAATCGAATCCCGGCTGCGGTGGCCAGCTGCACTTTCAACGGAGGCAAAATAACATCTGTGGTTTAACCAGAGTCCTTCGATACTTTGAGGTATATTGAAGGACTCTTGTTTAAACATTCTAAAACGTGAATTCATGACGCCTGCGTCATGAAGATTTTCAGTATAACTGTGTTTTGTTTTTTTATATTGATTGATTGATATGTGGGGTTTTAACGTCCCAAAACCACCATATGATTATGAGAGACGCCGTAGTGGAGGGCTCCGGAAATTTCGACCACCTGGGGTTCTCAAACGTGCACCCAAATCTGAGTACACGGTCCTACAACATTTCCGCCTCCATCGGAAATGGAGCCGCCGCAGCCGGGATTCGATCCCACGACTGCGGGTCAGCAGCCGATGTTTTTATTATTATTGTATTAGTCATAAATTTATATACCATGCCATATTTTTGTTGCTTGTTGCTTTCTTTCTTTCTTCGTTCATTTCTTGCTGTGATTTTTCTGACGTAGCTTCTATAGCTTTCCTGTAAATTTTATACACGTATTTTTCCTCACGCTGCCCACGACGTTTAACATACATATGTTCTAGTAATAGGGCGTCCCCCCCCCCGCCCCTCCAGTTCTTGAAGCTATGGGACATCCGAGTGTAGTACTTATCACTAAAGATGTTACATTGCATCAAAAGAAGCTGAATAAGATTGATTGATAGAATAAAAAACCACGGTATAATTTCAGACGCCGTAGTAGTGGAGGGCTCCGGAAGCTTATTTACCGTGCGCTGACGTGCCACAGTTCACGGGCCTCTCGAATTTCACCTACGTCGAAATGCGACCGCGGCAGTCGGGGGTCTAACCCGCGATCTTAGGGTGAGCAGCCGAACGCGCTAACACCTTAGTAACATTTAGGGCAACAAAACGGCGCAAGAAGGTGAAAAAAAAAAAAAAAACGGCAGGGTGCGACGTTACTCTCGACCGACCAAGTAGCAGCACTGTGTGCGGACGTTTTTCTTGCGGCGTTTTCTGTTGCGCGAGAGGCTATACCGTGGAAGTCAATTACCTCGACCCGACGCCTCCGTTACGATGACGCTCTATTGTGTTATAATTTGCGGGAGCATTGTGCGTAGTGGGATGGGCGAGAGCTTGCAAAACAGACAGGTCGGGGCGAGCACGTGGTCCCGACATGGTGGCGAAGCCGTGTTGGAGAGAGGAGGAAGGGAGAGGGACAGATGACGTGTGCGCACGTGTTCATATCCAACGTGGGTGTAGGTAGAGATGTGTGTATGTCGATTAGGTGTGGGGAGGCAGGGTGGGAGGGGTCTGTGCAAGTTGTGGCTGTCGATTCAGGTGTGGGGAGGGCAAGGGTGGGAGGGGTCGTGTGCCAAGGTGCGCGGCGCTGACCTCCACCACCTTCCTTGGCAGGGCTCCCGACAGGCCCCAGCGTGTTACAAAAGAGCCCCCTCCTCCCCATGTTTTTTAGTCCCCTCTCTTTTTTTGCCTCTTTCCACCGCCAGCGGTGACGTTTGCTCGCGGGTGTGACTTTGGTGATCTTCACCCTCGCATTTCTCGCTACCGCAGGCATCCAACAGAAGCGTCGAAACGTGGAAAGGAGGGATGAGTGTGCTGCGTACGCGTTCGTTGGGTATGACGACAGCCCATCTTGGCAAACGGTAATCAAGACGAGATGACAGGGCGGAACATATTTGTCGCGTCGTCCTGGATTGCGTCATTTTTTAATGCCAAGATGAACGCGTGTACGCCCCCATATGGAAAAGACGCGACACGTGAGTGCTTCTCTATGTGGGCGTCTTGTGTCACGTTTTTTTTTTAATTTTATCGCAGGCGTATCTACCAATTTAACCCAAATTAATTTTTAACGAATATGTACCAACACTCATAAAAGAACGAAAAGTTATTCCTCGCCGAGTCCTGATCTCCTACGTATGTGACGCACACTCCAAGAACGAAGAAAACAAGGTAATTTTAAGCCCCCCCCCCCCCCCAACCCCTAGTTTTTTGTAGGACACAAAATTCATTAAACTTAACAAGAAATTATGTTATTTGAAGAAACACAAAAGAGGAACGATTATTTGGTTTAGATTGATTAACTGCACTCTCAGAACTCCTAATGCCGTAAGTGCCATGGTCATGAGTTCATCATTAGTAGAGAAAATCGAGGTTGAGGTTTTACTTTTATTTAATTTTCGCGCCAAAATTTCCGCGTGTGACGTCAACACATTTCAAAATGTATTTTTCGTATTTTCGCGACATCGGCTCGATGAAATTTTCAAAAACTTCGTATGCTAGGTATATGGAACCCACAGATAACAACGTACTTCGTGTTTACCGATTAGGAGCTACACAGGACCCGGTAGACGCCTTCTAAATTTTTATGACGTCACGGTGTTTGGTGCGGGAATCTCAGGGTGGCGTCTCCACCAGCAGTTTATTTTCGTGCGTTTTCTCGCATACCAACCGTCGTGTCGCGGTTACAGTGGTGTTTTCGGGATTGTGAAATTGCACTTCACTAATACGTGAAAATATCTCAATGCTCTCAAATCATCACAGGTAGATTGCCACTACCCCTCAAGAGGAAGGTATATAACAGCTGCATCTTGCCGGTACTTAGCTATGGAGCAGAAACCTGGGGACTTACAAAGAGGGTTCAGCTTAAATTGAGGACGACGCAGCGAGCAATGGAAAGAAAAATGGTAGGTGTAACCTTAAGAGACAAGAAGAGAGCAGAGTGGATTAGGGAACAAACGGGGGTCAATGATATCATAGCCGAAATCAAGAATAGGAAATGGACATGGGCCGGGCATGTAACGCGTAGACAGGATAACCGCTGGTCATTAAGAGTAACTAACTGGATTTCCAGATAAGGCAAGCGGGTTAGGGGGAGACAGAAGGTTAGGTGGACAGATGAGATTAAGAAGTTTGCGGGTATAAACTGGCAGCAGCAAGCACAGGAGTGAGTTGACTGGCGGAACGCGGGAGAGGCCTTTGTCCTGCAGTGGACGTAGTCAGGCTGATGATGATGATGATGGTGATGATGATGAATACGTGAAAAATCGTTTTGCTCCCTAAATGTTGTCTCTGAAGAGGCACTTAATGTCCCATGGCTCTCCGATGAAATTATAACGGTTCGCGAAGGGACTTAACGTGTCTTTTCGAAGAATCGCATACCTGACAAGCCAGAACTTCTTAATCAAGTGTCCAAGAACTTCCTTTGGTCAGAGTGAACTGCGCCAACGGCTATTCGATGGAATCAGGCGGAACGTTTCCTGTCTTATGTTTTCCGTAACGAAATATCGCCGTACGATGGAAACGGATCAAGGGCTCTGTTCCTAGTTAGCCGCAACCCATATCTGGTGTGCCCGTGCTTCTTATATAGTAGCCTCCTGACCTGCTTGAACTCATTAAGTTGTTCTCTATTTATTAGTGTCCAGCAATTATCTATCTGTAAATGTAATATTTGAAAACTACCTATGTTTCTTTCATGTTTCTCTCCAAATATGTAGCTTACATTTCTTGTCTCCATTCTATTTGTGTTTTTTTCACTTATTTATTTATTTATTTTACTTTACACATGATTTAAACGTCTTTTGTTTACCTCGAACGATAACGAGCTGACGGGTGCATGAGCTTCAATTACCCAGTGCCTCTGTAAATTGGGTGACTTATTTTTTTTTCGTTCTGGGGAGAGGGTGTGTTAGTTGGTGAGTTAGTTATTTAGTTAGTTTGTTTGTTTGTTTGTTTGTTTGTTTGTTTGTTTGTTTGTTTGTTAGCTGCAACACCACTGCGCAGGGGCGGAGAAGTGGGCTAGCCGAGTGTTCCCAACCTGCTATTTCAGTGGTTTCAGGAAACGACAAAGGGGTCCGATAAATATCTCGGCATCCACTTACACTGCGCCAAGTCGTCTCTGGCTGCGATGCGCCCATTTACATATATAGTCTTACATAGCTACGTATCCCGTATGTGGGACACGTATCGCCTTGTTCCGCACTGGACTCGCCGGTTGTGTTCGGAGCGTTCCGGAATATATTATTCAAGTGGCCCACGTAATCTGCAGTAGCGGATTTGGATATACCGGTTATCTAAACGCAAAACAAAGAAAAGTTTATTCGACATTTCATGGCTTCTTCAAAGGCGTTCTGCCAAGGGCAGCTCCTCATTGACTTTCTCTTTACGTAGGCGACTAACGTCGTTCAAAGGCTTCCGAGCACCTATACCAATTAAGACCGGGTGCGCTTTCGGGGGTACTATGCGTTATTGTTACGCGAGTGAATACAATAAGTTTCACCCACACTATACGCGTTTTTCTTTTTTTTCTCGCAATTACGAAATGCTCAAGCTCGTACGTCGACATAATTGTTTTTAGGATGGATTATGTATAGCCAGATCTGTATCCATGGAGATCTGTATCCGTGTATCCGTGGAGATTCAAAAGGATAGAGAGGAATTATAGGTATAAAGATAGAGGAGCATGAAGAGAAAGACGCAGGGACAGCCACATACGGAAATAAGGAGAAGATAGGAAAGATGGACACGGTCGCAGGAGCCCGAGGACGGGGCACCACTCAGCGAGAGCTGTTGTCGGCGTGAGGAGATGGCGTAGGGCGAGCCGATCGGCCAGAGCTGCGCTGTCGTCGGAGATCGCGGGGGCACAACCGGTCGGCACGAAATATATACATATAGTGTACACTATGTAATTTGTCATATAGTGTCGATCCGTTATTGTGTACGATACATATAGAAAGCCGAAGTAAGCAGTCGAAACGGAGGCACTGGCTGCGGATACGGCTTCGGCGGTGGCAGGTGTCTTCCCTCCAAAAGTGAAACTCTAAACCGAACAATTCTGTTAGAGCGAGGATATGGGTGGGAGGAGGGGGGGCTTCTCTCTTATCCCGTCCCGCACGAGCAACAGCAGGGTCCCAAGGCAGTGCGTTAATGACCGCGCAATGCCGGCACTCGCGTCTGCTTCCTCGTCTCCATACGTCATCCTCGACTGCGCTACAACGGCTGCAGCTGCAAGTTTGACCCCCCCCTCCCCCCCATGTGACCGTACCCGCAGTTATGTCGCGAGGAAGAACTGTTCCAGCTGGTGCAGTTTCCGGAGTGGTGCGTTTTACGGGCAGCCTATAGGAGTGTGGCAGCTTGGGTATAGTTGGTATGTTATGACGATAGTTATAGCGCGAGAACGGAACGACGAGAAAGAGTGTCCTTCGTGTCGTCGCCCTTCTTGTCTCTTTGTCGTCGTTCTGTTCTCGCGTTATAACTATTGTCAGTGTATAGGATTTGTCAAACGGGCCGAGTTTGTGTCAAGGGACACGGTAAGGGGGTAAACGCTTTGTGACCTTCGCGTGAACAAGACGCTGCAACGCCATCTCCTGGTGAGTGCGCACGTGAGAATAAGTCTGCCGAGATGACACTGTACGGTTCCACAGCTTAAGCGTGACGTCATGTACGCAGCTTCTGTTACACTGCCGACTCTTCAAGATGGCGGCTTTGATGACGAACAAGTGGAGGTTGATGTGATTCAATGTTCTAACTACGTTGCAGGAACACCTCTGCGTGTGCACAACGAAAGTACTTGCAAGCGTTGTTACAACGAAAGTACTTGCAAGCGTTGTTACAACGAAAGTACTTGCAAGCGTTGTGTGCACAACCAAAGTACTTGCAAGCGTTGTGTGCACAACGAAAGTACTTGCAAGCGTTGTGTGCACAACGAAAGTACTTGCAAGCGTTGTGGGCACAACGAAAGTACTTGCAAACACTGCTATGTCGTCGCAAACGTCAGCCCCGCAAGTGTTGAGGTGTCGGCACGCAGTCTCGAAAGACCGCTGCGCGGCTGGCGTCGCCTACTGGCGGGCTGGAAGACCGCGAGGTTTCCTCTGACTCAGCATCAGCTCGAGGTCGTCCTCTGCGCTGGCCTCAAGAACGAAAAAAAAAGCAGCTCCCTGGCAGCTAAAGTCGGGCGGGTGGCGACTTCTTGGTCGCCGCAAAAACACCCCGAGTGTGCGCTCCGCTTCTCTTCTAAATGTGACGGTCCTACCTCGCCCCCCTCTCCTCCTCCTCTGCTTTGGACCGGCTGCTCCACGTCTTTCCGAATCGCTCTGGTGCTCGCTTCTGTCGCATCTAGGGTCTCTTAAGCCATGCCGCCGCCACTGCTGCTGTTGTTGCTGCAAATATAGCGCACGCGAGCGACTGACGCAACGGCCCTCTCTTTTCGTTTTGCGCCCGCTGTCTTCCTGACTCGCGCGCTCGACCCACCGAGTCAGCTGCTGCGACCGAAAAGAACACTGGGCTTGCCGTGTTCGGAGGAGTGAGAGCGACTGCGGGGGAGAGGGAGACCCGGCCGGCTGCTGCGCGGGAAAACGTTTTAACGCTGGCGTTCCCGCTTCAGCGGGTGCGTGCATTTTGGATTGATTGATACGTGGGGTTTAACGTCCCAAAACCACCATATGATTATGAGAGACGCCGTAGTGGAGGGCTCCGGGAATTTCGACCACCTGGGGTTCTTTAACGTGCACCCAAATCTGAGCACACGGGCCTACGACATTTCCGCCTCCATCGGAAATGCAGCCGCCGCAGCCGGGATTCGATCCCGTGACCTGCGGGTCAGCAGCCGAGTACCTTAGCCCCTAGACCACCGCGGCGGGGCAGCATTTTGGATTGGGCATTTGTACATGTGCATTTACAATGCTTCTACAATGCATTGCATTTACAATGCATTTATGCATGTACAAATGCACATGTACATATGCATTTTGGATTGTGTAGAAGTATCTACGCGCTCTCGCATTAGCGGACGCATGCTTTAGCGGGTACGTATCGTGCACATTTGATTGCGTGAAGCATGGTTCGACACGCTGGCAATATGAATGTAGCGATAGGCATTTTACAATATGTAAGAGCATTTACGGGCGATGTTACGTTAAATGCGTGAACACCGGCGTCTTCGGATGTTAGAAAAACGTTTTCTAATGCTCCTATGCCGTGACGGGAATTAACAACGTCGAATGATTCAGTGGCGTAAATTTAAAAAAAAAAATGCAGGAGGGGCTGCACATTAGTCTCGTTATGGCGGCAAGCTTGTTTTCGTAAATATTCTAGGTTTTATATCACCCATAAAAAGTTTAAATTATACCTTGAAATCATTATATATCATTATCTCATCTAATCATTATCATTATCTGAAATCGTATAATCTATAAAAACTTTAAATTATACCCTGAAATCAAATTGCAAAACGAAACTGGGTACCCAACTCGTGTAATTGGAATGTTCGTGTGAGTCTTCTGAAACCGTTCGAATGGCAGTTGCGATTTCAGCAGTCTCGCATAGCTGAGGGGTATTGAACACTGGTACACCCTGCTACAACAACAAAAAAGAACATTTAAAAAAAAAGTCTAACGTGCTATATTTAACTGACAAGCCGTTCAGATATACGATGTTTGAAAAAGATAATTTAAAGGGGCGTACTTTCAAGAGGTGTCCCCCCAGCCTGCCCCTGCTTATCGTGGTCAACTCGCAATGAAGATCGTTCATGAACTTGTTCCTTACATTCAGTGAGTGAGTGACACCTTTATCAAAGGGGTGATTGGTAAGGGAGGCCAAACCACGTTGGCTGGAAAGCTGAACTTCTCGGCAACAGTCCATTCAGTCCTATGTGCACCCACTCTATATCCATTCGTCCACCTGACTGGTGCTCCGAAGGTGGAAACTCATTGGCCCTGGGGTATTTTGAATACGGGGACACCAAGAGGACGCGCCCGACTACGAGACCTTGTGGTTCCTTGTTGTTCAGAACTGTCGGTGTTGCACTCTCTCTTTGTGGACCAAGTCTCTCAACCAAGACGAACGAGAGGACTCGGCCTCTGGCATGCAAGGACCTCTGTTCAGACGTGCCCACGACCCAGGAGGAGGGCACGCCGAGAGAGAGGGAGAGAGAGGTGGAACACGGAATTGGCACAGGTGCTGGCGTCCCTTCCTTCAGCGCGTCGCGTTGCTTATTATAACGGTCCTCTTGTGCTCGGCGTTTGTTTATTGCGCGCGCAGGTGCGTCTTGCTTACGTCACCACTGCTCGCGCATTGTTACGTGCTCGGCGTGCACTGTGGGTGGGCCCGCCTGCAGCTCGATCGACCCAGTCTGTATTGTAGCATGCAAAGGGCTTCTGGTCTCGACTTTGAGAGTGTTCCTGGGCACTTACTCGAATCGACAGCCGTCGGCGCGTGTGTGTCAGCTGGGCCACTTGGTGAAGAACAGACTCAGGCCATGAGGCTGACTGCAAATAGACACACTCGGAGTCAAACATCTATGGATTTTATATGGATTCTTTTTAGCTAGCTAACGCATGGGGTGCATGTATATGTTGCACTACTATGTGGCGTGCGCTGTCTGTTAAATACGCTGGATGTACTTTGTAAGTGTCTTACGAAGACCTGAGAGAGGGAGAGCTAGATAATTTGCTGGAAGGCGGAGAGTTAAGCCCCAGCTAGTGGGCTCCAGTCGGCTACTCTACACAGGGGAAATAGGAAATGGCAGTGATGGACGGGAGAGAAGGGTGTGGGGCGTGAATACATTAACCAGGTAACATAGGCGCGCCGCTATATAGTCAAGTCATGTGCTCTTAAGGAAAAATTAAGTGCCTTTGTAGCAGTTCATACTGTCTCATCGCACATTCATTCACGAGTACAATCAGCGCCTTCCTTGTCACCTAAGTTGTGCAGGGGTGCCCCTTTGTCTCATGCTTTGATGTAATAGGGGGAACCCTTGATAGGGGAACCTCTGCGCACGCCTAATGTAGTGACCCCCTTATGTATCTATTGGTGGAGTCCTGAAAGATAAACTCGTCACGATGGATGCAGATATGTAGGTGAAGTGAAGGCATGCTTTTGAGAACCGCCTGCCTCTTGATTCCTCGCTTTAGCGAGGTATAAAGTTCGGAAGTAGACACTTTTGGAACTACGTGAGGAGTCCTTGGTAGCCATTGTCCGAAATCTGCATTGTCATATCAATCCACCTTCAACAGTGACGGCACAGGTCCGAATGGGTAAATGTTAGGGCAATTCGGCGCATTCCTTCGTTTATTTGAGTGGGGGGGGGGGGGATACTGCAACCTTTTGCACACCACACCTCTTGCCACGACTTGAAGCTCGCGGGCTCGCAGAGGTCACCGTCCACATTAAGCGGCTCACCAGTATTGCGCTCCGCTCGCGTCATCGTCTAACGGATGCTTCCGTGCGCAAAAAGGTGAGGGACACCTCGACGGAGGAGGAGGAAATGAACAACGGTTGCGATACGGCGACATGAGCGTGAATTGAGAGGGAGAGAGGACACGGGGACGTGAACTGAGAGGAAGAGAGGTCATGGGGACGTGAATAGGACCGTGGCGGAAACCCCGCGGCTGGCACACTAGGGCCTCTAATAGAAAGTCTCGAGAAAGGGTGAAAGGCGCATTCCTACTGCTGAGCAAGGATAGAAAAATAGACACTGAGACGGAGGAGGATAGGAGAGGCGTACGATGATGCGCGCATGCATGCATGCTCACTTTGCGAGCTGCCTTCCTCACTCCCAGACCTCTTCAGTTCTTAAGGGGTGAGGGAGCCCCTCCCCTGTCTCCGGCCCACAGGCGGTACTAAATTTAGGCTTTCGCTTCGTTTGATTTCCGTACAGCGTGGTGCACCCAGCTACTGCGTCGCCGCCTTTTGCTCATGCCTCGAGTCGCTTTTCTGACTCTTCGCTCGGCATTACTCCTCCGTACCCTTTCCCTTTTCCCCCCTCATACCCCTTGTGTGGAGCCGGCCCGTGGCCGAGGCTTCGAGGGTACGAAGGAACTCCGAGAGTGAGAGACTTTCGCTCCGGGACTGCTTCTTTCTACCGGGGACTGCTTCTTCTCTCTCAGCCTCTACCGGGACTTCTTGTTTTAGTACACCTAGCCTTCCCCTCTCTCTACCTCCTCAGTCCTCTCTCCCTCACATTACGCGCTCTCTTTCCGCTACGTCCATTTCTGTCGTCCCCGGTCGAGGCCGTGCATAGTGACAATTTCGAAATGAAAATTCCTCGCCCTCTTCTCACCGTGACAACTTACCCCTCTCCTTCACGCATCTTCCTGCTCGCCTTCAATCGCTCTCTGCAGCTGTAAAAGGAGGAGGAGGAAAGCAAGAAATAAGAGAAAATGTCTCCTCTCACCTCACCGTGGCTGGTGAGCCGCGGCTCTTTCGCCATGCCTCCTCGCTGCAGCCGTTAAAGAAGGAAAGGAGGAAACATGTCTCCTCTCCGTTGTTTGCTCCCCGCCCCGCGAATGGTGAGCCGTTGTAAAAGGGAAAGAGTAAAGAAGGAAACGTGCCTCCTCTCCAGTTTTTCCACACCCCAGCTGGTGAGCCGCGGGTCCGCACGGCTGACGCGTGGAAAGGACGCGTATTTACGTCGCTGACTGCGGTGCGCGCTGTTTGTCTCTCGGCTGCATGCATCACTGGAGTCACGCCGCGTGTGTCCCGACCTTCCCTCAGCCTCTTTCATCTAAGCTTAGCTTGATTCTACCCCCCTTTCTCTCACCCCTTGGCGGTACCTTTATCTTCTCTAGCGTTGCGTGCATCCCCACGTGTACTGCATCCTTCGTTGTCTTTGGACGGACGACCTGGCTGGAACCCGTCCTCCTCTTCGAATTCGCGCACGCTTTGGGATGCGGTGACCTACGCTATATGCGTGTACCTGCAGCACCCCCGAGCACGCCGGCGAAACGTTTCCGGGTGGAGGCAACGAGCGAGAGCAGGGCCCAGACCGCGTTGGTCCGCTTGTTGGGACGTGTTGGTATGCTTGAAACGGAACACGCTGTTGCTACTTCCACTTCGGCTACTGCAGAGAGAGGGGGGGAAGAAATGGTAGAGAAGGAAAGGTAGGGAGGTTAACCAGTCCAGGATAACCGGTTTGCTACTCTACATGTTTGAACGGGACGGGGCAGATTGAAAGAGAGAAAAGAGAAGGAACGAGCACAGCACGCAACTCACACACAAACGCACAGTCCAGTATGACAGTCCATCAATCTGGCCTTGAACATGGCATCACTGTCACAGCCGCATGTCCAGGTTCGTTTCTCTCAAACTCAGTAGTTCCCTGAACGTCTTCAGCTACGATGTCCTCCTGTCGACGACACCCAGCGAAAGCCATATAAACGTGCCTCTTTCAGAGGCTCTGTCATTTTAACGAATCGTGCAATATATGAACTGCACGAATGCCACAACGCTAAGCCAACAACGTCGTCTCCAGCCGTAAGGCACATCTGGCTCAGAAGTCTGATATTAAGCTACGTTAAGTGACTTTTGAAAGGGGAAAAGGAAGAAATAAGCGCAGTTCCGTTACTACCTCTCTCAATGGAGGGCACCTCCACAGTTCTGCGCAGGGGATGGAGTTAAGGAGGGATTAAAAAAAAGGATAAGGAGGAATTAAAGGTACAGAGAGATGCGCAGGGACAGCCACATACGGAAGTAAGGAGAAGGTAGGAAAGATGGACACGGTCGCAGGAGTCCGAGGACGGTGCGCCACTCGGCGAGAGCGCTTGTCGGCGTCAGGATATGGCGTAGAGCGAGCTAGTCCACCAGAGCTGCGCTGACAAAAAAAAAAGAAAAAAAAGCGAGAATCATTTCAGACGACGTCGGTCGATTGTCCGTGCTATGTCAACCTGGATGGCAGGACTGTCACGTGATTGCCTCCGCACTTGAGAGATAACGGCATACAGAAGCGAGTCGATTGTTCTTGCTCCCTCTCTGCGACGGTTATGGGAATGAGGAGAGATAACGACGTGGTCTCCGTTTTCTTTTATTTCTTATCTACCTCATTTCGCGTCTCTTCACATTTGTATTCTATTCTCCTTCAGTACAGGCTTTCGCGGACGTCAGTGTCTTGCTTCGATTCTGCCGTATACATTAGACGCGGACGATACCGGAATCGTCGCGGAGGCCCGATTGCGTTCGCCGTCAGTATGAGCGCGCACAGATGCAGCAGGAGTGGCCGGGGTCCCCACGTCGTGTTTCGTGCGGCGATAAGGAATGGTAATATAAGCGGGCGCAGCGAAGCCAGTGGGTCGTTTTCGTCACGCCTGTTGACTTGCAGAGTTATACATCACTAAGAAAATGTAAGTTCGTGCAACAAATCGCAGCTCACACGAGAGAGGTACAGGGACAGGTGCGTGTTTTTTGTTTCTCTTTTTTTTTATAAGGGTGGAGTGACTCCCACGCCTCGAGTGAGGAAGCTATATCGTCGATTGACTACCGTTTTCAGGCAGAAGGGGTTAACTGGGCCGAAATGGTCGTGGAAAGCTACTGGCCACCGTTCGCACCACCGGCACGCGGAAGTAATTCAACTACCTCACATTTCAATAAAGTTGTTTCTCTCTCTGTGTGTGTGTGTAAGTGTGGAGCACTTTCAGAGGTTGGGGCGTGGGGGTAGGGGGGAGGGGGGGAGGGGAAGGATCAAGATGTCGTATGTTGTCATCGTCACAGGCTAAACCACATGTCACATATAACGTAGCCATTTGGTTGCGCGCGCTCGCGCCAGAAAGGAGTTTTCTTCACATTGATATTTGAGTCTTGATGATAATACCAAGTGCGAAAGTTACTACTATGGCCGGGAAAATACAACACAAAACACACGTAAAAATTGGAAGAGGAAACAAACGATAGAAATGGAGAGGTAAATAAAGAGAAATAAAGAGGGAAAAGACAAAAGAAATTGAGAAAGAAAGAAGCAAATAGAGGAGAGAAAAAAGAGGAAACTGAAAAGAAACAAATCCTGTCTAGCTTTGCACTTCTTTGCCACTGTTCAGGGGCGGCGCTAGCGTGGGTCACAGGGAGGGAGGGGGGTGCTGGAACAGCTAAAATTTTGCCTGCTCCCCTCCCCAAGAGCAAACATAACCCAAGAAGAACGCATAAAAGTTACCCCCCCCCCCCCTAAGGGGAAAAATTTTTGGCGCAGCCCCTGACAAAAGTTCGAGGCTTCGTTTATTTTTTTTTCCCTCACGCCGACCATTGCGCTTACGTACGATTGATTGATTGATTGATTGATTGATTTGTGGCGTTTAACGTCCCAAAACCACCATTTGATTATGAGAGACGCCGTAGTGGAGGGATCCGGAAATTTTGACCACCTGGGGTTTTTTAACGTGCACCCAAATCTGGGAACACGGGCCTACAGCATTTGCGCCTCCATCGAAGGTGCAACCGCCGCAGCCGGGATTCAATACCGCGACCTGCGGGTCAGCAGCCGAGTACCTTAGCCACTAGACCACCGCGGCGGGGCGCTTACGTATGATTGGCGTCCTTGGAAGACGACGTTAGTGGGTCACGTCTAAAGGTCAGTATCGTTCTGCTCGCGTTGTCCGTCAAAGGGGCTTGACCGTTACGGATCGATACGTACGCAGTCGCCGCTGTAGTGTAGGGCAGTGGACGTTCGTCGTCACCACCGTGTCCTGGGCCACGCCTTACTTTCTGCTTATTTTTTTTATTTCTTCTTCTGTTTATTGGACAGGAACATACCTGCGTTCTGATTTCGACTGATAATAAGCGCTGCTCCGAAACACGGGGACGAAAGGTGGGCACCCTGGAAAAGCGCCGATTTCCAACTTAATTTACTGATGTGATTTTGACGTTGCTTTACCTATGGAAGCTAGTCGGTAGCCGAGACGACCGTTAGTATTACTTTTCTTCTGTTGAAAAAATTCACCTTGTGCGCCCGGGCTATGCATCTTTTTAGAATGCCCCCCCCCCCCCTTACACACACACAGAAGAAAAAGGAGGCTAGCCCAACGTTGGCCCAGAGCCAAGAGCGTATCTTGTTTTTCGGCTTGGCGTTTAGAAAGAAATGCATTCCTGCGCAACAGTGATGCATTGCTCCTAGAATACAACTAATGTTAAGACTAATGTAAAGACTAATGTTCAATTGATATCTGGGGTTTAACGTCCCAAAACCACCATAGGATTATGAGAGACGCCGTAGTGGAGGGCTCCGGAAATTTAGACCACCTGGGGTTCTTTAACGTGCACCCAAATCTGAGCACACGGACCTACAACATTTCCGCCTCCATCGGAAATGCAGCCGCCGCAGCCGCGATTCGATCCCGCGACCTGCGGGTCAGCAGCCGAGTACCTTAGCCACTAGACCACCGCGGCGGGGCAAAAAGACTAATGTTCAGGCAGCGTAGTAATGTGTAATGTTAAGGTGGCGTAGCACTTTGTACACCTGTATTAGTTGTATACTGTTAGACTTGTACAGTGTGTAGAATCAGTTGTCACGTTTTTCAGCCTCGGTGGTCGTTTCAATTTAACAACGGTGCCCGTCTCTGTTTTCTGTGTATCCCGTCTTCGTCCAAGTCGCGTTTGCATGAGTCAGGTCATAGACGGTCGTGTCACGGTAACGAACGCCGGCTTGCAGTAGTTGATGGGAGATTTCTGATTGCAACTCTCGACTTATTGATATAAGATGTCGTACATCTGCTCGATGTTGGCTCGACGAAATGATACGTAATTGACAACAATAGCGGACAAGCCCGCGTTGAATCTTAGCGCCGAAGCTTCGCAGAGCCGCATCGCACTTTTTTTTGCGTGTTTTTTTTTTATCCGCGCAGTGCTCCGACTTTACTTTTGTCTGTCTCACTTCATGTTGTTGTTGCACGTTTTTCCGCGTTCGCATTTTCAAGCCACCGTAAGCACTCGGTTTTTTGGTCCGAGTACCGCCCTACGCGTCCTTGGACATCCGCTTTGTCGCCGATGGACATCCATCGCGTGCTTGACGCTGTAGCCAACGGCAGTGCATTCAGCCTGCTGCACGTGCGCTTAGTCTTTATTTTCTTTTCAGTTACGTGCAGTACACAGAAGGCTAGAGCTCGTGTCAACCAATCAGCGAAAGAGCCTATTGTCTGTTTCGAGAAGTGAGTGAAGGTCCGCGCCGTTCTCAGCTGCTAATACTTCCCAGCGAGTGTTCAGTCGGCCTCGCTTAGAAGGTGATTACAGGCAGACAATGGAGGTCTTCTCGTTCTTTATTCTAAGCTGCCACATTCGACCCGTAAGTATTCCTGCACTGCACGGAACTTATGGGACGGAGTTCATCGCGCGAGCGGTCTGCCACGTGGTACCCACGTGGTACCCACGTGGTACTCACGTTGAGCAATCGTTTGGGCACCGGCATCGGGATGTGAACGTCCGACTATACCGACTTCAGTGTCCGCACTCGTTTACATCACAGCGACGGTTGCTGTCTCAGTGGCAGCGTTTTCAATTATTAGTCCAACGATCACTGCATTCTATTACGCTGTCGTTCGATGAAACGAAGGGAATCGCGCTGCAAAAGCAGGCTTCGCCACGCAAAAACTCCCGTTGCGGGAAAGCCAGCTTTAAAGGCGTCTACTACTTACGTGCAGACTGAAACTCAGTCACGGTTCTGCTGTGCGGGTCAAGTCCCTTGTGGTGTACGGAGCGGGCGATAGATGGCGAGCGATCATTGAATACCGCATAATTAAATAACACCCGCGGTAGGCTCCATGTAGGAAGTTCTATGGCAAATGCTCATTTTATTGCGGTGGTACCATTCTGATTACGTCGAAATGTGGAAATTTCTCGTGAACTTTTGAAGTACACGTTGGAAAACGCGAACGGTTGAAGTCTACGCTGTTTGGACACTACCTAATATGGCTGCCTGAGCGTCATTTGTTCGAGAAGCTTGGATGCCGTGCGCACTAATTTAGAAACCGCCTATTCGCACTCTACGTAGTCCCAGAGATTATCGCCGCGACCATGTGTGGAGCGGTGATCTCTGAATTAACGTGCAGTGACCTGTCAATCAAAATTAAAAAAAAAAGACTGCAAACAGCTCAGTCGCTGGATTTAGAATGCGATGTTACTGATGTTCTAACAGCGAATACACAGCGTTACAGACAAGACGAGCCTGCACGAGTCGATATTTATTGCCATTTAGTCAACAGTAGACACCACCGCAGCCGCATTTCAGCGATACTTATACTGACCTCCAATAGCCAACTCTAGCAATCGTTTCGCCATCTTCAACCGACACATGCCAACGAAAGTGAGGGTAGTGTCAAGGTTACACGGTAGTCGAGAGCTGTCAGAGCTTTTAATCGATCTTCGTTACGGAAATTGATGAAAACGAGCAATCGTTAATACTCTCATTTATGTGTCTACCAAAAAAAAAATGAGCAATTAAATTTCCCCCGTTTCCGCTCACAATGCGAGTGTGAGTATGAAAATGTAAATTTAGAGTATAGTACACACAAGTTATATATTTCTAATAGCGTGCGTGTCAAAGCATCACCAACCCTGTGTATGCGATTATGAAATTTATTTATAAATCAGAAATTTCTGACTATCTATAATTGCGTACACAGTGTTCGCGTTGTTTCGGCAATGCACGCTATTATAAAATATAACTTGCGTAGACTACATAGATTAGTGAATGACGCAATCGCAGTGGCAACAAGCGTAAAGCTTTGGAGGTATCCGATTCTGCATATGCATCTTGTCTTCAGTGTACTTTCGTGTACGATGCCACAAGGCTGCGGGAGGTACATCATTCTCTCCTCTTCTATACTCTTTCGTCCTGCCTGTATCTTCTCATATCCACCAAGGCAGAAACGCCGATGGTGGCGGACAACGGAGTTCTCTACAAAGACATATGTCGCAACCGAGTATAGCGAGCAGCCAAATGAAAAGAAAAAGAAATAGGTAAAGCGTATAGGCAAAGATTAAGATGTAGACACGTGGGTAGAGAACGTGACCCCCGCCGGGGAGGTCTTTCGAAAACAACACGTGCCTCCCGTGTAGCGACACATGCATGGCAGACACGGCAACGTGCTTTGCGTGAGGTCTAAGTTGGGATAGCAGCGAACTGTATATAGTTGCGGGGTTCAGTGCTGGTTGTTCGTGTGTTCAATAAGGTTCCGACGTGGCGCTCCGGGCAGCTTACTGCAACGCGTTTCAAAGACCTGTTCCGTCGAGCTCAGCAGTCAGCGATGCCCTCCTGGTAAGGCGGCACAACGGCTGTTGCTTGAACAATGTACGCGTTCAAAGGCTTTCTGACAGGGCCGACATACCTTTTAGTAGATGCTGTCGGGCTGCGTAGCTCGACGAAGCGCCGATTCCTTGTATGGGAAGTTCAATGGGATAAGTGGGCTGGAGGACAAAGCTTCCGAGGTTGATTTTTGATTTCGCGAAGCGCGTCATGAGCACTCGTTCCGATTCGCGAGTTACGTATTGTTGAGTTTCCCTTAGGACCGACAAGTTAGCATGGGAAAGGCACGTAACGAAGAGGCTAAGATAACCACTAGTCATCAAAGGCTCATTTGCATGTGCAACTGACAACGCGCACGCGACCGTTTGCGAATGGCGACAAAAACGAAAGACGGCGGTGTATTCAGCGAGGACTCGTTTGTTAGACGCAACGTAATGTGGCGAACAGATAAAAAAAAGGTATAAGCATCTATCTATCCATCTATCTATCTATCTATCTATCTATCTATCTATCTATCTATCTATCTATCTATCTATCTATCTGTAATATCTATCTATCTATCTGTAATATCTATCTATCTATAATATCTATCTATAATATCTATCAATGATAATAATAATATAACATGATATTAATATTCATGTTAATAATAGTTTTTATTTATTTACTTATTCATAATTTCGTAACATCTCCGTTAATTGTTATGGCGACAAGTCCCGATGCCGCTGCACACTGTGAGAGCATTGCGAAAGATTCCAATTCGATCTATCCGGCACCGTCGTCTCTCTCGCGTGCCGATGGCGTATACGCAGGAAAGTGTGCCTGTCTTCAGACCACGTCTTTTATTGTTGTTGTTGTTTGCGACATCGATTTTTCTTCTCCTTTGTTGTCTCTCTCTCTCCGAAGTCTGGCGTCGTCTGTGTAAACCCACACCGGTTGTCCGTGCCCCCCCTCGGGCTTCACATATGCCCTCATGTGCGCGCATCGTGCGTGGCTCACCGCAGCCATGCACGCACGCAACGTGTTGCCCCTCTTTCTCACCCCCTTCCCTTTTCTCATCTGACAGCCGGACGTATATATATATATTTATGTATTGTGTGTATGCATTACATTATGCCTGCTATACGCGAAACGGCACTTTGGTTTTGGACGTTGCCGCCGGGCTCCGCTTACCGGAGATGCGAAGTGCGTACTCCGGTTGCAGTGCCCTGCCGTCGAGTCGCACGCGGGCAAAAAATTTTGGTGACACTTTGACCTTTGCTGGCTCGTATTTGTGATTTTGTTATAGACCGAATGTGCAAATATGAGTCCGTGTGGTGGTATGCAGGAAAAAAAAATCATGTTCGCGAAAGCAATCGTAATTGCGATGCCATGTGGGGTCGTCTCGGGAAATGCTGTCACCAGGGGTCGCCAGTTGAACGAAGAGAGAGAGGTAGAAAAGAAGGAAAACTCTTTGTTTGTGGCCGGGGCGCCCATGGGCAGAAATTCAATTGGCTTCATTTCATTTCATTTTTATTTCCTTAAAGACCCCCGAGAGGGTATTACATAAGGAGTGAGTAACATACAATCGATATTTTTGTCGATTGGGGGATATTGCATTAATATATATATATATATATATATATATATATATATATATATATATATATATATATATATATATAAATGAAATCTAACAGACAAGAATGCCAAGGAAAGTATTGGGGAGGTTATTAGACCGCATTGTAAGGTAAATGTGAAGGAAGAAAAGTGGTTGAAAAGGTAATTTGCCGTTAGCAGGAACCGAACCTGCGACCTTCGGATAACGCGTTCCATGCTCTACCACTGAACTACCACGGCGGCTATCCTCCCAGTCACTTTATTGGGTATATATGTGAATTTTAAACGTGGGAGTGGCAGTCGGCGCCATCTGTAGCCACGGTGGCGAATGTGGCACACTCTTTTGTGAGCCTGTGTGGCGTCACGTGGCACGTGACCTTACTACGAGCTGGCAGCTGACCAGTAGTCCCTCGTATACAACCTAAGGCACCGTTTCTGAAACTGTCGACTGGTGAGCGCACTTATTTTGAATAAATATGTCGTATACGACGTGTACGCATTGTTTCACCAACATTGACGAGAAAACTTTGATCTAAAATAAGTCGATACGATAGACCACAATACGTTATTTACACCATAGTTTGTTAATGTACACTAGAGGGAACTCTGGCGCTAGTGTCTATGGGAGCTGCAACGCAGGGCGCTTCAGCGAGCATGGGAATGATACACACATTTGTCTAATTTTCGTACTTCTGGCCTGCTTCTGGCTCCGTGTGTGTTCGTGTGGCTTGAAGCTGTTTTTTTTTTTCACGAAAGAAAAATCAACAAATGTTCAGCGGTCGCGCTTCGCCAGCCTATTCTTTTAGACTTACTTTTTCAAATTGGGTCACGAAATTGAACAGGGTTGAATTTTTCTTTCAAAACAAAACCGAAACACGGCAATAATTGTAACCCTGATGTATTTTGTATTACGAAAGGCTTGTCTGCATTTTTTTCTTCTTCTTCACAATGTAAATTTTGACATTTCACGTTGATATTGTCAGTTGAATTTTGTATTGTCTGAGTTTGTTGTATTTGTTAAGAAACCTTGTTATATGTTTTGTACCACCCTGCTAGAGCCCCTATCATCGGGGTTAGCAGTATTGGAAATAAATAAATATATAATAAATAAATAATAATATAAACGAAGCCGCAAGTACGATTCGCCGTCCGCAAGTACGAAGACTGGGCAAATGTGTGTACTACCCATCATTCCCATGGTCGCTGAACGATTGCATCGACAGAGTCCCCTCTAGTTAATTTTAGGAAACTATGATTTACACTGCTTGCTACACACCAGCGAGCCGTGCTTAGACTGCAATGCCACATGGCCATTTGAAGCCAGAAGGACAATGCTCACGGCGGTCCACAAATACACGCGTCATCGTTCCCGTGCAGCTGTTTCCAGTGACGGTGCACGCCAGGGCTGCTGCCTCTGGTAATTCTAGTGCAAGGAATAGCTCTTCGGCTCCGTTGCGCACTAATGCAGCGACGATTATTAGCGAATGGTAGTAGCGCTCTCTCCATGCACTGGCGCATATGCGTCGTCGTCGTCGCTACTGCCACCACCGTCGGAGCGATTAGCGTCGAGGGAGCGACGTGCAACCCCCCTCCCCTCTTTTTTTCCCCTCTGCTCTGCTTCTGCACTACGCTCGGCACCACCGTCCCGTCCGAGCGATTGACGTCGAGGTAGCGACGTGCGACCCCCCTCCTCCCCTCTTTTTTTCCCCTCAGCTCTGCTCCTGCACTACGCTCGGCTGGCTGCGCCAGGGACGTCCTCGATGCTTCCGAAGCCCAGCGAGGCGACGCTCGCCTTGACGGAACGCTGACACGTGCGATGGCCGCTAAGAAGCGTCACCCCCCTCCGAGACGTGAACGGCGCGGCGCAGTGCTCGCGAAGGGGGGGAAGAAATCACTGTGCACGGCGGTAGCGGAGTTGGCGCTACGGCGCTACTCGGAAGCTACTACCCCCTACCACAAACCCCTCCCGTCTCTTCACCAACAGGCAGTGTCTTTCCTCCTCTGTTCTGTCTTTCGTCCTTCACTCTTGCTCAGTCAGTCCTCCTCCACCTCAACTCGGTCGTACTGAACTGTTATGTATATTAATTTTTTTTTCGTTTCCCCAGTAATTCTTCCCTATCGATGCTCTTGAAGTGTCCTATGCGAGAAAGAGAGTTACAGCTGTGCACTTTTCTGTGTCCTCTTCTTTTTTTAAAAGTCGCACTCACAGTGTCTCCGGCATTCTGCCGCTTGTGCTGCTTCTGCCACCGCACAGTCGGTGGTACCGGCGCACGCTACGTCATTTCCTTTCTCTCCAGCAGCGTGTATACGGACGAGCCCGTGCCAGTGCGTGCGTTCTTTTCCTACGCGCAACCGTTCGCGTATGATACGCGCAGCACGCAACCTCGCTCGTGCGTACGCACACACTCCATTCTCGAACAGTCGTCGCCGCCCCCTTTTTCAATGGATGGACTCTCCAGTTGTGTTTTCTCACGGCAGGCACGCACGACAGCGGTTGACGAACGACGAGCTCTTCGAAACGTCGTCGACGATGCGGAAAGTCGTCGTCGCGTGGTTTCCGACGCCCCGGAATCGGGTCAAACGGTGAAAAAACGCACGCTGTTTGCAGTGAAATGGCGAAAACAAACGTTTATTGCAAGAGGTTGGCGAAGCAGGCGGACGCAACTCCTAGTCCAGAAGTGTGGCAGCTTGGGCTAGTTGGTATGACATGACGATAGTTATGTCGCGTCCGTCTTGTCTCTGTGTCGTCGTTCTGTTATCGCGCTATAACTATCGTCCTAGTCCAGGTCTCTGCTGATCAGTGTGGTAGCTTGGGCTGGTTCGTATGACATGACGATTCGCGCTGTAACTATCGCCTCTACTGGTCGCCATAGGCGCTCGCAAGGTTGACCTTTAAGGAGGAGGAGGGTTAGACGGAGGAGGGGGGTTAGACGGAGGCTCATCGCAGCGCCCCCTCCTTGATATGTCAATGTATAAGGCTGACTCTGTGCCCCCCCCCTCCCCCTAAATGACTAGAGAGGCTGGAGGGATGCAGGTGACTAGAGGGACGCAACTAGCGAGTTGGATGTGCCGTAATCGGCAGCAGCTCCGTTCCCTTCTACTCGAGGGCTTCCTGACTTCCTCTTTCATCGTTGAATGACAAGAAACTTGTCCTCGGGGCGTTCTGTGTCGCGCCCTTGCGGGCTTGAAAGTCGCGCAGCGTTGGTTTTCGTGTCTCGCCCCAGCAGTCTTCCTCTTCTCTCGTCGTCCTTAATCGCCGTTGACTTCAAAGCGAGCACTATACACCCCCACTTTTGTTTTTGTTTCATTGCGCGCACTCAGGCGTGCGCATACACACTCACTCAGTGCATCGGGTTTGCTGGCCAGCCACAGGAAGGTGAAGGGAAACAGCCCGGCCGGAAAAGCCGCCGGTGACCCTGACATCAAACGAGTCGACGCACGTGACGGGACTCCCGGAAAGAAAGCCGGCCACCTTGTGTACGCGCATGCGCGATAGGAAGAAACTGGCTTACGTAAAGGAAAGCAAAACAAGAGACACGTGAAATGGAATTAATTTTCGGAGGGAAGGTTGTATGCGTGTGTGTTTTGTGTTGCTTGTGAAGGGTGCGAAGGGTAGAAAACACTATGCTCAGTTCTCGAGCGCTTTTCAAGGGCACGGAAAATTAGCGCAACTACAACGGGAAGGCAAGGCAAAGGTATACCTTTAGGCCCGTGTTTGCGATTGCTGTTTGCAACGCGATGTTAAGCTTCACCCTCGTTTCGCGTGGCTTAAAAGTAAGTTACATTTTATTCTTCTTTTGTCGATTCATCATGATATATAGTACGATAACAGCTCCGCTTTTTACACCGTAAAATAAGATGCAATTTCTCGGTAAACTGATTTGCTTCGCTTCTTAACTCCGTAACAAACTTGACATACATCGCGTGCTCCTCTTGGTCGGTCCTCCGCATGCAGTGGCGGAAACAAGATTTTTCGGGTGCGAAACACGGCGTCCTCCGTTTTTAAAGAACGGGTATGCCCCACAATGAGTGAATCCCGCTATACTCGGCCACGGTCCACTGAAAATAAAGAAGGCCACAGTCAAACAAATAGTCGATGACGTACGTTACTGTAGCTGTAACACCTTTTTCTAAATGATTTTGCAGGTAATAAACCTCTATTTACTCTTGCATGGTGTGCGTATTTGCCTTCAATTCCAATTCGCCTTGTTTTTGGGACGTTGAACCCCACATATCAATCAATCAACCAATCATTAAAGAAATCAATAAATCCCGTGTGCTCAGATTTGGGTGCACGTTAAAGAACCCCAGGTGGTCTAAATTTCCGGAGCCCTCCACTACGGCGTCTCTCATAATCATATAGTGGTTTTGGGACGTTAAACCCCACATATCAATCAATCAAATAATCAATAAATCAACCCATTCGCCTTATATTTGTTTGAAATACGTTAAGGAAGGACTTTTCGCATGCTAAACCAATTTAAAAAACACACAACAAAAGAAAACAGCACTTTAAAAAGCCCCCCCCCCCCCCCCGACCCCACGTTTTGCGTTTTTTTTTTTTTCTCTTCGGCATATGAGAACATGTGGTATATGCGACTGCCCGGATGTTTCCGAAGAGCTGCACTCTTGCTCCGTGCGTGACCACAGCCATCGAGGGGTTGGTGCGTTCTGTGTGCCAAACGAGCACTCGGGTGAACTGTGTAGGATGGGCGTGCCGTGCGTTGCGAGGAAGCCAGCTTACGGACGTGCTTGTGAAGTGGCCTATACTTCCGCTGGCTCCGCCCACGAAACGACGCTGCACTTGCCCAAGTACGCTTTGCTCTCAAAAAACGCGTTGTAATGCTGGTAATCGTACGGTCACCTTCGATCTCGTTCGGGGCCTGATGCGGAATCGAGCTCGTTGATCGTGAGTGGCTCCTTTCATGCCAGCTGCAAAAGGGAGCAGCCAATCACTGGCTGCTGACTAATTAGTTTGATCTCAACCGGACATTATCGGCGTCAGCAGAGCACAGTGCAACACCGTGGTTCGATTTTCGTACGTGAACACTTTGCGCGACTCTCGCGATCTCTGAAGCCCCGCCGCGGTGGTCTAGTGGCTAAGGTACTCGGATGCTGACCCGCAGATCACGGGTTCGATTCCCGGCTGCGGCGGCTGCATTTCCGGTGGAGGCGGGAATGTTGTAGGCCCGTGTGCTCAGATTTGGGTGCACGTTAAAGAACCCCAGGTGGTCAAAATTTCCGGAGCCCTCCACTACGGCGTCTCTCATAATCAAATGGTGGTTTTGGGACGTTAAACCCCACAAATCAATCAATCGCGATCTCTGAAGCTGCGAGCCGTGGCACCCTAAAACTTACCGCATTTACTTGCTTGCTAGCAGCACTGCTTTGCGCCATGGCTGGTGTTGGTTGAGCGGGGACTAAATGTCACAGCATCCCCTGTGCACTCACCTATAGGGCGCCTGCCTCGAAGGCGGAAGACATGCTATTATTTCATATTTAGTTTATTTTTTTATTTATTTACTTGATTGCATTCAGCAGCATTAGTCGTTACAGTGAGGGAGGGTGTACCAGAAAATCGGATTACAAAAAGAAGACGCATTTTCAACCAAACAATCAATGTCGCCGATTATTCACAGTCAGCAACACAAGTACATATAACAAAGAAAACAATGGGAAAAAAACAGATATCATTCCCAATAAACAAGAATTTGCTTGACATAACACGGGCAATGTTTGAAGGCAACTTATTCCAACCGCGGATTGTTTTAGGAAAAAAAAAAACATTTTGAAATGCATCTGTCTTGCATGTACACTATTGTCTTGAGTTTTCACTCGAGTATACTGGTTTTCCACCCTCCATCGCGAAAGCTTTCTGCTCCAAACGGTGCTTCGCATGGCCTCCGAGATCGGAGACGTTTGAAGCTGTGCCGTCACCTCACGTGGTATTCAAGTGCTTCTGGAATCAGCCCCTCTTTGACCAAGTGAAAGTGTGCGTGTGATGGCGTCATAATGTGTCACGTTATGCGACGCAATAGTGGCGTCGAGATGACGTGATTACGTCGTCGAAAATTTCGGCGATGCCGCGATGAGGTCACCCCGTCAATTTTGTTTTCTTTGTTTGTTTTACATCTCACCTCGGTTCGATGCCACTGATAGTCGCGTTTGGCGACGTGTCTAACCCCCGTATTCTAGAACCTCCCTTCACTCAACGCATCGCCTTCACTTGAGAAAGCCGATGGGAGCGCCATCTCTAGGTACGGCAAATCACTGCTTAATCTGCGATAGTCTGCTGCGATTCTTGAGTAGCGCAGCGTCATTTTCAGCCTAGTGGTGGCGCTGTGCTCAACTCTGTCAAGAGAAGGGTGAAAGTCGAGTCGAGGAACGTTTGTGAATACGAGGGTAAAACTATCGCTTTGATATCGAGTCGGGAGCATGCCGGGATTCTAATCCGCAATTTCGTGCTTAGCAGCGCGACGGCTTAACCGCTGAGCTGTTCCACGTGCGGAGTGGAGACTTATCTCCCGCCGCGGGTGTGTACGCAGGGTAGGAAACGCTCCACTTGCGTTTGGGCACCTTTCCAAGACGAAGCACTCGGTCGCTAGGGCTTTTGGAGAAAGCTAGCACATTGCAACAATGCAGTACCCGTGTGGCGACCTGAAGCACCTCTCGAAGGCAGCGAGTGAGGAAAGAAAGAGACAGACAAAAAAAGAACAAAAAAGAGAAATAATTGTGTCGACGGGAGGGAGCTGAGACAGCGCGAGATAGAAGAGCAAGAGCGACTGGGCCCCATCGTGGCGCGGCTGGAAGAATACTAAAGGCAATTTGTCGACGTCGTCGCTCGGAACTTTATCTTCTTTTTTTTTTTTTGTCAGTAGCTTCCTCCTCGAAGACGGCTCCCCTGTCAAACATGTCGAAACAGTTACAGTGTGCGGGTCATCGAGGTTAAACGAAGTGAGACTAACTGGAGTGGGTTGGAAGTGGTACAACTCGTGTGACTGTTTGTCGCACCGATGCGTAAAAAGAAAGGATGATGTGGGAAGAACTTGCTTTAGAAATAAATAGGAAAAATTCTGGAGTCATGGAGAACGCAGGGACAGACAAAGGTTAGCGAGTAAGTGCTTACTCTTTCTTTCTTTCTTTCTTTCTTTCTTTCTTTCTTTCTTTCTTTCTTTCTTTCTCTCTTTCTTTCTTTCTTTCTTGCTTGCTTGCTTGCTTGCTTTCGCACTGCGCAATGCCCCCTTCATTGTGTCCTTCCTTCCTCCATGCCGGGAAGAGGACCTTCATCTGTGTTTTACGCGCAGGTCGCGGGTTCATATCCCGGCTGCGACGGCTGCATTTCCGATGGAGGCGCAAATGTTGTAGGCGCGTGTGCTCAGATTTGGGTGCACGTTAAAGAACCCCAGGTGGTCGAAATTTCCGGAGCCCTCCACTACGGCCTCTCTCGTAATCATATGGTGGTTTTGGGACGTTAAAGCCCACATATCAATCAATCAATCAATCAATCAATTCATTTGTGTGTTTGGCAGTACAACACTTCAGTTGCTACAAGCAACAACCGCGGTCACGCGTTCATATTCAGGCAACAATGAACCGCGCCAACGTGAAATGACAAGCAGCTTCGGCAAAAGGTGCTTAACATTTGACGTTTAAAACGTGATTTTATTTCAAAATAGGCCCTTCCTTGGCACAAAAAATAACACTACGAAGTTTCTGGACCTTCATTTCGATGATCAACTTAGACTTGATAGTTTACTTTAGTGTCCCTTTAAAGAAACAGTCTTCTACCCCATTAGGAGATCCCGCGAAAACTCGTCAGGATCAAATAAAGTTTATTGTCTGTTTGTCGAATGAAAAAAAAAAATATCTTTAGGACACTCAAGCACTTATGCACAAAACCAAGAAATCCTTTCCAAGGACACTGTGATGATCGTGGTCCGTGTATTGTCTCTTGTGACAGTTGAATGACGGCGCGAAGCTCTCGCTTTTTAGTTACTCTGCCGCTCCAGAGTTTTTTTTTTTTTTTTCCTCTCGCCAACTTTTCATCGGCTCCGATCTTCAAGCGCTCGAGAAGAAAGAAATCGTTTTGACTTTTGTTGTAATTAACTCGATGAGGTTGTATTTACTAGAAAGTGTAAGAGGGTAATGCTTATCGACTAGGAAGACTGTTGTGTACGCGTTGGAAAAAGCTATAGGGCAACGCTCCAAAAATATGAAGCGTGACATCAAGTGCAGATCTGAACGTGTGAGCTGAATGCTGGGCCATGCGCTGTGAAGAGCATCGGTACCATCGTTTTGCACCTGCTGTAGTGGCAGTGCACAGAACGTTATGTCAAAAAAAAAAAAAAAATCTCGGGCGGACCAGCTTTCGCGAGACCTTTCGCGAAGGTTATAGCGAGCCGGGAGTCTTCCTTGACTGCATGGTTCTTGTTGCGTCAAAGTGACGGAGTATGGCGTTTCCTCGAAGTGCGCTTCCCGCTAGCGACGTAGCGGTACACTTTGTCTGAAGACGTGTAATCGCAGTGACGGCGGTTTGTCTTTCCTTGCGTAACCTCGTAAGTCATTCAGTGCTCGATTGACTTGCTACTCCTGTCTCGTCGAGTAGCACACGCTTTACTTGTTGGGCCGCTCGCTTTTTGGGTGTGTGATGCGTTGTCACTCACTCAAACGATGGTCGCTACCCGGGTCAAATAGTCATGGTGGTCGAATGCTGACCCGAAGGTCACGTGATCAAATCCCGGCCGCATTTTGTTGCAGACGAAATTCTTGAGGTCCGCGTACGTAGAGGTATACCTTCAACTATAGTCGAAATTTCCCTAGTTCTACGCTAAGGCTACCCTCGTAATCGTATCCTTGACTTGGAATGCAGGACCCCAGCAATCATTATAATGCGTTGTTTTCGTTACTTAGTGACATGAAAATCGAGGCCCGTCGAAACTCTTGAGGGGGACTAAGCTGCCGAGCTTGACGAAAAGACAACCCCGGAGGAATCCTGGAGTGTTGTTGGGGGGCGAACTCCTGGTACGCACAGTAGCAGGTCACGACCTTACGGGGAAGAAAAGGAAAAAAAAGAAAGTGAGGGGGATTTGAGCTGACCGCAATCTTCTTCAGATCAAGCAGCGGCGATAGCGTGGCAGCCACGTTAAAAAAAGAAAAAACAGCGATAGAGGAGAAAGATGATGATGATTAACCAATCAGAAGTGCGGGACAAGCCCAAGTACGGGACGCGTTATCTCTGCCTGCATTCTCGCGATAGACTCGTACACACATGACCCCATCCGTGGCAGACGATAAAGGACTGCCCCGAGTGTACGTGCTTCGCGTCGTGTTTACATCCGGGTATCATACACATTACCCCGGATATTTACTTAGCGGCGCCACGTGCACACTGTGGTTTTCGTGCACGAGGTTCAGATAAGGAGGGCGGCTTGCGAGAATGGCGATGGCGTGTAGTGTCGCGGGTTTAACTCCCCGCGTTTATGATGCCAATGTAAAGACGTGTAGCTGTCGCACTTTTTGTTGTTGTTGTTGTTGTTGTTGTTGTTGTTGTTGTTGTTGTTGTTGTTGTTCTCCTTAATGGCTGAGGTGTTCGAAAAGAGTACATGCAGTTTCTAGCCAACACCTGCCGTATACTGTGTAGAAACTGGCACATTTCATTGGATTCGGTGCCGCGACCTGTATAGGTGTTGGGCTTCCGCGTTTTTCGATTCTTTTGTGTGTACTGTCCGCGCTTTCGTCATTACGGCAGCCTACCCCTAGGAGATTACAATTGGACGAAGAAGTTTGGGCTCGCCGTCCGCTTAAGGAGATAGATAGATAGATAGATAGATAGATAGATAGATAGATAGATAGATAGATAGATAGATAGATAGAGAGAGAGAGAGAGAGAGAGAGAGAGAGAGAGAGAGAGAGAGAGAGAGAGAGAGAGAGAGAGAAAGTAAACGTTTATTTTGAAACAGTGCCCCGAGCAATGCCCGGTGTCACCCTGAAGTGGGAGGGCTCCTTAGTCCAGGCTTCTACTGCCCTCTTGGCCCTGGCGACGAGTTGTTGATCTTCCAGGTCCTCGAGAGCGAGCTTCGCCTCGCACGTTTCGGTTAGCTCTTCGTCCGTCCTGCTTCGTTATCAGTCCCTTTAAGGACTCCAGCACTAAAGGTTCGCATTTATTTATTTAAGGCTAAAGCGCTAGCTGCCTCAAAACAAAAAAACACAAAAGCTCGCCGTCGGCGCCTCAAAGCGCCTGCGTCAGTGTGTCTTATTTAAAAAAAATATTAAAGGAGAAGCAAAATGAAACAAAAACGATGACGTCACTAGCTGCCACATCGCGTGAGCTCACAAGATAACTCCATCGCATGGCATCGTAGCTGACTGGTGAGGCAGTGTTAAAGCGCAACAAATACAGAGTTCAGAACGCTTTCGTGTGTAGGTGTGAGATACATCCCATTCGCCCTTAAGGCGGTTATATATATATCCTTCTTATTTACACCTTCTGGGTTACCATTGCCATATGCCGACACCCACAATGGCATGCACACTCTGGCGTTAAAAAAAAAAAAAACGACCCCGTGCTCTTCATTACTCGCGTTTCACGCGCTGCATGAGATCTCCAGGTTCCGGTCCCCGGTGGTGGTAGAAACATTTATTGCCACTGTGTAGCGTGGGGGCCGAGCCCCCTCATGGCACGTGGGTGCACCCTCGCAGTGAGGAGGCACCCTTACAAAGCAAAGGAAAGCCCTTGAAGTGCGATCCTCTTCATGGCGCACGAGATGATCCGGCGCTGATCGAACGCAGAAGTGCTGGTCATGATGGTCTCCCAGTATGACACTGCCACAGCCGGAGGTGGGGGATGTGGGAAGGTGGGACATGTGAGGAGGATGTGGAGGAAGTCTCCTGGTTTGTCGCAAAGTTTGCATGAAGAGGGGAAATGGTCTGGGTAACGGGCGTTTAGTAATACGGGGTATGGAGCAGTTCGAGTTTGTAGGCGTCGCCAATGTGTGGCCTGCGCTATGTTTAGGGATGGGGCTGGGGGTGCGTATATTCTTCGTTGTTCCCGGTAATACGATAGAATATCACGAAAAGAGAGCAAGCGCTCCTCGACCTGTGGAGGTCCCCGGCTCGAGCGTGCAAACGAGCCGACTCGTGGAGTCTCAGTCGCCGTCCTAGGAGCTCGCGTTTTTAACTACATTGTCACTATTAATTAGACAGAAGCTCTGGACTGCGCGCTTCCGTTGACGGCGCGACAAATAAATCAGCGGGCCTTCGTCTCGGGCTGCACGAGGAGCCTTGCCTCGCCCTGGCGTCCATCCAGAAGCACGATGGAAAAGAGTGGCGAGCGCGAGTCTCGAAAGCCTTCAGAAGTATAGCACCTTACATCGCTCCCGCCGCACGCATTTCTCCCCGCACTGGCCATCCACTTCAAGTCTTCCGACCCCGATCTGGCACCTCAACATTTTCTGCATCATTTCTCTGCCGCGCCGCCAAAGAATAGAATGACCTTCCCCACGATGTTGTTTCAATCACCTGTCCATCACGTTTTATTCAAAGTGTGTCAATGCATCTGCAATGTTAACCTGTGGCTTTTGTATCTTTGTTGTACAACCCACCCCTTATGTAACACCCCCCTGTGGGGTCTTTAAGGAAATAAAGTGAAAGTGAAAGCAGCAACGGCAGCGGCAGTGTCGGAAAAGCAAAACGGTGTGTGTGTATAAATTGTATAGAATGCGGGGCGCCCTTTCGACGCCCTTTCGTGAATCATTTATTTACGCTCCGCATTCGATGGCGAGCCTGGCCTGCCCAGGGTTCTGCTATAGGCCGGTTCGACCGATTTACGGTATACGGCCTCATCTGCATATGTTTCGAAAAGTTAATTCGAGCGCGCAAAACTTGACACGATCACTCACACACGCACACACCCATGTATCAAACACACACAGCGCCCACTTCCAACTGATTCATTCATAGCTTGAATATATACAGGACACATTGTGCGCACACACACCATAGAAGGCCAACAGCATACATCATCAAACGTACTCGCGCTCGAATTAACTTTTCGAAAGGCTCTACCAACCAGCCCAACAACAAGTTCTTTTAGAATACATCGTCTGCATATGATCAACCCACACGTGCCAAAACCCGGCTACTTCGAATCTGAAGGCGATCGAAAGAAAAAAAAAAAAAGAAAAGTTGTGTATATAGTTTCGATTTACAACATATTTTATCTGTCCAAAATGCGTGTGTTCTGTAGGAGTTCACAATTAGTTCGATGTGCACAATAATTCGTTATATGTGGGATCGATACACGCGGTTTCCATATATGCGGATTCGACTCTCTGTATAAGTAAAATGATCAATTTCAATGTAAATTCCGATTTCGATGCAATTATTCGTCTTGGTAGTGTAGCGCTTACGGTGCCCGGTCGCTGTTCCGAAGGTCTCAGGTTCGATTCCCGGCTGCGGGGGTTCAATTTCCACGGAGGCGAAGTGGTAGAGTCCCTTGTAATGTGCAATGTCAGTGCAGGCTAAAGTATATCGGTACATTGGTGCAGGTTAAGTACATTGGCTTCCGGCGCGAACCGTAACTTAACAGTCCGTAAAAAAAAAAAAAAAAAACGCTTGCCGTGAAGAATGTTTGTTACCTCTCGCATTCAACCTATGGCTGAGTGGTGCTCCGTCCTCGGACCGCTGCGACCGTGTCCATCTTTCCTATCTCCTCCTTACTTCCGTGGTTTTCTGTCGTTCGCTGTCCCTGCGCCTCGCTGTCTCCTTCCTCTCTCTCTATCTCTTTACCTCTTAATCATATCCTTTTAATTCCTCCTTTACCCCCACCCCTCGGGAGCTACTGTTGTGGTGTCCTCTCCCTGAGAGACAGTTACGGGGCTCACTTTTCTCTTCTTTTCAGTTAAGATCACTCACAACTCGCACTGAACTTCCTAAAGGTGTTTCCCGGGCACTCACAATCATATCTTGCTTTTCGGACTTTAATCCCATGATATCCTGCCCCGCCGCGGTGGTCTAGCGGCTAAGGTACTCGGCTGCTGACCCGCAGGTCGCGGGTTCGAATCCCAGCTGCGGCGGCTGCATTTCCGATGGAGGCGGAAATGGTGTAGGCCCGTGTACTCAGATTTGGGTGCACGTTAAAGAACCCCAGGTTGTCGAAATTTCCGCAGCCCTCCACTATGGCGTCTCTCATAACCATATGGTGGTTTTGGGATGTTAAACACCACATATCAATCAATCCCATGATATCCAATTCATCAATCTTCAAACTTCTAAGTTTCAGTTCACCGATTACATTGTCTTGCCAAATTTTGTGCCGGCCAAACCTTCAACGGCAGCGTTTTTTTTTTTTTTTCTGGCATCGAACTTTTTCGTCCTTGGGTCCGAAAACGGCGTGATCGTTCGAAGTCCTGTGGCCTTTTTCCGGTGTACACGCCGCCACTGCAGGGGTAAGGCTATCGACCTCCTGCCGGGGCAACCAAACTCGCGCGTTCGTGCACATTCGGAGGAATCGATTCCCCCGGTCGACCCGGAGTCCACGCGGCCGAAGGCTGTTTCACGTTGCGTGCTGCATGACTTTTTTTTTTCCGGCCGCGTCCAACTGTGCGCCGTACATCAGCCGAACAAAGCCGCCGCTCGTACCTCATTTCTCTCCCCTTTTTGTTGACGTCTCTCGTTGCGGCGGCGCTGTTTACGTCCTATTATTACAATTGCCGATTTTTATACGCGCCCGCTTATAGGCTGGAAAACGTAAGCAGCCTAACCATACTTGGCTGCTGTATTATATTGTTAGTTTTATTTTTATTTATTCCTATTGTTAGCGTACATGTCAAAGCAGGAGTCGCTCAACGGGGAGCAGTTACAGAAGTTTGAAAAAAGTCAATTAAAAATTAAAGAAGAATGTCGCAACTTGACACAATGGAAAAAGAAATGAGAGAGATAAAAAAACATACTCAACATTCAATGCGCACATTGCTGTCAACTCAGCAGAACATAAGTTAGTGTAATATAGTAGTGTAGTTAGAGTAATATAGCATAGTTATAATGTTGTGAAATCAGTATAGTATGGTACTTTTAGTGTACCATCTTCACACTTGCCCACACTTGCCAAGAGCGGCCACTCAACGGCTTCAGCCATTTCTTTTTCAAAGAAACATGCTCTGACCGATACTAAACACACTTGTAACGAACGATTGGTCATTGTGCTACACTTGGTGCATACAAGGAAGCTTCTAGCTAACGTGTCGTAGCAGCAGTGGACCATAACAGCATCTAGAATCATTCGCCCGACCGCTAAGAGTGAGATTCAGACTGTACACTTTGTCTGCTCTGTGAAGGTTTCGTACTTTGTTGACTGGGTCAGTGGTCAGAAGTACGTGTGTCACTGAGTGCGCGTGTGCGTGAGCAGTATGTAAATAGTACAGACTGTCATAAAACGAAAAACAAAATGTCGCATTAACGTAGTTCCCCTTCGCGAGACCGCAACCAATCACGTGACCCGCAGTGCTTGGCGTGCTAGCCTCGCACATGCTGTTACAGCTGGCGACAGCACAGTGACGGCGACTAGAAAGCGCGCCTCTTGAGCACTCGCAAAATAATTCGGAAGGAAATGATTGATTGATTGATTGATTTATTGATTGATTGATCGATTGATTGATTGATTGATTGATATGTGGGGTTCAACGTGCCAAAACCACCATATGATTGAGAGACGTTGTAGTGGAGGGCTCCGGAAATTCAGATCACCTGGGGTTGATTCTGTAACGTGTGCCCAGATCTGAGCACACGGGGAAATGAATGATTCGTAGCGACTGGTCCGATAGATATGACAGTTTAGTTTATTCAAGTTAAGTTCACTTAGTTAATTATTTTTTTTCATTTACAATGCTTCAAAGGCCCAACTCAAGGGTTACCACACGAGGGACGTGTGATATTACCATGTTTTCAGCGTGTAAATGCTCTATCACTGCTCTGAAGTTGACAACATTGGAATGGTACACATCTGTGGGGAAGTGCACTTCAATTTGATACGGAGGTTTATCTCCCCTCTCCGCGTCTAAGGAATCACACTGGACGCTGTCTAGTTAAGCTCCCCGTCTTTCCTGCATTTCTTTTCCCTCTCTTTCGCTTAGGCGAGAGAGAAGTGCATATGGCGAGGATGAGAAAAGGGGTGGCGGAGAGAATGCTTCGGCGAAAATGTGGCGGTGAAGTCCGCTATATATAATGTATTCGGTGGGGCCCCGTCAGCACTGATTGAACGCTTCCATGATGCTATAGCGATTACGCACAGAAGACTTCGTAGAAAGGCGCAGGACAACCGCTGGGAGCGACTCGAGGTGTGCGCCTCGCTTGCGTCTCGTCTAGCGATGTGGCGATATATACGACGTCGGGTGCGCCTCTGGAGGCGACGGTATCGAGAGATAGGCATCGCACCGCGTACGCAGTGCAACTGAGTGTACGGCAAAACTCTGAAGAAAGGAACACACACAAAAAAAAATATTGGAAATGACGGACCGCCTCTGTACTACGCTTGCAGGCGCCCTCGCGTGGAGGGCGAGGCGCTCGGTTTTCGCCGAAGGAAGGAGGAGCTTATAGACGACTTAATAGCCGGCACTAGTAATAACGCGGAGCTTGGCATAAAAAACAAAAGCGGCATTCATACGCATGCGGAAAGTGGTGGTCGCCGAGCTTTGAGCCCCCTCCCCCTCCCCCCATGTAATCTTTCTGGAATACATTGCTTTTTTTTTTCTTCCTCCTCACGTCCGTCGGTGGTTCGTTATTTCAGCCGTCCGCGAGAAAACCGTCTGTTCGCGGATTCGGTTTCTGACCGCGGCAGGGCGCTAGTGACGTTACGGGCGAAGTGCCAAAGAGTTGGTGTGCGCCGGGATTCTGTGACGCGCGTTAGTCGGACCCGTGAGGGTCACGAAATGCGTTATTTTCCCATGCTTTACGTCGAGCATCTGCCGAGGTTCGGCGTTTTTTTTTTTTTTTTTTTTTTGGTGTGACTTAGCGACGTGTGTATAACTTAGCGACGTGAGGGAGCTGGGCTCTCCGAATTCCCATTCGGATCTTTCTAGACCTTTTAAAGTTATCCCCCTTTTTTTTTATTTTATTCATACCGAGTGTCTCGTTCTGATGACTGCTAAACCGCCAGCTCGTATTAAGATCAAGTGCTTCGTGACGCCAGTAGGTAAAAAAAAACGTGTTCCACACTCGCCTTCGTTTCTGCTAGAGGCGCTACGCTGTGGCAATCTCGGCCAACGCCTCCTGTATTTGGATGCCTGCCGTATGAGAAAGAAAACAGCTGCCACACCCTTTCAATTAGTGTCGGTCGCTAACGCCACTTGTGGCGGACGGTGCAACAACTCGACATTTTACGTAGCCCCCGAAATGGTCGTGTGTAGTTGCAGATCTCGAATAACGCTCGACTGACGCGCCCCTATGGGCCAGAAGTAAAAAAAAAAAAACCGCCGTGTTGATGATGATGATGATGATGATGATTTGTGGCTTTGCCCTTTCGGTAATGGTTGAACACATGTGTTGTGTTCCAGCTCATAGGTATATAAAAAAAGAAAATAACAAAAAAAGAACAAAAGCACGAAGAAGATGGATGGATGGATGGATGGATGGATGGATGGATGGGTGGATGGATGGATGGATATGGCTGTACCCTTTAGATCGGGCGGTGGCTAGCGCCACCAAGCCGCAATTCTTAATGAACCAAAAACTAGATTTATTTAGTGTCTCTCGCGAGCGCCACTGCGTGGCCCTTGCTCAAAACTGAAGGCAGGGTGACTCTGCTGGCAACACGAGCGATTCGTCAGGCGTCTTTGTAAAGGAGGCGTTGTCCCAGCTTTAAATTTACGCTCATGTCCCTTAAAGTGAGCGGGCGGGTGACGTCAACTGTAGCTCGGGAGGCGTTATGCGTGGGTTGCAGGTTCTCTTCCTGCCAGCGTTATCTTTCCGTCCACTCTCCTTTCTTCACATTGACATCATAATCACTGCTTATAAATGCCCCGCTATATTTTCTCCTGCAGTTTTTGAAGGAAACATCACTGAGTGACCGCCCTGCACTGTATGTCACGTGCAATGTCTCTCTTTCTGTGTGTCTCTCTCTTTTACCCCCTTAATGCCCTCTTCCCACGTGTAGAGAAGCAAACTGGACGTATAGTCTATATATTCAACATCCCTACACTTCCTAAATTCCTTCTCGGTGACGTTGATGTCTTACGGAGCGAATTCACAGACGGCGGACGCACTGCGGTCATACCACGTGCTTTCGTGGCGTCTTGACCTTTTTCGTGTGTCCTTGTTTGCAGTCTGCGTCTTTTAGGACTCCTACCAACCGTAGCTCAGCGTTCTGTTATTCTAAACATGTGCTTATCGGAAGATTACCGCACTCTCGACTCTGCACTGCACCTCTGTACAAGCCTCTTATATGCGTGATCTATGTGCTCATATAAGCACCTTACGCTTAGTACGCACTCGCTTACCGCAAGAGGTCTCGCCAACCGACTTCCCCACTCCACTATAGCGCCGCGTCCAGATACGATAGCGCTGGGCTCGCGCGCGCTATAGTCTCTCTAACAATGGAAAAAAGGATGTCGAAAAGAAAGGCGAAGACAAAAGCTCTCGAAAACTGCTCCCCCCCCACTCCCTCCCGTGTAGTTGTGACGTGCGTCTCTGTGATAACGCTATTTCTTTACTCTTACCGTCGAGATAAGAGCCGGACAACTGACGCTGCGTCTGGGAGAGAGAGAGAGAGAGAGAGATCAGGCGCATGCACCGAGAGGGGTTGTATAAGCGACTGCGCAGCGCCTGTCGTCGTTCACCTCGTTAACCTGGTCATAAAACGCGGAGTCGAGCTTACCGAGGTAGCGAAATTACTCCCCCCCCCCTCCTCGCAAGCCTCCTCTTCCTTCTCCCCCCTTAAGTGCTTACATCCGAGCGTCACCTTTAATTAGTCAGTGCTCGTTGTTAACCGTTATTTAGGGCATGACGTTGCCAGGATGGTGGCTCTGTGCTAACGAGTACAAACACCAACGTGCTACAACGGAATTGGTACGTTTTACGCCAATGAGTATGGCGTAAAACCTCACTACGGCCTGCTTCGTGATTACGTAGTTGTTTTGGCAAGAGCAGAATTGCATTTGGTGGAGTCGTTTAGTGGCTGAGCAATAACGCGTCTACCGGCGGGGCCAGTTTTCTTGGCACGGAATGGAGTGCTTCCGCCATATTACGTATAGTAAGTATCGTTGGCCGGTCGCGACACAACAAGGAAAAGGTTGACGTCGCAACGCGTGATAGGGCGGTGTGCGTTTTTTTCGTCCCCTATCAGCATATGTTGTTCCAACGGTTCTGTTAGGCTTACCTCCAAGACGCCTGATGCTCCTTCTGACCACGAGGGCGTTCTTTCACTGGCTGCCTCCGTTTCGACTGAGATCTGTTGCGCAGATGTCTACCTTCCCCTTTTAATGTATGTGTTATATGTTATACCTATCTGTATGATTTATGCATGATGCTTCGGTCAGAACGATAACGGCAAGGTATCTATCTATCTATCTATCTATCTATCTATCTATCTATTTGTTATCTATCTATCTATCTATCTATCTATCTATCTATTTGTTATCTATTTGTTATCTATTTGTTATCTATTTGTTATCTATTTGTTATCTATTTGTTATCTATTTACTATCTATTTGTTATCTATTTGTTATCTATTTACTATCTATCTATCTATTTACTATCTATCTATCTATTTACTATCTATCTATCTATTTACTATCTATCTATCTATCTATCTATTTATCTATCTATCTATCTATCTATCTAATGATTTATGCAAGATGCTATTGCGTGTGTGTGTGTGTGGTTGATGTAAGCGCATGCGCACAACTTCTACTGCTGATTGCGTATACCGATTTTTCATCATTCGACTGTCGTCTCTTCATCTGTATATCCGCTGCGCAGCTAGTAATGCAGGCTTCCCGGGCGTATTAGGTAACGAGTCCCGTGAATTGCGACGTCCGATTGTTACGTGTCTCGCTTGACGTCACTGCACGACGTGCTCATGACGTCTGTACTGCGCGCGTTCCTGATATATTGCATACCGATTCTATACGTACTCGAAACAATACTGCGTTGCTTGGCGTGGATTAGTTAAATTTTTTCATTATAGCCATTGTCGGTATGCTATCTTTTAATACTTACGCGCTATGAAAGTGACATGTCCGTAAGCATGACGGCATCGCTAAAACCAGTATGTGAGGTTTAACTGGTTAAAACCTATATATCATTATTACACTCAGTTGTGTGTGTGTGTGGGGAGGGGGGGGGGGTGTCTCCGGAAATTTCGGCCATCCGGTGTTCTTCAACGAGCACCAACATCGCATTTCATCGAAATGCGACCGGCATGGCAGGTGACAAACCAGCGACTTTCGGGTTAGGACCGGCGCACCGTGGCGACCACACCACCGCAGCAAATACTGCGAGATACCTATGTCGCATTTTAAGACAACGCGATCAATTATAAGCACGTAATTGCGGGTCGACTTTTATGTTATATCACGATTGAGACTGCATAGGCAAGGAAATGGTCCAGCGGGGGCCACCATGTAGTTGCATCAATACAGAAAACGTTAGGTGCGTATAGGAAGGCGAGGGGATGCAGTCCGATCATGTCGATCTGTACAAAGCTCGATGCGTATGTCGCGTGATTAAATTTGCACAAAAGTCTGCGAGGTGTTTTTTTTTTTTTTCAGTCGGCACGAAGCTGGAGTAATTGGAGCTTCGATTTGGACGCGCGCGTTCCGCCCTCTCCCGGTCGCGAGTCCAATTTACCCTTCGTTTTCCTCCTTTCCACTCATTCTCCTTTCCCCTCTCCCCCCACGTGATCGAGTTCGGCCAATCGATGAAGCTCGTCTAAATATACGGGCCTCGGTATAGCTCGGCCACCAACCCTTGCCCTTGCTCTCCTTCTTTGTTTCTCCTCGCCCTCTATTTCGCATTGTTGGGGGCGAGGGGGGGGGGGGGGGGCTCTATTTCGCGTGACTCTACTATGACTTCTCCATTGTGCCGGTTCTGCCCGTTTGTGTGAAATAGGTGGTGATACTCTTGGATCGTTGGAGAATCGTACAAGTGAACTTGCGTACTTACATACAGTTGTCTATACACGAGGAGAGGTGTATGTAGTATTCATTTCGTTACCTGCCACAGTGGTCTGGTGGCAAAGGCACACGGATGATCACCCGCAGGTCGCACGATCGAATCCCGGCCGCGGAAGCCACATTTTCGATGGTGGCGAAAATTCTCGAGGCCCGTGTTCTTAGGTTTAGGGTGCCCCCCCAAATAATAGAAATTTCCGGAGCCTTCCGCTACGGCGTCTCTCGTAATCATACGGTGCATGGTTTTGGGATGTTAAAACCCAAACAATTATTATAGCATCTATTTGGTTACAGAAGAGCTTCATAAATGCCGGAATGTGCGGGAGCATATCTCATCAACGCAGCTTTGACCGTCATCAAACTCACGTATACAGTCGCCCAAATATTTACCTATACCGTGCGCAGCAGTGACTATTGGTGTGTCAGCGCCACATGATGGAATGAAGTTTCAAACAAAAAAAGCCGCTCACGAACGATAGTTAATGAGTTCTTTTGCGTTATCACCACAATCCCGACACCTCCAGGTCATGAGCGCGCGTTATCAGCGTGACAGAGCATTCGTTAGTGGCGGTTGCTTGGTTTTCAAGAAAGGAAACGCGAGCTACAGCCGGGTGACGATTATAGTTGTGCGGCAGATATGCTCCCCGAATACTCGATTTTTTTCTATGAGTGTGGAACTGTAATTACTCAGTTACAATGGCAATTATATGAGGCGCGAGGGTTTGGCTTTTACCGTCATCCTTGTGAATTCAAGGATGACGGTAAAGGATGCCCACTTTGGTTCCGTGAAACTCGAGAGACGCCATGATAATGTGCGGATGAGCAGATAGATGGCAGCACCGATGAGTAGATGCTCTCCCATAGTGGAGATCCAGGTACTCTAAATCGATGAAGATTTTTTTTCCAAAAACAAAAACATAATTGTTACGTCAACGCTTAGAACGAAGAGTGATGTCATAATAATGACATCATAATATCTAATAATGACATCATAATGGCTCATAATATCGTGTGCGTTGTTTCGGTTGCAATCTAATAATGTCGTCATAATGGCTCATAATATCGTGTGCGTTGTTTCGGTTGCAAACACGCTTGTATAGGTCAATTGGTCTGTTACCCATCACGCATCCAGCCGTGGCCTCCGTGATGAGCTCCGGCAGCGCGCCGTGTTGCGGAGGTGGTCACGGAGGCCATGGCTGAGCCGGTATAGGTCGTGCGATGGCGCTGTAACTGCGTCAACGTGGACAGTTTGGGCCGCGTGAACGCTTAATGAACGGCTACTGGGAGACATAGGATTAATGAAGAGATGGACGACCCGTCGGGAATGCCGGTCAATCTCAAGAGCGACCAAATTAGATCGCCGCCGCTTGAAAGTGAGTGCAATTTGATTTGGTTCACGGAAGGCGTTGTGTGGTTATCTAGTGTGATTTGCGTCGCGCGCTTTGAGAAAGTGTGCCGGGGCCATTTTTACCGCTTCCTATCGGAGAGGACGCGTCGACCGTGTGTCTCGTTCCTCGATTTGGAACCGAGCGCACGTCGCTGCATCGTGCCTCTCTGCTCGCGGGACACCCTTTTTCAAGCCCCGCCGACTGTGGACGAAACGGGAACTACCTGTTCCAGTATTCAAGAACGCATATAGGCGAACACCTGAGCAGAGCTGTAGCCGTTCGCGACGCTATATGTTAAAACGCTCGCAGGTGACGCGGCCGGAAACGGTAGCGTCCATGTTACCGTTTACTCACCTGGGTCACGGCCCCGCCGCGGTGGTCTAGTGGCTAAGGTACTCGGCTGCTGACACGCAGCTCGCGGGTTCGAATGCCGGCTGCGGCGGATGCATTTCCGATGGAGGCGGAAATGTTGTAGGCCCGTGTGCTCAGATTGGGGCGCACTTTAAAGAACACCAGGTATCCAAATTTCCGGAGCCCTCCACTACGGCGTCTCTCGTAATCATATCGTGGTTTTGGGACGTTAAACCACGCAAATGAAATTACCTTGGTCACGGCCGATGCCGAAACACGCGCACAACGCCGCTACACTGGCTGATGCTTTGAGAAATGAAGACAGCCTTACGTTTACTTGTTGTGTGACAATCATTTTGCAGTATTTCCGGTATTCTTGTGACTGCCGTGTAAGTGCACGGGCGAGTGAAATGCGCGTTCAGCGTTGTTGTTACGCGTGGTTCTTGTCACCACGGATCTGGCCGCTTCGTTTTTATTTGCGATATAATGTCGTATCACGTTGAACGGTAACATGTTTGCGTTGCCCAGTCGCGCGTGCTGTTCATTTGTCGAGATTCGATGTCGTTGATAGGCCTAAATCTAGCGCTCGCTTCACGGGCTTGGCGTCCGCCATGTTGATTTTGACGATGGAGGAACGCGTTTCTCCGTGGCGGATAGAGCAATTTCGCTCCACCTGAAGACGAAATTGGGGACATCGCCGTTTCTCCCTAAACGGAGAGAACGTCACTCCATTTTTTTTTTCAGGAGTGTATAGCGTCGAGTTACAAAACAATACGCGAGCAATGAAACGCAATGTATATGGTGCTTCGTTATAACTCAGCGTTTTCTAGCGTATATGCAATTTAGGTCGCCGGTCACGGGGGTTGGCTGGGCTAAACAGTGGCTGTGGGGCTGTGGGAGGGGGGGGGGGGGAGGGGGTCGCTTATAGGCGGGGTGTGTGTAAATCACTGCCAGGGATGATTAAGTCAACCAATGTCACTACTGTGGTTGTGTTTTAGAGAAAGGGCAGGTCACCCGTTGGCAACGCCTGTTGGCAACTCCTGTTGGCAATTAAGTCAACCAATGTCACTACTGTGGTTGTGTTTTAGAGAAAGGGCAGGTCGCCTGTTGGCAACGCCTGTTGGCAACTCCTGTTGGCAAATAAGTCAACCAATGTCACTACTGTGGTTGTGTTTTAGAGAAAGGGCAGGTCACCTGTTGGCAACGCTTGTTGGCAACTCCTGTTGGCAATTAAGTCAACCAATGTCACTACTGTGGTTGTGTTTTAGAGAAAGGGCAGGTCGCCTGTTGGCAACGCCTGTTGGCAACTCCTGTTGGCAATTAAGTCAACCAATGTCACTACTGTGGTTGTGTTTTAGAGAAAGGGCAGGTCACCTGTTGGCAACGCCTGTTGGCAACTCCTGTTGGTAATTAAGTCAACCAATGTCACTACTATGGTTGTGTTTTAGAGAAAGGGTAGGTCGCCTGTTGGCAACGCCTGTTGGCAACTCCTGTTGGCAACGAACACGAACGTCTGACAGCTGCAGTCCATGGGAATGTCAGCAGCATATGTGTTGTTTACCGGAAACCGCCATTCCGATGCAAACGGGGACTGCGGGCAATGCGGGCTCCGCTGCAAATGCGAATTTCTACTGTGTTAGTGCGTGACGCCTACAATCGAGATGGTAGCTGTATAGTATAATAATAATAATATGAGATTATGAGAGACGCCGTAGTGGGGGAGGGTTCCGAAAATTTTGACCGCCCGGTTTTCTTTAACACCCTGCACACTAGCATCGCACTGTACTCACCGTTCTTTAGGATTTCGCCTCCATCTAAATGTGACTGCGGCGGCGGCGGCGATCGAACCTGGGACCTTATAAGGTCAGCATCCGGGCACCACAACTTCGCCGCGGCGCCCGTAAATTGTATAGGCCGCAAGAACCACTATACATCATTGATTGATTTGATTGTTTTGTGGGGCTTAACGTCCCAAAGCCATCATATGATTATGAGAGATGCCGTAGTGGAGGGCTCCGGAAATTTTGACCACCTGGAGTTCGTTAACGTGCACCCAAATCTGAGCACACGGGCATACGACATTTCCGCCTCCATCGGAAATGCAGCCGCCGCATCCGGGATTTGAACCCGCGACCTGCGGGTCAGCAGCCGAGTACCATAGCCACTAGACCACCGCGGCGGGGCAAGAACCACTGTACAGGCTGGACAGTAATGTGTGGAGGCTGTGTTGCCCGATTAAATGGGGTTGTCGCCTTTTCAAAGATTTTCATGTCCGCAAACTCTTGCTGGAGAGTGTATACGCACATGTGGGATGCACCACTTCTTTCGTGGCGAATCATTCGCTCTCCTTCGGATTGCTTCCGTTGTTGACGCTAATAGCTGTTGACTTCATCGCGATAATGATCATTTTTCTATGACGCACCATTCATCGTGACTCAGGCCGATAAACCGCGTGGTGTTATTGGTGTCATCGTATATCAAACAAAGGGGGAGGATTATCGCGCAATGCAGTTCCTCTTGTCAAAACAAACCGATCAGCTTGCCAAACTGCCTGGTCTTTTTTTTTTTTTAATCTGTAACCCACAAATTGACGATGCCTGTCATTCAGTGTTTACCGAGAAGGACATGTATAGACACGATTTCCGCGCTCAGAAACTCGGCGAGAAGAGCAAGAACAATATATTTCTACTGTTTTGCTCGCCTAGGTTGCCCGCCTCGTCCGCATACGACGTGTTAACAATGGAACTACCTGCACGACCACTGATAAGACGCGCCAGACCACCACGCCGCGAAATGGGTCCGTTTTCTTTGTCTTTTTACTTTACTTATCTCGCCAGATAATGCTGTCCTGCGAGAGCTTTTTTTTTCTGCCCAGCTGTCAAAGCGTCTGTTGGAGTCTCGCGCGCGGTTCTTAAAGCTCAGCATTTCTTGCTTAGCAGTGACGTATCTTTCTTTTTGTAACAGTGTGTGTCTCCTTAGTTCCCGGAGCCGTGTTTCTGACCAGTCTTCATTTTCTTCTCATTTTGTTTTACTTTTACCTTCTTCTATTGCGCATCAAGGGCAAGTTCCTTTTCTTTTGTCGCCTGCGCCATATCTGCAGCTGAACCATTCATTCACGAAGTGCAGCGGCGCGATGAACAAGAAGCGCGCCACAACTGGAATCGCGGCAGCTGCAAATCTTCCTCAATGTGTTCTCGGTCGCACGCAGCTGCCTTTCGAAACAGTTAATGGGAGCACACTGGGCAAAAGGCGAAGCAGATATCGATAATAACCCTTTGGTGGTCATATGAACCGTTTCGATCGGCTAAGTGGGTACAATGTTTACCGTGCGTTAGTGCAAGACAGCGCATGAAGCGTCCATGATAAGAGATCACTCTATCGCTGTGTATGTTGTATTAGTTAATCACGTTTGTCTGTGCAGTTTCTGCGATGTTCTGAGGTTGCGTCAAGCCAACTTAAGTTTCTTTAAGCTGCTTACATTGTATACCTCTTTCGAAGCGTCCCTCTGTTTTTTTGCAACACGGCGTTTTCATCTTTTTTCCCGCCCTTCATTACGCGATCGCCCTTCCGACCCCCCCCCCCCCCCACACACACACACCTCCTTTCCAGTCCACCTTTTATTTTTCGTAGCAACAAAGCTGCATAAAGCGCGCGCAAATATGGCGTCCAATTGTGGACAGATCGACGACCGTGCCCATGAGGCCCGAGCATTCCGCCAGGCCGCCATCTTGTTTGGGCAGCAAGGTATATAGCTTGCATCGTTTTTGCTTCCGATGCCGTCTTCTCGAAGCTGTCAATTTCGCCGGCTGCGTATAGTAAATTTGAATGAGACGCGATGTGCGCTGTCCGCTTAGCTGTCTATTTTATCAGTGTTGAGTGTTGGTCATATACCTCTTCAAACAATATCGGCCTAAATAATGCTCTCTGGGCGCCGCCATAATCTGGGCTGTGGTTAACGTGCGTCACCCCCTTAATGCGCTCTGCCGAGGCAATGACGTCGGTCTCTTTACTCCCGTGCGGCCACAGTCCGAAATGGTGGCCAGAGTTGGCTGTGTAACGGCAAGTGTTGGCTAATATTTAGGCCATCCACTTACATGCATTATCAGCCTAGTGCTTCTCTTGTATGCATAGATAACAACCGCGAGTTCATTCTGTCTGAAGTTATTATTCTTGTGTTGATGTAAACCTCCCCTCTCGGGTGCACTTGGAAGACGCGCGCGTGCGCGTTATGCAAACGAGCTCTCGCTATGGTATTTTCGCGTGCTCCTGCTCGCTATTTTGCGTGCCAACTAAGAGATAAAGATGTTTACACTTGCGCAAATAGCCTGATAACGCGGATCATTGACGGGACTGCGGCGATAGCGAGCCTCGCTCCGCGGCGACAGTCAACCAAAACAGCATTGATTTGAACTATGACAAGCACGGAGGGGGGGGGGGGGGGGGAGATCAACGCGGAAAACACTATCCCCGGTATTCGCAAACGCTCCTCGACTCGACTTTCACCCTTCACTTGACAGAGTGTCGCACTGCGCCGCTGCTCGGCTGAAATGACGTTGCGCTATACTCAAGAATAGCAGCAAATTATCACCTATATGCAGTCACTTTCCCTGCCTAGAGATGGCGCTCCAATTGGCTTTTTCAAGTGAAGGTTGAGCGCTGAGTGAAGGGGCGTTATAGAATACGGGGGTATGCCTACGTACAGGACACAGAAAAAAAAAAAAAGATGTGGACGGGACCAGTGGAGAGTGAATTTTTATGGATGACGCCTCTTCCCCACAACAGCAGAGTGCACGCGCACTAATCAAACGTAACCCTATACATCGCGTATGACAACTTAACAAGAAATTGAACTTCTTTCTTGTATAAGTGTAACGAAGCTTCACTGATACACTTGATCAGGTCTGAACGATATCGCAGTAGGTCATTAACTGATGAGACCGTGTTGGGCCCTTGGTCAGACACCAACAGTGCAACTGTGATCATAAGGGCGGTTATAACCTTTTTTTTGGAAGCAACTGGACTATATGCGCGCTATAAAATTTGTCTCAGCTAGAAAGAATTCCACATACTAACCTCTCTATCTCACCATCGTCATTCATTAGTCTTTCGTCTCCTCTTTCCCCTCCCCCAGCGTAGAGTAGCAGGCTAGAGCAAGCTATCGCTCAGGCTGACCTCTCTGCCTTTCAGTAAATAAATTTTCTCTCTCTCTCTCAGGTCCGTGTCGTATAATATGCAATGCTTCGATAATCTCCCGTACTCTCTATTACAAAAGGCCGATGATCTTGGCCATGCCTGAAAAGCGGAGCGCATTTTCCATTCCCTGTCGTTTTACAAAACTGGCAATATATCTGTAGGCAGGGGGGGGGGGGGGGGTGCATAACCTTTATGTTGGTCACGTCCTCATCTTGTCCGGATATGTAGACGCAGTCTTAGGTTTTTCAAGTGTTGCCAACTAGCGCCTTCTAAGCGACCTTTCCTTCGTCTTTCTTCTTCTGGGTCTTCAGCAGTGGAAGGTTTCCGCGAATGGGACGGAGAGTGGACGGCATCCTTAAACGTCCTCTCAAGTCTACAACTACGCGATGTCTGTCGTTGGGTTGCTCCAACGGACACAGCTGTGCCGTCCACTCTTCCTCCCGCTCAAGTGCCACGCCTCGTTCACGGCACTACTTCTTTCTCGGTGCACTCAAAGAGAAAAGTAACAAAGATAAAAAAACCGGAGCAGAAAGTTTAGATAAGCGCGAAATCGAGATCGTCGCAGCTACGACAGCCATCATCGTGCTCTTATCTCCCTGTCCCCGCGGCGACTCCCGGTGTGTGTATCTTATCTCGCAAGAGAGAATCTTGATACGACCGCGTGTAACAAAACGTAGGCATTTTTAGCAAGCATTTCTGCGCAGAGCGTGCAAGTTAGTGTAATAAGCTCGCATGGCACCTCATACATTCGTCTATGGACGGCGGAAGCCATTTTTTTTTTATTCTTTGTCGATTGTGCTTATCCCCCCCCCCCTAACTTTATGGGAACAACATCGGATATTTCTAAACTTCGGCGTTCCGGCTTCAGGTGGCTTTGCAATGGGATCACTTTGTGATCGAAATAGATTGTGTTGTAAATGCACAAGCTTGTTAGTGTCGTGCATTAGCGTGCAGCCGCATTGCTTTCTGCGTGTCAGGATGTATTCACACTCCACCATTCCCCATCTAGCACCCCCGAAACGCCCCGCAGCAGGACCCCGACACTGCCCCAAAGATTACACCAGAAACATGTTCATCCACGCCTGCACCCCCCCCCGCCCCCCCCCCCCCCTCGACGTTCTGGCGACAGCCCCCAACACAAACAGTCGATATTCTAAGATCTGCGGGAATATAACAAATTTTTGATGAGCCCCTACGGGGCAGAGGATATACGTGGTGCGACTGGAAAATTTAGATCGATACACATCAATCGCAGGAGCTCTCTGCATCCGATCGGCTGTGCATTCGTTGTTGTCTAAAGTGATCGTCTACTACACCGCAGTACGCTGCTGGCTGCTTTCCGCGACCAGGAAACACCACCGCGCACGTAAACACGGCGACGCCAAGACGTAATCCACTTTGACGTAAGCTCCTCCTTGTTGCACACAACTACTGCGTCGTCGCCGTATGGCGAATGAGGAAGGAAACCAACGACAGTCTGTTTTGGGTGGCTGCGGGTGTCTTTCCTTTTCTGGGAGCAGACGGGGGTGGAGGCTGTCGCCGCTCAACGCAACTACCGCCGAGGACGCCCTCTATGCGCGCGTGATAAAAAGCGAGCAGATAAGCGCGAGGGGACACGCGGACGAGCTGGCTGCTGCGCTGGCGATATTGCGAGGCGGACGCGTGGCGCTGCTTTTTTTTTTCAGCAGTACCGTGCAGTACGCGAGGAGGCGGTGTACACGCTTGAAGTCACTCGGTCGGGAGAAAGCGACGGAGTAGCACCAGCGAAACATTATAGCAGCGAGGTACGATATGTCGGAACATAGTATAGCCCGGCCATTTTCCATCTGCAAGTGCCGCGGTGTTCATAGAGATTCTGTTGCGGGGATTATGATGCAAGTGTGAAGAAATAAAAAGTTAGCTCGAAGGTCTCGTGATCGAATTCCGGCAGCAGCGGCCGCAGTTTCTGTGAAGGCGAGAATAGCTTGAGGCCCGTGTACCTGCACTTAGGTGCCACTGTAAAGAGAACCCCAGGGTGATATAAATTTCCCTTACAGTCATGTGGTAGTTCTGGGAGGATAAAACCGCAGCAATTAAATGAAAGTAGAAACGTAAAGTGGACGAAAAGACAACTAGTCACATGCAGGGATCCAACCTGCGACCTTCGGTTAACACGTCCGATGCTCTATTACTTGACTGACAGCGGGGTCATCCTTCCTTACACTTTATGATGCGCATGTGTAATGTAAACCTGGGTGACGGTGTTGTTCGTACACCCGTGTCCATTCAGCGTCCTAATGGGCCAAGTTCTCGATTATGTTCCTTTTCGACGTCAAGCCGGTTTATCTCGCATATTTAGACAAGCACTCTGGTTAGCCGTGTCAAATTTGCGTATATCTCGACGCTGTATTCTTGCTGATCAGTGCGATCTGCCTGCAGCCTGTCGAGGCGCTTGTATTCAGCTCCTACCAGACTTTCCTTAACCAGACGAGCTCTCTCCGATGTATAGTTTTTCGTAGTTCCTTGTTGGCCCGACGGTTCCGAATGCTCGCCTTATAGCTCCGCCGTTGGTCGTGTAACCTCTTCCTCTCCTGTTGCTTTTTGTATTATTAATTTCCTCTTATTCCGGCCATCTGATAACGAAGCGGCCGGTGGCGCGCCTTATCGCCCGGGCTCCCGGCTACGCGCCTCCAAGGACAGGCGACCGCGTTTGTCCAAGCAGGCCACTCACGTCGAGTTGCTCCTGTATATTTCCTACCGAGATCAGGGAAAAAACTGGCGCTGCGATTAATGACTCGGTTTTAGAATACCGTACGTAATGCTTACGGTTGCTTGCGTTGCGCATGCGTCGTGCGCCAACCTCTTGCGGGCTCCCGTATATTGACCAACGCTATAACTGTACGCCCGCAAGTCTGGCGTACGCTATTCTAAAGCTCCCCATTGTCGTGGAAGTTGAGAGAAAAGGCGTTTGCGTAACGCCAAATGGTCGTATACAGGTTGTCGCAGCAGAGTTAGTCAGTTTGTTTGTTTGGTCCTACTGCGCAAAACACGGTATGCCACTCGGGTTCCGGGATTTCTTCGTTTGCGTCGATGGAGAAAACCAGTCGATAAATTCGAGCGGAAAGTGCATATTTTCTCTGTAAGTGGGCGCACGCGCTTAAATGATTTTGTTCAGCTCTCTGAAACGCTTGGCCAATTACGAAAGAAGTCGCGGGGTACCTTATGTATTCGCCCACGATGACTCCAAGCTGCAGAGCCATCTTTCTCTTTCTCGGTCGATTGTATTGATTGCCACCACTCCCACACCGTACCACGAGAGCTTCGAGCCCCGGCGGCGTGATTTTGCGTTGCCTCTGGGATTGGCGCACCGTTGACCATCACGCGAGACTTCATGGTGGCGTGCGTGCATGGGCGTGCGCAGGGTTCCGCTTTCGGGGGTGGGAGAGGGGGGTGAGGGCTGAGGTTTGTCGCACAGCCCCCTCTGTCCCTATTATGTCAATGTATGAAGCTGACTTTGCGTTCCCGTCTTATAGTGCTGCCTCGTCTATGCATAGTGAAAGATGTAAACTCCATCGCGTCTCTTCGAGCACGTCGCCACAGGCGTGCGCCCATGGTGACGTGAACGAACGGACGAGCTATACCTTCTCGGCGAACGCTCCCTGGGCGCTGCCACGTTGCTTTCCGCGCGCTACATTGTTCTCTGCCCATGCGAATGCATCGCAGTTTGTGGGTATGCTTAATGTTGCTGTCGCGTACCGATGTTATTTTCGATGAGCACGGCTGTGGAAGAGATTTAAAACTTACCGCGACGTTGATTGATATGTGGGGTTTAACGTCCCAAAACCACTATATGATTATGAGAGATGCCGTAGTGGAGGGCTTCGGAAATTTTTGACCACCTGGGGTTCTTTAACGGGCACCCAAATCTGAGCACACGGGCCTCCTTCATTTCCGCCTCCATCGGAAATGCAGCCGCCGCAGCCGGGAATCGAACCCGCGACCTGCGGGTCAGCAGCCGAGTACCTTAGCCACTAGACCACCGCGGCGTTACCGCGACGTGATCACGTGTTTGGCCTAACGTGCCATTGGTATTGTTACGCAACGATCCACTTATTTCCTTGCTCCGGGCCTGTATGGAAGTTCTTCTTTTTTTTCCTTTTTTTTTCCCCCTTCGCGACGCGGCCGCCGCAGAGCATTCATTCCGTGCGTATGGCAGCGCGCCGTTGCTGCGCACGTGAACGACGCAACGCCACCCTGCGGCGGCGTCGAACACGTAGCCGCCGTCTAGCGGCCGCGCCGCGCGTCAGTCGCATCGCCGCCGGCCGCGCTCTTCCCTCGCACGTGGTGCCGCTGCACCGGATGCACCCCGCGCTTGTCGCAGCTGTGACCACCGCCGACGCAGAAATGGCCGTGCCTCGTTGGTCGTCGAGGCGGTTCGGTTTATCGGTTTGGGGGAGCTATGTACGCGCAATTCGCGAGTCGCTGCATTTAGTTACTCCAACGCATTCGATGCTCGAATGCGTGGCTCTACAGAGCCACCATTTATTGGGATAGTTGGCGTCTGTAAAAGCTTCCCTGGCATGTTCCAGACTTTACGGGCAGTACTAGCGCACAGACTCACGGGACGAAGAGACGCAAACAGCGCTTGTTTGTGTCTCTTCTCTTCGTCCCGTGAGTCTGTGCGCTGGTACTGCCCATAATGTATCGCCAACTATAGCCCAACTATCAGTCCTGCTTATGTTCCTTCCAGACGCAATGTTTCAAATTTTCAAAGTGCTCAATAATGTTTGGGTAAAGCTTCAAGTTGGGCTGGTCGGCGTTCATTTGTCTTTTAAGGTGCGCTACATTCTCTGCACAGAACAACAACAAAAAAGTACAGAACACACGAGCTTGTCGTCATGTGTGTGCGTGTGTGTTTTCTGTCACAGTGTGTATGTGTTCACTTAACGCACCTTGACAGGTGTATGTGCAAGAACGGTGGTAACTGGGTTATCTTATTCCGGTACCATTTAAACGGTCAAGAGTTTGCGCTGCTCACTGTCTTTTGTCAGTCCCCTTTTATTGCGGCTGAGGAACAACATGCAATTGTACACGTTGTTAGCGACAAGAGCGTATAATCGTCGACAGCAGGCTTGGTCCGTCGCGGTTGTTACGCCACTCGGCTGCTTTCTCAGAGTGCTTGATCTTTACACGAGGTGGCATCTGAGAGAGATATAGAGAACGATAAAAGAAAGATAGAGAATTTGATTGATGACTGATTGATGAATAATTAATTGATATGTGGGTTTTAGCGTCCCAAAACCACCATATGATTATGAGAGACGCCGTAGTGGAGGGCTCCAGAAATGTCGACCCCCTTAACCAGGGGAAGTCTCCGCTTCATTGCCCCGTAGTTGGAAATGGGAAATGGAGTGTCGAAAAGAGGAAGAAAAAAAAAATGGCCCGAATCTACATGTTACACTGTAAATGTCGTCGAAAAAAGATAGTCTTGCGTCTGGAGAGAGTGAACAAAACGTTTATATGATGTTCTGCGCAAGAAAATCGGTGAATGGTATTCTGAAGGCGCTGCGTTAGAGTGCCTCGAGCGTGTAGCGGAGGCGAACGAGCGCATCTAGGCACGTTAGACGCGAGCGCCTTCTGGCAGTTTTCTTCGGAAACGAAAGCGTGCGCGACCGCGGAGAAAGATGCGCGCCAGTCTCGGAGGTGATAAGGTGTAGAATGCAAAGCGACGGGCAGGTGCCACCACCGTGTCGTCGTAGCAAAGCGTTGGAAACACCTCCAGCATAACGTTGCACTGTCAGCGCAGCGCGATAAACGCTACAGTCCTTGGAGTTACTTGTGTGTTCCTCTTCTAGTATAAAAGCAGACATACAAAACATAGACGTGTTGTTATGGCGCCACAGATATGCGCAATATTTGCTTTTTTAATTGACAATTGCACAACTATGAATGCTAAACCTTGAACAATACTGGTGGGTGCTGCGGATGGGGTTGGCCGTTTAAGGTATCGTTGGAGCGGACAAAAAGAGAAATGTACAAACAGACAGACCAACATTTTTCCGTGGAAGGTCCCCAAGAAAGACTATCGTCTTTAAACGTTTGACAGTAGGCGAAAAAGAAAAAAAAAGCCGGTGACTGGAGCACCGTCCGAGTACTATACAGCAACATTGTCCGCAAACAGTCGCAGTCCATCACTTAGTCCAGTTTCTTGAAGAAACCGCAACAACACCCTCGGTGCGCATCCTGTCGAAGACCGGGTATAGATTTTGGTCGCTATACAGTTGGCCAATAAACCCTCGCACGCCATACCTATACGGCTTCAAGTCGGTCGGAACCAGACCCTCGTTGCATACAGTTGTCTTCTAATGTGAGCTATTTACTATAACTATAGAGCATAGCTCAGCTCCTTTCGTGTTCTCTGCAGCTGGCGAGCGTCTATTTATCGCATTGTGCCCACCACACGTTGGACCTCTGCCCGTCTATTCATTGCGCGTGCGCGCAGCAGGTTTTTAGCGTGAGAGAGAACAACGGAAGATTAAGAAGATGCACGTAAAATGAAAGCGCACTCGAAGGGTTATTTGTATGCGCCCAACGACCTCACGGAGTTAGGCTTACTAACGAAAACAAACGCAGCACTAACCGATTCCTCGCGAAAACCTTTTATCTAACCCTTTCATTCATAGTCATACAGTAGAGTGTTTCTGCTTAAGATGAGCGGGCTTTTTAATTTAGCATTGTTGTCATTATACACGTATGCTTGTCCTGTTATTGATTAGTGGCCCTGCAGAGTGTTTCAGGTAACGTTCGCTACGTGTCTCAAATTGGCCCCAGTATCGCTCTTCGAAAACTCACTTTCGGGAAGGTTTATCCCCGTATTCACAAACGCTTTTCGACTCGACTTTCACTAATCACTTGACAGAGTCGAGCACTGCGCCGCTGCTCGGCTGAAAATGACGCTGCGCTGCTAGAGAATCGCACCACATTATCGATGATATGCAGTGACTTGCCGTGCCTAGAGAGGGCGCTTCCATAGTCTTCCTCAAGTGAAGGTGAAACGTTGAGTTAAGGGACGTTCTAGAATACGGGGGTTAGGCTCTCTCTACAATTGAAAGTTTTAGTGACGAGAAAACCAATCGGCTCGCGTAAGCACGCTCTTGCGTTCCTTTGTACTCTCAGCCGCACACAATGAGAATACAAAGGAATGCAAGTGCTTACATTCGCGCTAGCCGCTTTAGGGGGCCGCGCCACTAGAACTCTCTATACATATTCGAAATACGCCCACAGGCGTTGGACCCGGTGCTTCACGGGTTGCGGCGTCTGTAGCGCTATAGCGCGGGTACGCGAATTCGATTTCCAACCATCGTGCCTTATAATATCGTCCACGATTGCGTGATACGCGGAGTACCACTGGCAACACTTGAGTGGTGGTGGTGGTAGAGGTTAGAATGAAGAGGAAAAAGGCACCTAATTTCTGTCTGCCTTCAGGCGACACGGCGCAGTGCCTTATAGGGGTGGGGGGAAGGAGGGATAAAAAGAATAGAAGGAAAATAGACGGAGAAGACAGCCAACGAGAGAAAAAAAGAAGGAGATAGGAAAGTCGGGATCCGGTCGAAGCAGTCCAAGGGCGGGGTGCCACAATGCGAGAGCTGCACGGCGTCAGGAGACCGCGGAGGGCGAACCAGTCGGCGGGAGCTACGCTGATGTCGGAGATCGCGAGGGCACAACCGTCCAGCTTGAAATCCTGCGAGCGAATCCAACACTTGAGTGTACTCACTGGATTAATGACTTTTGTTTCTTCTCTTTCCTGTCTGGGTGAAGGGGGAGTGGGACAGACGCTCATGTATACAAATGCGTTCGCGTTGCACATGCACGCTCGTACGTACCAGTCTGCGGCTCTTTCCGTGACGACAAACAACAAAAACAAAAAAAGCGAGATTCGTACACAGGCATAGGAATGAATGCGGCTTGCGTATTATTCCTCGTGCAAGTTGCAGCGGGTGCCGTTAGGACGACAACGCCCACTTTTTTGTTGTTGTTTTGTTTTCCCGCGTCGTTCCGTCAGTGTCAACGGCGCGCCTTCCTCGTGTGCCGACTTTCCCGAACACGTGTCCGGGTCCTCTTTTTTTTTTTTTATCTCGCCTTTCCCCCCCTCCGTCCAAAGGCCAGTCGGCAAGACGCCTCATTGATCAGTGCAGCGTCGCCCACCGCGATTGCGCAACTTTCCCAGTCGCCGTGTGTCGTTCTCCTATATAGACACCCGGCAATGCAGTTTACGAGATCTGATGGTATACCGCCAGAACACACAGCCTAGCGGGTCTACCAATGCGTAGCCTTGTCTACCGAGTCTACCAATGCGTAAACTCGGTAGCAGCAAAACCGAGAATGCAGCAAAACCGAGTCTACCAATGCGTAGCCTAGCGAGTAGACGCAGCAAACCCGAACTTGCACGTGCTTGTGATTTTATTTTTTTAGTTGTGAGCGAGTGGCCACGGCTGATTATGTAAGCGCCCAGGAAGCGTTCATCGGAAACGTGCCAAAATGGGAATAGACACTTCAGCGTGTCACTGTGTTCAGCGAGCGGTTCCATTTTCTTAGTATCCCTGGCGGTCGGTACCAACAATGCTGAGGCGGCCCAAAGTAAAGCCCCTAGATGTTGGAAAGTAGCGACGCTCTTTTATCCACGCCGGCACTCTCTCGGCGCGCCGGCAACCTCCTCTTTTTTCACCCCCTCTTTCGCGGAGCCCGCGCATCCCAAGCGCTGAATGGCTGCGGCGGGCGATACCGCCCAGTCAGATGACCCTGACGTCACGAAAAGCGCGCGCAAGCAAACTTCGCGCGCTTTTCGTCAATCACGCACGCCATGAACCCTCCAGGCGCCACGCCAGCCCTGCCGCTCTGAACGTGTGTTTTTTTTTTTTTTTTTGCGTAGAAACGTGAGCTTTGTTTTTTGTGGCAATGCCTGGCTGTTGCGCGTATCAGTGCAGCAGCAAGTCAGAGAAAGGAGTAAGATTATTTTATATCCCCCGAGGAGATAGGAATAGGAATGCCGTGCGCAGAAAGCACTGGATCCACAACATCGGGAGAAAGGACTTCGCCCCTTCTAAACACGTCGTTCTTTGCGAGGTTAGTGTTACCGATTTCGTTAAATCTCTAGATAAAGTCGTACGAAGATTTTAATGCTCTTTGCATCGCTGGACTCTCCGTTCAGTTTAATAGCGAGCACATATAAATATGGATATAGCTGGGTCTGAATAAGTCGCTGAGCTTTTTTTGTAATTCTCTGTGCCCTGAGATAGTTTTCTTGTGTTTTAGCGCGTGCGTTAGTTTTCTTAATGTGTGTAATTTGTAAATTAACGTGTGTAATTCCTACGCATGTGTGTGTGTGTGCGTGTGTGTGTGTGCGGGTGTGCGTTTATGTGTGTGCATGTGTGCGCCTGCGTGTATGCGTGTGTGTATGTATGCGACTGCATATGCGCGCTTATGTGTGTGTGTATGTGTGCGCCTGTGTGTTCGCGCGTTTCTGTACGTCTGTATTCGCGCGTGTGTATGTGCTTGTGCGGACGTGTGTGCGTGCGTTTGTCTATGTATTCGCGCCGGTGCGTGTGTGTGTGTGTGTGTGTGTTCCGCGTTTGATGAGGCAGCTAAGGCTTTCGTCTTAATAAGTCAATTAACAACCGCTCAATGATATCTTGGCAGCAGCCGTAAAGTAAATAGCCATACGCACGGAAGCAAAGTTACGTATCTGGTATATGTATGTATTATGCGTGTATGCTCATATAAAGAAAGAGCCACGTACGCGCTTTTCGTAATGGCTATCTTCTGATAAACTTTACATCCTGAATTCTGTGAGTTAATTATAGCGTAACATAGTCTTAGAAGCTTCCATCTGAGCGGTGGGTTTTGCTTTTTTTTACCAGACTGAGGTAAGTCCCAAAGTTAATGGAATGCAATATCTCGTCGTTTCATCGTGACGGAAGCCAGGCACGCACGGTGACTTCTATGCTTGCTTTTCGCCAACACAACATGAATTTTACAAAGCGACACTGCAGCACTTATCAAGTTCTCGTCTATACAATGTGCTGCCTACATTACATGCGCTTAATACACATCCGCGTTACAGACAGCCGAAGCGGCGACGGAGAGGTAAACCGCTAAGCCGCCAGCTGGTATGCTCATTTTTTCGAAGCGCTTCCGCTCGTATTTATCGAATCGTCTTAAAAAATATGTCTGCCATAATGTTCTATGGGAAGCCTACTTTCGTCACGACTCTTTCTTAAGGGACATATTCTCGTATAATGCTTCAAGGAGCCGATTAAACAAGCGCGCGCATTGAATCTAATGCGGCTGCAGCGAGCCAGTGGAGGGTTCAGCGTGCCGTGCGCACCGCGCCGGCCGGGAGAGGGGAGAAATCCGAGGAGAATTGAGGAGGAAAACGCGCGCGCGGAGGAGAGTGTCGCTACTTTCTAGATCTAGGGGCTTTAGCCCAAAGATATTCGTCGCGCCCTCTGTCGGGTGCCTATAGACACGCGGGCGTGGAGCTGGCCACCTCTTTGCATGTGTAGTTGCGTGCAGTTGCGTAAGTGGCGCTATATACGCTGGTCCACATTTGGGACGAAGTTTTTTTTGTTCTCGCGCGACGTGCCGTCTCGCGAGGGGTCACGTGACACGCCCAATACGTGCGCGGCGTTTCCGAGACGAGAAATTTTAGAGGATGTGATCGCGTGCGCAACTCTGTGTAGAATAAATTCGGGAGTTGACGGAATCCCGACTGGTCGGGAGGAGGCATTTTGAAAAAGAAAAAAAAAAAAAACTTCGACCACAATAAAAACGCGTCGAAACAAACTTAATTATGGCGCGTTCACATCGAGCGATTTTAAAGTCGCATGGGCGTGTTTTTTTTTTTTTTTTTGCGGCAGGCGCACAGTATTATCCTAGCCGAAAAGTCACTCGTTCCCTAATCCCCATTCGCCTATGAGACCACTCGATGCGTGCGCCATCTTCTTTAAGGCGAAACCCTTAGATGTCCCATCAAACATGAAGACTGCTTATCGGCGTCTCCTTGGCGTCGGGAAGGAGGGATGCAGGAAATCATAATGTGGTGACGTCAACGTATGACGTCACAGATCGATGATAACTCTAACGTTGTTATGGCGTCGCACTGGGACGTCGCGTAATGTGACATGATGACGCGATCACGTGACATCGTGCATTGGTCGAAGGTTGGTCGATGGCGGACGCAGTGCAAAAACCAGTGCAAAAAATGTCACGCTAGATGCAGAAAGCATTCGGAGGATGGCGGGTCAGCGTCAGTATAATCGACTTGGAAGAAAAAAAAACGACGACTTTTGCCTTCGACTCGTCTTAGGTAAATGCGGGCCCGATAGGTTTTCTTATTTTCCTTCGAAGACATTGGCTTTTAACCGTTGGTGTGAGACGTCATAATGACAGCGAATTTCCGTGATTATTGACGGCATTACATTAAGATGCTTTTGCATACGTTCGCGTACCCGACGGCCGACCTTCGCGTTTGGTGGAGCACCAAAAGGTTTCTCTTTAAGAATCGCTATTAGGTGGTTGTTTTCGGCATCTGCTACCGAGAGCCTCGCTAAACCTCCCATCTATATTTAGTTCCGTTTACATTAGCTGCTCCTGCTTTTTTTTAATTTTATTATGGAAGCGTAAACTACACAGCAGCGCCCCCCCGCCCCGCCGCGGTGGTCTAGTGGCTAAGGTACTCGGCTGCTGACCCGCAGGTTGCGGGTTCGATTCCCGGCTGCGGCGGCTGCATTTCCGATGGAGGCGAAAATGTTGTAGGCCCGTGTACTCAGATTTGGGTGCACGTTAAAGAACCCCAGGTGGTCTAAATTTCCGGAGCCCTCCACTACGGCGTCTCTCATAATCAAATGATGGTTTTGGGACGTTAAACCCCACATATCAATCAAATCAAGCAGCGCCCCCCCCCCCCCTTTATGCTTCCGTGTTAATATAAGCTGTTATACATAGGTACGTGCCCCGCCTTCTCGGGCTGTAATCTTGTTATATTACGGCCCACTGGTCTCGTTGCATGCCTGCTTAGGTGAACTGTGAGGCTGTTTAGAAAAGGTGGAAAGAACTACCGCCTTTCCCGTATTCTGCTGCACGGGTGTCTGCGCAGGGGGGGTGCAAAAGGGGCACCTGCACCCCTCGAGCCACAGCACCACTTGTCCCCCGTCCAAGCTACACTATAGGTGTACTCCTCCTTCCTATAGGCCGCAATGTAACGCGGGTTTGCAGCCCCCAAGACGAAATCCTGCCGACAGCTATTTTCTGCAGGCAGTCTGGTCAGGAAGGCGGCGTCTGGTGTACATTTGCCATCGTCTACGCGTGCATCATGGACCTGTTTCGTAACCACGTATAACAGCGTCGTTGCTTGGCGTCTCTCATAATCATATGGTGGTTTTGGGACGTTAAACCCCACATATCAATCAATCATCAATCAGCGTCGTTGTCTCGTACCAATATCGGCGGCGAACGGTGGAACGCTTCTGCAGATTCACTCGAGATCGATACCTCGCTCAGCCAGCCACTTACGGAGAGCCGCTTTTAGGGGCGATGCTCCTTACGGCGTGGCTTGCGCGTCCATCGTAGTACGTAACCACCAGTGGCACATACCCGAAATAGCGGTCCTTACAATGTCAGCTGGATGGGGGCACTTGTATATGATGAATACATGATGAAAAGATGTGAGATGGCTGTGCTTGGAGTTTTCACTAGACATATGGACGGACGAACAGACTGACACACGCACGGACGGATGTACAGACAGAGGGATGGCCGCAAAAAGAGATGGACGGACAGACAGACGAATGAACAAACGGACGGATGCACCAAGGATCACACAGATAGGCGGACGCAAGAACGAATGGACAGACAGACTGACGAACGCTGCGCCCCACCAATCATCATTCACTCCGTGGATGTGCTGCGATTTTTTTTCTTCTCTTTTTTCCGGCGTGCATGAATAGACTCTGGCATGTGTGTGCTGTCTTGCAGCTATCTCGTCGGTGTTGTGTCCCGGTTTGCAAACGGAGTCGGGGACCGATAAACTGGGGATGCTATATGGAATGAATAGGAAACGACTGTGTCTGATTGAATGACCGACAGCGGGATCGATATGCCGTGGAATGCCAGCAGCAAGCAGGAAGTTGGCGAAAGGTGTACGACTAATAACAAGCAAGTGCACTTTCGTAATGATTTTTTGTGATTCTTCGAAGAACCGATAAGGGTATGCACCTAATTCCGCAATTACGGAAATTACAGACGGGAGAGCAACGACGATTGTGGAACCATGCGCAACCGATAGGGGTACACCCGAAAATTCCACCGAGTGGGTTTGTTGTGCTTTGGTGTTAACACCTCTGACTATACAGATGTGTTATGGGGGGGAACACCAGCCTGGGTGTTGTTTCAACCACCTCCCTTTCCTCCACCTCCCATCCGAGATGCTTCGCGCATTAACATACGCAGACGGTCTCCGACTCCCCCCTCTCCCCCCTCCCCCCCCCCACACACAAATAAAAAAAAATCTGGTGGCATCAACAAAAACCGTGGCCCTTTTTTTTTTGAATTGCCATCACGTTCATCTTCAATAACAGCACTATTTACTGGCCCGCAAAAAAAAAAAAAAGACTGAAAGGTCGTATTGTTGCTTGCCCGGGAAAGGAAAAAAAAAGTGGTGCTTTCAAAGGTGTAGTTTAGTTCTTCCAATATGAACAAATTTCAGTCTTTGCACCAAACTTTTTTTCAAGGATTGTTCTTCATATCGCACTCTTCTTTTTTTATGGGGGGAGGGGGAGGGGGTATTGAAGCGCTTGTATCCGTTTTTCCTTTAATTGTTTGTGCGTGTTCTGTTCTTTTCCTAATTCCTCGCGTTAACTATACGTATATGCAATGCCGACTACTCCAGCAGCTCGCGCTTAAGTGCTTTGTCCCCGGGATATGTTAACACCAGAGAATGAATACAAACGCGGGGATTCATTGCCTGTGATTGGGCAGTTCGGGAAATGTTGCAAACAAGCGCGTATTTGGGTATACACCCAAAGTACCACGATTTGCATTCGAGTTCTTTTCCTATGCCCGGCGGGTCGGAGCGCCAGTCTTTGAGCAAACAGAAATTTAAAGAAAGAGGGGGACTCCCTTTTAACGCTTCGACGACGCGACCCGATATTGCCTGCTATAAACGGCCGTGGCGCAAGTTCGGGTTTCAACGCTAGTGGCCCGGGTGGCACCGAGTTCGGACCCGATCCGTGGCGGGACGTGACGAAAGCAAGCCGCTGTATAAATACCGTTCCGCGTATGGGTAACGGCGGAACCGTTTTAGAATGGTCGCCCCCCTCGCGCCGAATTTGGAAAGGGGCGAACGCATTTAGAAGGCGAAGCGTCCCCTTCCGTTAAGCGGATTGCATGACTGGGCTGCCGCTGCAAATTTATACGCCCCACCCCATCGTGCCACCCTTTCGCTCCCCAGTACGGCTCGACTGCATTGCGACAAAGCCGAATTGCGTTTTCATGCGGTGAAGCCCAACCGACGGACGGAAGGACGTGCCCGCGAGGTCCGAGTGTGTATTTTCGGGACTCGTGTCGCGAGCGTAAACGTTCGAATTGCCCTTGCGAGAGCTTGTCCCGTAGAAGAGGGGCAGGGAAGACATCTCTTGCTGCAGGGCTGTTACGGTCGGGGTTCGCTGGGTGTCCTAGACGTTGTCATTGGTTGGTTAGCCCTTAGATGCATCGTTACGAAGTGGTATGCGCTCTCTTCATCTTCATCTTGTCCTCCTCTTCCGTTCCTGCTTCGCTTTCGGAACGGGCTTACCTGTTTGTCCGGCGTGGGACGCAATAATTTTCATAAACGATAGAACCAGTATAGAAAAATTGCAAAAAAAGAGAAAAGGGAGGAAATTCCTGGTGAGAAAAATTATTGGTAAGGTTAGATTTCGAACCCGCGTACCTACGATCCGAAGGCGAGTGTCCAGTCGGCTATCTAGGCATGCTAGCAGCTAGCATAGAACTACCTTGTATATAGTATAGTACGGTGTATCATAGCAAGGAGGTGGGAAAGGGTGTTGAGGGCGAGGAGAGGGATGCTAAGAGGGCGTTGAAGTGTGGGCAAATCCTTGCATGGTCACAATTGCGCATGCTCATTCTTAGCGGTCAAATGTGGGCTTGCGGTGTTTTTACGGGGGTGAAATAAATTCCGCGCGTGTTCTGGGACCCCCGGGCCGTTCAGCAAAAAAATAGGTACCATAGTTTCGTTTCCACACGGAATAGTCTCTCCCACATGCGTTGTCGCAAGTGCTGCTGAAGCACCGAAGCCTACCGAGCTGCAGCAACTAACGTAAGTCACGCTGGCGCTTGTCCCGGGAATGCCTTAATGACACGAAGGTAAACAAGTGCTGTAGAAAAGCTTCTACGAACGATGCGAGTGACCGTGGCGCCTCTTGCTGAGGAACCTCGGCAATAACGACTGTGCCGCAATAGTGCTATTTTCGGCCATACACTCGACGTCATGGATGCAGCTTCTTATAGAGACACTATAAGTGAACATTGAAACAGTTTAGTTAGATGAACTACTCTTTGAGAACTGTGCTGTCACTAATTTCGTCGTCATAACACATTTATTAGAAGAGTAGGTGCAGGTCAAAATTTCGATGTTAGAATTTCCCGCCGAAACTTCAGCGTGACGTCGCGAGTTAGTCTTTTTTTCGTATTTTGATCACATTGGTTCAATAAAAAATTTTGAAACATTTTCCGTCCCTTAGAACTTCGTCCCTTAGAACACAGTGTTAATCGTTTTAAGTGACAAACGATTACGTAGGCCCCTAGCTGACGCCGTGAAAATCTGTGACGTCACGGTAAGCTGGTGCGGGAACTTCTGGACGGCGTCGCCACCTAAGTTTTCCTTTTGCGTATTTCCTCACCAAGCATTTTTTTTTTTCGACAAGCGGTGTGCTTTCGGTATTTTGATATTGTAATTCGCTATTATATGAGACAATTGTTCTCTTTAGTGTTGCTTTATGGTCGTGATACTCCAAGATGGCGGCTATGAGGGCGTCGAGGGAGCGTACTCACTCTGCAGATGGTTTACGTGCTTCAAAAATGACAACAATTAAGGCGGCCGGAAGGTTAGTGGCGTAAATAACGAAAGAAGCTTCATACTCATAACATTAACGTGACGTCACGAACTTATCGTTGGAACACGTGGTGCTTCAATATGGTGGTTTCAGTGACGTCATTGAAAATCGTCCATAGCTGTATAATCCCTAGAATAGGGACCGCAATAGCAGCACGTAAGTGTGACCTGTGATCTTCAAATCGGCCGTCCTCCCGCGCTAATCTTCCGCATTTCTTATTCATTGTCAGAAACACTTGAACTTCGCATTCTAATTAGGTATCATTTCAAACAACCTGGACCATTGCGTTTGGTTGTTGTTTTTTTGTGCGTGCCTCCAGGTATCTTGATTGTCATTCTTATACCTAACTTCGACAGCCAAACGAATTTTGTAAAACGTGTTTTTTTTTTCTTTTTTATTTGGTGTAACATTATATTGAATATTGATTTGCCAATAACGCGACACTTGCGTATGCGCATTTATTTTTGCCCATTGCCTCGGAACCGGAATACACGTGTTTCGTCAACTGTTGTAAAGCGTTTCATTACTTGCGAATAATGTACGTTCTCTGCATTTCATTTGTGTTTGCGGCGTCGTGTGTGCAGTTTCTAATAAATATGGAGGCTTACTGCCTTCACCAAGTTGACATCCTTGTCAGCTTTGTGCGCCGCCCTCCGGCACATTATAAAGCTTCGATCATGTAAGATTGTGGGAAATTGAACTTTAAATTGCCATCAAACGACTGCCTCGCCTCGTACGTTTTTCTCTCGCTACCGCTAGCACTGCGGAACGAAGGAGTGAGTGAGTGAGAGAGAAAGAAAGGGACGCGTAGGAAGCGGCTCGTCGTTGTCCTCCCATTTGAAGTGCGTCGTCAGCCAAGGCCGCACCTGTCAAAATCGCTGCCGCGCGGGGCGCCCAGTCGCTGCCGCCGCCACCATGCGGCTTTTTTCGGGACACAACGCAGGGCCACGCCGAGCGGGGTTGGAATACCCAAACCAACGTTCCAAACACGGGGACCGACACCTTTCTCGGAGTGCCCTCTTTCTTGATGGAGGGAAGAGAGAGTGAAGAGCAGGAGAGAAGCGCAACTGCGAGACGCAATTTGCAGACTATCTTTAGCCGCCTAACCGATTAACCCTTTCCGCGAGGAACCCAACAGCTGGGCGAAGGGAAAAAATATAAAAAAAGCTGAGAATTGCCATGGTGCTGCCACTTCGCACTACGTTGTTCGTTTCACTCGCCGGTAGAGCGCGTCTGCTGAGGAAAAAAGTTGTCCGTGGCTTGTGCGCCCCCTGCGCCACCCCGCGACTTGGCGAGAAAGCTTCGTTCGGCACAAACGACCTCCGAGATTGCGCGCCGGCAGGTATAACCCTCTCGAAGGACGTACCGTAGTGCTCACTTCTCCGCACGGCAAGCACCTTAAGCAAGGTCGTGTGTCGTTGGGAGAAGGGGAGACTCGTTATTTGGAAAGCGCCCGCATGGAGCTGGCGGCGTGAGTGCGCCGAAAAAGTTCCATTAGTAATTGATCGCGAAAATAAGACGACGGCGGGAGTAGGGGGGAGGGGGGGGGTCGTTTCTTTTTGATCTACCTGTACCATAGCGTGCCAGAGGGAGCGCGGTAGAGCGCTCCGTATAAATAAATTTCGACTGCATCCATCGAAACGCTACGGTTGGTATCGAAGCTGTGTCTTTGGGGACAGCAGCTTAGCATCTTGACTACGTACCACCGCTCCACCCCTCAAAGAAACAAGGTATAACTCCAAGTAGATAACTTTTCGGATTTCCTTGCATCTTAAAGTGTGGCAGCTTAGGCTAGTTGGTATGAAATGACGATAGTTATAGCGCGAGAACAGAACGACGACAAAGAGACAAGGAGGACATGAAGGACACGACCGCTCGTGTCCTTGTCTTTTTGTCGTCGTTCTGTTCTCGCGCGATAACTATCGTCTCCTTGCATGTTTTGATATTGCTTTCTTACAGAACATGGTATTGTGTGGTAAAGCCTAACCCGAGTTGTGGAGATTCGCCTATACTCGTACGTGCGTGTCAATTTCATATTATATCCAACAGACAGAGCATGCGCATGGTAAAGATTTCTATGATATTCTCCTCTTAGAAATTGAAATTTCATTTATGCTAGGAACCAAAAGTTTTCCCTCCTCATTTTCCTTTATATGTGGCTTTTTGGTACGACGTTTCTGTTTGAGGAAGAGCCACCTTTACGATGCGCACAGTGGGAGGCAACTCACGTTTCCAGTGCATGTCTTGTCCTCATTGTTTCCGTTGGCCTGATATTGGACGACTCTTCTGTCTTCTATTCTCTTTTTTGTCCCGAATAGTTTTCTATATGTACGTGTCATCGTACTCTTATTACCCATATATTGTTTGTTTGCCTAGCAACATCGTACTATCAGTTCGCGTGCGGGAGAGCTTTGGGGCTTGAGAAGCTGACTTTAAAGCTAAGCACTGGATTTGCATATTTACATATTTACTCGGGGAAATAACGGTATGCATGTTAGGCATGTCGAACTTATGGAGAAGGGGGGTCTCGCTTCCTTCGAAGTGGCCGGGAGTCGAACCAGCGACCTCGTGGCTAGCAGCGCGGTGCCGTTATTGTTAGGCCAGCGTGGCAGAACTTGGAGCTAACTTTGCTTATATTTAGTGCGTGAAAAATGCACAAATCTCTGGCATGTGATTCGTGACTGTAATTAACGATGTGTTGAAACTCAATTTTTTCATACTATTAACTTGTCGTATGGTGAAGCTCCAAAGTGTGCTGTGGGGCAGCATGTGAAAGAGTGCGGGAAACAAGACGTTGTAGTACTTTTTCACATACGATATGCTTCACCGCAAAACATTGTTTCACTGCATGCCACAACTTTACTGCGGCAAAACTAATTTTAAAACGATTTTCGTTTAGCTTTGCCTCAGTGCAGAACTGTTTTGCGGTGAAACTCACTTATGGCGTGTCAAAGAAGGCGTGTGAAACTAAGCGTGCTTAAAACGGCATGCCAGTATTTATAAACCATTATAATCTCATACGGAATAATGCTTCATTGTCACTTTCTACTACTACTACTACTACTACTACTGCTACTACTACTACTACTGCATCATCCATTTGGGACCCGAGCCATGACTATCTGGTGACATTACTTGAGCTCGTGCAGAACAACGCAGCACGTTTCATTCTCGGTAATTTCACTCGTGCGGCAAGTGTCACGTCCATGAAAAACTTGCTTCAATTACCCACTCCAACTTCGCGCCGCAAATACTCTCGCCTCTGTCTCTTTCACAAAATTTACTACCATAATTCGCCCCTATTCAGTGAGTTAATTACTCCTCCTTCATATATTTCTTCTCGTATAGATCACCGACACAAAGTAGGAACAATACCATGCAACACCAATGCCTTCTTTCAGTCATTTATTCCTAGGACGTCACAAGATTGGAACCGCCTTCCCGGACTGACCGCCGCAATCGAAGACAACCATCAGTTTCGTGCAGCTCTAGCTAACATTGTATGATTAGGGCCCATGTATGTTTGTACTTATCTGCTTACTACTTTTGTTGCTGCTTTTTAGTCTTTTTTTAGTTTTTTGTATAACCTTGTAACCCACTCCCCTCTGAAACGCCTGTAGGCCTTGAGGGTACAAATAAATAAATAAATACTACTACTACTACTACTACTAAGCCACTGGGTCTCCGAACCACGTATTCCGGTTGCAGCATTAAAGTCGGGGCACTTGTACCCTCATTAAAGCATGCTGTTTAAGTTGGAATTGTAATAATTCGCCAAGTCTTGTACGCTATCGCCTTCGACGACTCTAATGCGAAAGTAGCTTTCTTTTCTCGCTACATAACACATGTACTCATCCAGGATGTCACACTAGGTGGTGTATATGACTTCACAAATTTCGGCGATCTGTGACGTCATAACGATTAGTTTCATCACTCCTGTTTACGTCGCCGACTGTCAGTTGTTGCATTTGAGGGGCATTAATTGTACTCGAATTTTCACCAGAGTACAGAGCATATACATAAAGTTCGCGCTGTAACCAACCGCTCACGTTGTCGTTCTCTCTCGCCTACTGTTCAGGTCGGGACCGGCTGAAACTGCAGCTGTGCTCGGGCGATGAGTCCCTGCCGTACCCGCGAGGGGCGCTGGGAGAGCTGTCTCCGCGCAAGCGCCGTGGTAACCTCCCCAAGGAGTCGGTCAAGATTCTTCGCATGTGGCTGTACGAGCATCGGTACAACGCGTACCCTTCGGACCAGGTGGGTGCCCTTATAGATACCGGTTGTCGAATACATTGTTCGGGGACGTACGGGCGCGCTCCGTATGACTGACAACTCGGGGGAGCTCATGGCCTCACCAGCTCAAAGACTGCTCGTGGCTTCAACTTGTCTTTTTTTTTTAACAACCAAACATTACTGTCTTATTTGAGATCATACCCAAGTGAGAGAAGCGCGTTTAGTAACGGAAATAAGGGCTAGTTAAAGCCACGCGCACTCTTTCAACTCGTGAGGCCACGCACTCCCGTGTTGCAAGTCGTATTGAGTGCGACTCCGCATACGCAGGCAGTCTTAAAACTTCTTCCTGGGCAGGAAGTGCATGGCTCGCGTATGATATGCGGCACGAAACGGGTAAATTATAGGGAAAACGATGCAGACCGAAACAGCGCAATCTACTGGTTTCATTCGCTCTTGAACCAACGTATATAAGCATGTTCAAACGTAACATTCAAAGGGAAGGGGCTTAAAATAGAGAAAATAAACCATCTTTCTTCGTTTTTCCGAACCTCCTTGCGTGCTTTGAAGTTACAGAACACGAGATCACGTGGTAATGCCAAAAGTGACATAGACGGAGAGCATCTAACGGCTGATTTAGTTGAAGAAAATACAAAAACTGTTGGACAATGCATACAGTCAATGCCCTCTCCTTTTTACGTCAAACAGTGCATTCTGCCCTGCCCACACAGCGCCCTCTCCTTTTCTATTTTTGCACACACCACTTTTTGTCATATCGTTTAATTAAACCAGTCTATTGTAGCGCTCCATCTGAGTCGATCCTGTTTGCCGTCCTTGTGAATTATCTTTCCAGCGCTGCCCATATTTTATTCATCTTTATCCCTTCGGTACGCCTGTAGTCCGCAATACTCCCATCCCGGCTTCAGACACCAAAGAACTAACCCGAGAGTTACCGTAGATCTGCTCTTTGGCAATGTCGTGTTTGACGGTGCCGTTCCAATGTTGTGCGCAGGAGAAGCTTCACCTGTCTCGGGAGGCGAACCTGTCGGTGCTGCAGGTGTGCAACTGGTTCATCAACGCCCGCCGGCGCATCCTGCCAGACATGATCCGCAAGGAGGGACACGACCCGCACCAGTACACCATCACCCGAAAGTCATCCTCATCTTCATCATCCTCTTCGTCCGGCAGGTCACCGCCGAGCCAGGTGGGTGGTAGCCTATATGTGGGCGAGTGTCAATTTTTTATGAAAGGGAACATGCGGGCGCGTGGCCTGCTTGTTCCGGCGGCTGCATGCAGTGCGAGAGCAAGCACAACCTCTTTACGCGTCATCTAGTGGCGAGTAAAACTAGACATTGGGGATGTTGCACCAGCGGCAAGACTACAACGCCCTCTCCTTCTGAGGTGATTACGAAATTGCCCTTCGGGGAGTCACGCAATCTCCCTTTGCAATCCAGGACGCAGCTCAACATGGAAGGGTGGGAGGCAGCTCTGTTTACCTCGGATTCGAAGACCCAAGAAGCCCTCGTGAAATGTGCGAGGACAGTGGCCCGCGCCAATGGGATCCCGGACTAAGGATCCCACTCGCCTATCTACTCACGCAGAAAATCATAATCAACGTTTTAGTCTCTCGCTTCCGCTTGAACGTGCCGCCAACAGCCGCCAGAACGCCACGCGTTCGCGTGTTTCTTTTCATAGAATTAACATTGTACATTCACTGCTGTGAGGCACAGACAGGAGCTGCAGACACAATGAAACATGATGACACTCCCTAGCATACGCCTTTATTTAACGCTAGAAACAGATGCTTCGTCTAAGAAACACATCGTGCCAGTGGCGTCAAGCTGCATTTTCTACGTGCTTTCGGACCAATAAGTGAAGCCATCTGAGCGCATATACTTTGTTTTATGCGTACTGGGCACCTTTGGGCATGTGCTCCCGCTGTGCTTTGTCCATCGTGTAAGCTGCCGAAAGTGAGTAGATTATGTTCCAGAGCTTTGATTCCCAGAATGCAGTTAGCTGGGCCCATGGCTTGCCTTTTGCCCCATATTTGATTTGAGCTGTTCAACTTTGACTCAGCTTCGGCTCTTTTGTCTTGACACAGGCATCCCTGCCTCCACCTTCTCTGCCGCCCCTGGTGCACAACGGAGGTGGCAACCACCACCACCAGCAGCCTCAGCACCTGGCGCCCGCGCACCGGCACCACGGCGTGCCTCCGTTCGGCGCGTCGGCCGTGCCTTCGTCGACGCCTCTGAAAGCCGTCAAAGACGAGGACCTCAACAGCGACGACTCCGAGGGCGCCGCCAGCCTCGGCTCGCCGCGCTCACCGCTCAAGCTGACCAAGCGCTGGCAGCGGAGCCACGAGCGAGACCTCAAGGAGGACCCGTCACCCTCGTCATGGGACGAAGACGACGATGACGACGAGGAAGGTGATGACGATGACGACGAAGGTGACGACGAGGAAGGCGACGACGAAGAGGAGGACGACGACGAGGAAGAAGACGGCTCGCCCTGGTTCGGCGAGGACGTCAAGGGTGCCGAGAGGTCTCCGGTGGACGACAGTGACCCCTTCAGCTGCCTCTACCTTCTAGTGGACGTTGCCCTGAGTGAGCTGGAGAAGCGAGCCGCGTCCAGCTGATAGCGGACCACGGCCGCCCCGTCCTATCTCTGTTAGGCGCGGGGTTCCAGCAGCTGATGTCGTGTAACAGCAGCCGTCGCCGAAAGTTTTGGGGGACCAGGGCCTGGCCACGTCCGCCCTGGAGCGACAATGTCGTCGCACCCCGGTGCTTCGCAGGCGGCTTCCGCAGCACAACGTGAGTGGCAGAAGTCGAGGGAAAAGTTCAATACGAGTCCTGGACCACCGAAGTGTGCCGTGCTGGGAATCCGGGAGCGTTTCGTTTGCCGCCATTCCTGTGACTCCCGGCCTTTCGAGAAAAAGAAGCAAAACCCCCTTAGACGGGTGCGCCCGTGTGTGGTGCGCGCGCGCGTGTGTGTGTGCCTTTGTGTTTCCATGCCCTTCTTGTTATACCTTCCCCGAGTGACAATTCATCCGAACTCTCGGTTCGTGCACTCTTCATTGTTTTCTTTCTTAGTTCAGGGACGGCGTGCCGAACATTATCTGTGCACTCGTCCTTTCGCCCTCACCACAACTTCCTCACCACATCGCTACCACCACCACCACCACCACCACCACTACTATTACCAGCACCGTGCTACGGTCCCGCCACAAGCAGCCCACACAAACGCCGGCATTTCCTCTCTCTCACTCGACAGACATTTAACTTATCCGGACCGAGTCGGATGCGGACCGAGCCGAAACGTTATCGATGATGTGCTCGAACGTGGATTCACTGGCGTTCAGCTTGGCAGCGTTTCCATGCACTATGGACGCTGCGCGAAATGAAAGAACAATCGTTTTGTGCGCGTTCCCCGGTGTATCGGCTTGGCTGGTAGCATCCTGTCCCGACTGTGGCACGTGTGGGACAGATAACGGGCGCTGTCTACGCTCGACCAGTATCGAGAGTAACGTTACCTTCCTGTCATTCTCCGCGAGCATTTGTTACTTGATTGTCATTTATTTTTTCTTATTCTTCTTTCTTTCGGTTTGTGCAAAAAAGTGTGTGCGCTTCCTTTGTCCGAAGTATCGATTTTGTAAGCCCAGAGTAGGTACGAGCGAATTCTCCTCCCCTGGAGTGTCAATGCCAGTATACCTGTTGTTTTCAGTGCTGTTTCTGGACATGGTCAACCACATCGTGCAGTCTGTTACATTGTCAGTTATTATGATTACCTTACATGACTGCCACGGGATCTCTGATTGGCTCAGAATGCCATCATCTTGTGGAATTCGACAATGTGGTGGAATCGGTTTGGCCGTGTTTAGAATGAACGAATCTGGTGATGAGGTGATGATGTTATGGAGGAGAAATCTTGTCTAAACATTAGTGCAAGCGGCGTTTTTGAATTTCTAGCGCGAGATGACGTCACCGATGGCAGATGATGACACCAGGGCAGGTATTTTGTAGCGCTGCCTCTTACCTTGGCACTGTTATATCTTTTCGTCGATTTCGCCCTTGGCCAGTGGTCAAAGCTATGGCACGCCTACGTCATCAGCGTGATCCGTTAGATATGAGAGGCAGGAGATAAGATTAACCTGGATTCGAGCACAACGAGATGACGTCACCGTGATTCCGCTTCAAAATGGCGTTCAGCTTGTCGGGTCAACAGTTTCTCCTCCCAACGTTTGTTGAACCTCTGTAATGCAGGAAAAAAAAACTGCACCAAGAGTGGTGTAAGTCCAGAAAAGCACTCGTTTAATGTCTCGCATGTGCGATTGTAAAAGAGGTGGTGTCAATGCAATGGCGAACCGAGCCACGCCTTTTGCCGCAGATATAGTGCATGGCTGACGGGGTAACGGTGATGCATGAAGCCGGTTGGCTACTTTGATTGCTTGAAATTTGTATGTTATCGAATTGGATTCATTTATATTAGCTTCCGCGGATTAGTTCATAAAGCAGCGCCGATGACGTCAAAGTCTGTTCGCGCCGGTCCAAACGCTCTGGCGAGGCCCGTATGCTCAGATTTGGGCGCACGTTAAAGAACCCCAGGTGGTCGAAATTTCCGGAGTCCTCCACTAGGTGTCTCTCTTAATCTTATGGTGGTTTTGTGACATTAAACCCCACATATAAATCAAAACGCTCTGGCGATCACGGTTCACACTTGCGATGACAGCGCCTCGATTAGGCCGGTTTTCACACTACGCGGTCGCAACTTTCTCCCCCTTCTTTTTTTTCTTAGCATGACGTCATTGTTTGCTTCTGGGGGAAATTATTCATTGTTTGTCCGATTCATCATCTGTGTCTGTTGCGACATCAGTATGAACAGAGTCTTGAATGTGCATTGGTCACGTTCTCTGTGACGTCACAGATCCATCTCGTAAAGGTGGCGCTTCGGTCGCTAGGTTTCGACGCTCTGCCTTTCTGGAGTGATGCCTGCGTTAAAAAAAAAAAGAAACTGTTGAGAGAATATCAGCTGTAGAGTGTTGTTCTCGGATTGCTCCCGTTTGTTTATGCGTTGTTTTGTATCTTAAGAAGGCACGCAAGGCACTAGCATTTAACTGTTGCGCTGTCCCCATTAGCAAAGCTGATGTGTTATGTAGGTGTTTCGTATATGAAGTTTGGCGCACATGTCATAATATATATACATACATGCATGCATGAAAAGAATGCGCGGATCAGCGTTCAGCTGTTTCCTCGTTCCTAGTCGCCGCATTGCTGAAGAAGAAAAAAAAAAGCTAAAACAAACTGGTCCGTCCGTGAGTGAGTCCGTCCGCACGTTCGTTTTTTCGTCGAGTCTTTATTCTTTCGGCCGCTGCGTCCGTTAAATCTTGAAGAAAAGTTGTTTGTACATTACATAGTTTAAATGAGAGTTTACCCACATATTGTAACCGTGTATATCACCTCGTGCCCAACATCAAAACTAGTCTACTCACGGAGAGTAACGCAACATTCTCTCCGCATATTATCACACATCTTGAGGCATATGTAATGTACAGATATGTAAGCAGTATGCATGTAAACGCCAGATCCATTTAATATATCTATATGTACTGTCGGCACTTCACAGGAGTGTGTATTTGGCGCAGCGAATCACCTGCAGTTTTGTCGCAAGATGGCGGTAGTGCATCAACATAGTGGACAGTCGGTTCGGAAACTTTGCATGTCAAGATTGGGTGGACGTAGTCTCTCGTGACCTTCTTGAACTTGCCGGCTGCAGTTCAAGTGTTCCAGCTCTATGTTCAAGGGGAACAATCCAGCCTGACAAAATTAGTTAGTACAAAAGCGGTTGTTTTTACGCGCTTAAGTTGATTTCGTCTTTGGAAAGAGGTATTGTTCACTTGAAATCACACTTCCTGGGATGCGACCGGTGATCATATTTTTCGATTTGTAACTCCATGTATATGTGTGCATAGAAAACTCTTCGAGCACGCAGTTCCAGTAGATATTGTAGCCCGTGGTCAGAAACCTTCGCACCATCTATGAGCCTTTTCTTCCTAATTCACTGCATTTCTTCAGACACTTTATAAATAGTCTTGGCTATAAAAAGACTGGTATGTGCATACGGCTAGTGTTAGCTAATTTAACGTGGACGAGACAAGCAATCACTTGATAGATAGCGAGATATATCACAACGAGCCGTCGCTTTCGTGCGCATAGTTTTCAGAACGCGCATAATTGATTGTTGTCCCAGTTGTCCTTCACCGCATAACTTAAGCCAGTTTGGCGCTTAAACTTCGTACGAGCGTTGAGAATGCCAGCATCGTTCCAGTATACACGGTTGAAATGTATTGTAATACTGTGTACACTGTATTGACTTACTGACTCTTAATTTGGCTGCTGACGACGCCCCGCTGCAGCGCATTCCGATGCGATGTACGAATTTTAACGTGTGTGGGTGTTCTGGGTGTTAGGACCCGTCTAAACTTGAAGGCGCCTATTCCAACTTGAATGATGATATACATTTGGAACTTGACGGTAGATGTCGGTACTTGATGGAACCTGTTGGAACATTAATGACGGTACATTTAAAATTTCATCGGAACTTGATGGAACCTGTTTGACGGTACCTGTCGGCACTTGATGGTACATATTGGTACTTGATGGAACCTGTTGGAACATTAATGACGGTGTATTTAAAATTTCATCGGAACCAGACGGAACCTGTTTGACGGTACCTGTCGGCACTTGATGGTACACATTGGTACTTTGTAGTTGTTGGAACTTGATGGATTCTGTTTCATGGCGCCTGGGTGGAACTTGATGGTACACGTCGGAACTTGATAACTGTCGGCTTGGTGGAAATTATCCGAACCTATAGGAACCTGTTGGCCAATCGAGGAAATCGATGGTCGAATTGCCGAGTGCGACTCTAGTTGCACCCAGTGGTCCTCTCGAACGATCGAATTTGCAAACGCATGTGCCTCGCCAACACCGTTCAGTTTTGCGGAAACGTGGCAATTGAGTAAAAAAAAAAAAAAGATGGCCGCTTCGGTCGTTGCAAAAGCCCTGCTGGGAACATCGCTGTATACGTTGTTGTTGTCAGTAAGACAGTGCAACGGTTCCGATAGCTTTTAAGCGCGCATATTATCCAACGCTGTACGCGCCGATCACGCCAAATGTAGTGTTTTTTTTTTTTTTTCGTCGTTGCCGACATTGGCGTGTGACCCTTATTGCGGGGCGGCGCTGCAGCGCGCGAAACACTTGCCGCCAGTGAAGCGACACGTACGTTGACTCCTGCTTGTGGAGTTTGGCCGTTTCGAGAAGAACATCTGCGAAAAGCTTTACCGCGCGGCTGAGTAGTTGTGGCGGAGGCCCCGGATTTAATTGTATGCGGAGGCTGCGCGGATGCGCTTGGGCGCGCGTTGTTGGCGACATAATTACCACTACGCTCCTACAGAAATGTGGGACAGTGAAGGTGGGCGTATTACCGCTCCTTTTTCTATTCGCATCCGGTCGGCGTCGCCCATAACTGAACGGGAAGTGCAGCTCTGAACAGAATGTAATCTATCCAAAACGCATGAAAATATTTTGGGTGTCGGGAGGGGTGGTGTCTAGAGAACACTTACCCCATACCCAAGCCACCACAACAGCGCGTCTCCCCCCCCCCCCCCTTGTCCCCGCCGCAGTGCAACGTGTGTTTGCGCACCCAAGACATCCACAAGGAGGGGCCGGGGAGGGTCAGAAGAAGGCAAGGTTTAACTGTGGCACTCCCCTTCCCCATACTCTTCCCAGTCCCCTCCCACCGAGGCTTTTACGATGAGACCAGACCCCCCCCCCACCCACCCACATGCTCAAAGCCTATGGCTATCAGTTAGGATTGCAATGTATCTGCGTTCAAAAAGAAGTAATTTTGGAACCTGTAATTATCGTTGGTACGATTCTTTTTTTTTTTTTACAGAAAACAATAAAAAGAGCTTACAATCCAAAGATTCGTATTATCCGAAGGAACCACCGCGAAAAAAATTTTATTGGAGTCGACGAACGCAGTATGGGAGGATCGCGAGCACGGGGTGATACTGTTCCGCATAACGTTATGTGGACAAGCGTCACCGCGGTCAATTAGCGCACATTTATTAGGCAACGTTGAAATAGTTCGTTAGTCTGCCCTTATATTTGTTGTGAGCTTGTAGCACGTCGTTTGTGGATCGTCGGAATGCTCATTTAGCTGGTACAACGGAATATACAGCCGTGAGCTTCAGCATAGTGTCGTTCTGACAGGCAAGTGAGACCGCATTAACCGCGTGAAAAAATGGATTGTTCCCTACGGGACGTTGGCAGCGGTAAAGAAAACGAAGCGTATCATGCCGCAAATGGAATTATGCAGAATCGTATCGACGAGGTTCCATTGGGAAATTATTGGTTCCTGAACAGCCTGACGGTTTCAGTTGCACGTCAGTAATGTAATGAGTTTCCCCAGAAAATCTCATTCTCCGCCCGGGTCCTTGTATTCGGTTTAGGCTTTTGACGTTAGGTGTATAGCGTGCTCTAACCTGGTCAGCGGTTGTCTGTTGAAAACGAATACGCGTCAAGTTTCTACGAAGGCTTTCAAGACCTCATCAACTGTTCTCGGGGACACTATCGTAATTCTTTTTAAAGCGTCGAAATTTATTTTTGCCCTTTGCGACAAGAACGATCGCCTTTTGTCAGTTGCTATTTAATTGAGCGCCACGTACGATCACTGCTTCTGTGTCGTGGAACCTTTGTGTATCTACCGTATGCGCTGTACAAGGAAATGACGGTGACGTTTGAGGCCTATTGTAATCCCTTGACACGACGGAAAAGTTAAAGTTCTTACGCACGCTTGCGGTCAAGACGTCTTTTCGCTTTGTGCCATGACGCCCACCATTTTAAACTCACTTGATCATGTTAAATGATTGAATATTTTTCCTTCGCTTCATTGTGCGAGGAGCGGAAATGCATAATTTGCATAATTAGGTTTGCACACTTCGTGTGACATCCTCAAGGAGGGGAGAACCTGACACGGAGATATTTTATGCAACACAGTCGTATAATCATAAACCACCTCCAAGCATGCGTCATTACGACATACTTACTATTGTGGTCCCGTGAAAACTGTTCTGAGAGTCTGGGACTGTTCTCGAAATTCATATGGCAACAACAAGATAAAATCGGAGCAATTTAACCTGCGCAGGATTACGAGTTTCTGTGCGACTTGCTACCCCACTTTGCGACGTCACGGGTGGTGCTGCATCGCGATGCTCTGCATGCTTCCGTATCGGAGAAGTAGCCAATCGGAGCGATTGAGGTACCACTTGACGTCACAAAGGGACGGCACGTTGATCTCTCTCTCTCTCTCTGCGTGTCGTCACGATGCACCGGGGCTACACTTTTCGCGTTTCAGTGGTAACCCTCCGGCAGGCAGGTGTGTGCTCGGAACGGTCTTTTGGTGCACATTGTGTCGATTTTATTAGCACGGTTTCCACGTTGAAAAAAAAAAATACGGGAGTAGCTTCAGGTGCAATATATCTGTTCATTCATCACATTTCGTAGTTCACAGAGTGCTAAAAGAGGTTTGTAAGCAGTACAAATACCACTTAATTTCGCTGTCTGCTGCCATTCAATCTAATCGCGCCTCATAAAGGTTTAAGTGCTATGTGTGACTGGGTTGCCAGACGAGCCATTTGGATATCTCTCTCTTGCTCTCTCAATTTTTAGTTTCTGTAGTTCACGCCGCTTGGAAAAACGGCTGGGTGATTCCTCGTCGCACGTCTTTCCCAGCGCATCTTCAGGCATCAACTGGATTAAGAGCACGCTATTAAATGACATAGCAAGTACTGGTATTCTATTCGTGTCGTACCTCGGGGTGCGCTTGGGTGGTCAGGACATGAATTCTTGCAATATACCGAGATGTATTCCTGAATTACGAACTATAAAGTAGCTTATCGACGACGGAATAAGGTTTGGTTCGGTCGTAGCAAGCGCAGTTTGGCTCGTGAGTAGGCGGTGTTCGAAATTCAAAGCCCACAAGGCCAGGAGAGATTCCGAATGCCCTCAATCTAAGCTCGCGCAATCAACTTTCGGAGTACCGGAAGTGGATGTTAAACCTTACGAAAGTTGACGAGAGCGTTGACGCTGTTCGCCCAGCTCTCTTTGGCGTTATTTTTCATGCCACTCAATCGAACTTGACGTAAAAAAGAAAAGAGAGAGAAATGTTGGTTATTTTTAAGCGTCATTCTTTAAAGGGGCCCTGAAACACTTTTGAGTAACCATGGAATTCACTGGAAAAGCGTATTGCCTCACAAATTGAACGCCGCAAAAATTTTAAGAATTTGTTTAGTATGAGCGGAGTTAAAAGGATTTGTCACACGCTGCTATCACGTTCTATCTTCTTTCGTCCCGACGAAAGTGCTGGAAGCTGAGCAGTGAGGGATGAGAGGGGCATACAAAAACGTCACTCATGCCTCGTGACCGTAAGCATTTTCTTTATTCTTCCTTTTTTTTTCATCGAATGCGCGGCTTTGTCAGTGCGATCGCACGCGTGAACAAGTAACGGCCTCTCGCGGTGACCTCTGTAACAACCGAGCGCGCCATGTTCAAATCAGCCAATGGCTGATGGATGGGCTTACTGGGCTTAATTCTGTGATTTGTCGAGAGAATACAAAGCTATTTTTAGCTGACTGATAATTTATTGTGAATTCCAGGCCGCGTGCTGCGCTATATTTGGCTCGCGTGTTGTCGGGAGCCTCTACTACCGGTCGGCTGCGTTTTCTTGCTTGATGCTCGAAAAGTGTTGCGGAGCCCCTTTAAGGGATTTTTTTTTTCAGCGTTGTTTTCAAGTTTGCCCAGCTCTCCATCACATCGTCGGGATGTGCTCGTGACTCCATTGAGGAGTCACACTGGAGATTGCGTCACGCTTACGTGAAAACAGCCTCCTACCAATTTTCGGAAATGATCGACAAAAGTCCTGACGTATGAGAAATAATGTGCGCATTTAGAGACATCGTCTGCCGGTCGTTTTTCGACGTGGTTGAAGTCGTGTAGTCTGTAGCTTTTACTTGTAGCGTGCCTGATTAGGGGACGTTTTTTTTTTTTTTTGGTGTGTGTTGATTGTTATATGCCTTTATTTTATTTTTTTTGCCTTCTATTTCTCGTCTTATAGTGCAATGAGAGTAATGTCCAAGTTTTTATACTACATGAGAGTGCTTTTTCTCTGTTGTTGTTCTTGTTGTCGTTGTGGCAATAATGGCATCCCCCCACCCGTGTGTGTAAAAAAAAAAGCGTGCGTATTCACCACAACCCTAATATCATTGTCGTTGAGAAGCAGCATATTGAATGAACTGCCATATTCCTTTATTGCCTTTTATTTTTTTCAAGAGTGCAATAAAAACTGACGAGAGAGTTACCTTCTAGAAGTGGTCTGTTTTTCTTCTTCTTCACTGTTACGCAAGACACAGGCGCCCCAATGTTGGCGCGCGTTACGAAGGTCGGTGTCGATTACCAAACCGAAGGCCTCGAATACTTCAACAAACGCGAAAAATGCCCGTCGACGCGTTGCCGTCAACGTGAACGATGTGGAAAGCCACGTGATCAGGGACTACTGATTTTGTCACTGTGACATTAGAGATCGCCAAAGCTCGTGACGTCATGATTTTAAATAAGTGATCGCAAAACCATCGAATGGTCTTACGTACGTGGACCGATCTCGGAAGCAGTGTGAGACCACGTAGAGTGCAGAGACGTTGCAATGCCTTCGATGCCGGATGCAACTCAAAATGACGTTGTGTAAAGAACTGAAGCTTTCGAACGGGATAGTAACCGGGAAGGAAAACGTGTATTCAGCCTTCAAGCTAGTGGATCGTGCATCAAAAGCAGACGCAGCGCACACGTCACGAAAATTGACGTAAGGAACGCCAGGCACAGGAGAGAAGCACTGACGACAGCGGCGAGCACAGATGTTGGTCATCGCATTCCAAGGTAAGCTCCGTAGTTTTGGTCACTGTTTGATTGGCAGGAACATTCTGTTTTTCTGAGGGGAACAGCGCGAAAAACGGCACGGAGAAATATTTGAACACACGACACAGCGCTGTTGTCGTGTGTTCAATCTTTCTCCGTCCTGTTTTTTTTTTTTTTTTCGTTCTCCTCAGTATCGTGTACGAACGGGCCCTTCAAGAGAGCCAATCTATTTTTGTCAGATATACTTGCTCACGTTGGGGTTTAGCGTCCCAAAACCGCCATATGATCATCAGAGACGCCGTAGTGGATAGCTCCGAAAATTTCGACCACCTGGGATTCTTTAACGTGCACCTGAATATATTAGGTACACGGGCCTCAAGCATTTTCACTTTTATTTATACTGCGGCCGGGAATCGATCAACGGGCTTTTTTTTCGATCGGACCCACTTGAAGTTAGCACTTGCTGGCAACGCTGATCTGATGAAATGCTCGGGCAGAAGGTTGAGTAGCTCGGCATCTCAGTCCCCACGTGGGAGCTGCCCGCAACACAGTGATCTGTGTTTTGGAGGACCAAATAAAAGTTGATCCAATCCAATCCAAGGTGAGCTTCGTACTGTCATTCATTTTCGCTCCGCAACTTGAAACACGTACGTGCACAAAAAAAAAAACAACGCACATAAAACGAACGCTTACCCTGTAGAGCTCGTCCTGCCGTACGCTGCTTCTGTGTGTTTCAAAACTGGACGCTAAAATGAATGCGAATTCTTGCAAACCCCGCTTCTATACCGGGATGTGGGATTGCTGCTGCATTACTGCACTGTCTCATTTGCGGGAAATATGAGCCGTTCGGCCACCTGTCCGCATTGACTGCTTCGTATACTGCCCGTTTCGGGAAAAAGCGCCGCCACGATGGACCGCGCGCTTTTTCCCCTCCTGTGAAAACGTACTTTCTGGGCTGTGCGAACTGGCGTTGACCCCCGAAAATGCACTGCCGAGGCTGTGCCTTTAGAATCAGTACTCTCGCGCGCAGCCCATCAATGGCGGCGTTTTTTCCCCTTCTGTGAAAATGTGGAGGAGGGGAGTGGAGCGTATCTGAGGTAGGGAGCCTTCATGTGCGCGCGTCTCACAGTGCGTGCGTCTCACGGAGACGCGCGCACATGAAGGCTCCTTAATCTGAGGTATCTCTGCTTCCCGATGTTCCCTCTAACGTGATGCCGATAAAATCACAACAAGAGCGTGGACCGAAGCTAGGGTGGCTACCAAAGATGATTATACCCGGAATCAGGTTTCACTGGCACAAGGCTGTTCGAATGACTCGGCTGTAGGAAAAGTTTTGGTGCGATAAGTTCTTTGAAAGTTTCTAAAGTGAAAGTGATGCTTCGTTAATTGAGAAAAGTCGCCATCAGCACGAAGTCGACGAAATAATCGTGCGATGGCATCGTCATGAGGTCACATATTGCGAAAATTCATCGCATTATTGTGACGTCGTCATTCGGTCAGAGGTGTCGCTTTCGCCTTCGAGTAGTTCTGGGGAATTCGTAAGGAACCTGCAGTTTCATTTCGAATAATTTAGCTTTTTTTTCTTGTACCGCGCTGTGGTTACAGGCTTGTGATTAAACGTTTGTATCATGAGGATTTCTTTGAGGCAAATATTTTTTTTCCTGAGAAGGAGCGCTCAGATACTTTTCAAATAAATGACTTCTAGACAACAAACCGAGCCGATCATTTTTTGTAAGGAAGAGTTCGACAACATTCATAAAACTGTGTGACAATTTCATCTGTCTGACAATGCTAAGCGATGTTTTCTAGTCGTATTTTCAGCCTTTAACACAAGCTGTAATGGGTAATGCGAAAGATGTGAGCAGATCCCATTGAACGATTTCTGCGGCTCCAACGAAATTCTTCTATTACGTATTTTCACAGAACCTGACTGAACCTTTGGAGTATTTCCCATTAGCTGAAAAAAAAAAAACATTCGTCACAGCTGGTCGCTTAGAGAATGCACAACACTAATGCCTGTAGCTATGAACTTGATGAGAGCCACACCATCCGCCGATCACCGGGAACATAGAGCATCACATAACGCGCTTTCAGGCACTCCTGCTAATGTAATAAACCTTCACAATTACCTTACGATAACGACTAATTGATCTCGCCGTTCCGTTTTCAAGCAATTAAATATTTGCGCGGATAGCAGCAGTACGCGCTACTTTCGCTCGCGCTTCGTCGCCTGCTACGAGGAGCCTGTTGGCTGCAGTAGCGCCATCTGTACAACAAGTAATTTTTGCGTCGCTTTCACTGTATGGCGGAGGTCATGAGTTTATCAACTGAACAGGTTCTATAAACGTTGGAGTTCAGTTTCATTTAAGTAATGTAGAATAAGTCCTACTCACGCAGCACATTTGTAATGAGTGCTTACGCAATGCACACGTTCATATATTTTTATACGTGCAACATTCGGAATTTCGCAAAGATTGATTCCGCAGAGAAAAACCCGTTTCCAACGTATTTGACCACCAACGTAAATGACCGGCAGCCAGCGCTCTCTTTTCGTATCGAGCGAGAATGAATACTTTTCGCACGCGCGGACCGGCTTGAGTCGCTCTGAGGGGGCGCCGACGTCGCTGCGTTGGCTTCGTGGCCGATGGTCGCTGCTGACGTTGGAGGAGCCGTCGGAGCCGCGCTAGGAGCGTGTATGCGGGTCTTCGCCGGTCGTGTACGCAGGACTGAAGGTGTCTCAGCATGGAGCTACCGCTAGGAACGGTCGTGAACCCACACTACGCATTCCCCATCGTCGGCGTCATACTGTGCGCCCTGCTGGTTTTCGCCTTCGGTTTCAAGTCGCCCTGCCAGCCTCCCAGCTTCGGGAGCATCGACGACGAGAGCGACAAAAAGAAGAAGCGAAAGGCCAAGGAGTCCCAGAAGGTAGTAAACGCCGTTCACTTTCCTCGAGCGGGGCCCACCGTGGTCGTGCAAATAATTGGCGTGGTCTTCGGTGTGTTCCGCAGCTGTGGTGAGGTGCCAACCTGTCCCAAAAGTGCCTGCGCCCTCGGGGGGGTCAACATGCATTGCGCTTAGCGATCAAGCGGTGAAAACGAGTTCTCTCGCGTACATGTCGCCCGTTCCCCCCCCCCTCTTCTCGAGAGCGTCCTGCCATATGCGAGCTTCGAAAACCGGATCACCGTGCGAATCGCGGATTTTCCGGTGCTGCCGGGTTTTCAGTGCCCTGAATGTCAGCTGAACAACCAATGCCTTGTCGCGTAATCGCCGCCGTGTTTCGTTTTCCGAGCGCATCTATCGAAACCGTACCCGAACCGCGTGGCTTTCACACCGCGTTTTCGAGGGGAAAACCTTTTCGTTCTTTTTTTTTTGTGTGTGTGTGTGTGGACGGCTTTGCACTTTCGCGCACGAACCATCTTAGGCGTCGGGCCTGTTCGTATCTAAAAAAAAAAAAATGATAAAGTGACTGCATGCGTGATACGATTGCAATTCGCCGCGTTGCTCGTGTGTCCACGTTTCCTGTATGCCGCAGCTGTGTCAATTTCGTCCAATGGTCATTCGTCAGGATATATAGCAACTCCGCAAATGCTAGGGGCCGGCCGGTGCACGTCAGCTGTCTAGAGTTCGAATCCCGCTTGAAGCACGCGATGCGAACATTTGTGAGCCATTGGTCATCTCTCCTACACTCTTAAAAAAAAAAAACTTCAAAAAGAAAGGAAAAAACAGGAGAAATTCTGATTATTTTTAGGGTTGCTGCAGCGTATGTATGCTCAGCTCCACGTCACCGTTGCCCTGCTTGGTTTTGCTGGTTTCTTTTTTAGCGGTGAGGTGAGAAGATGGGCGAGCTGTAATATATGCGCACCTAATAAATAAAACCCTGAGCGAAGACGACGCAGAAAAGGGACCCAGGACAAGCGGCGCTGTTTAACAACTAAAATTTTATCAAATTCGAAAGCGCAGGAAGTTAGTGCATCTGCCGTCGATCGCCTATGGCGCGCGTTCGACCAAACCCGATTCCGTCGCCGGTGCTGAGAAAGGCAGAGGCAGGGAAGACGAGCAGTGTTGAAGATTCGTTTCGTATCTCGGCCCCACATCTGGCACATGCGCGCGCGTGCCTCTTGCTGCGGCCACCGACCGACCGCAGCAGCGTGCGAGATTAGATGCCAGGCTCGGACCACTTGGCCGCCGACGCTGGACGTTTGCGTGTTTTTATCGTGATGGTGCGCTTCGTTTCGCTTCCTTTGCGGTTTTTAAGGTTTCGAAAAACACGCTGACACGCGCTTAGACTAACTTCCCCGCGATCAGACAGGGCTTTGCCACTTGAGGCTTCAAGGTGACAGACTTTGTGGAAAGTGGATGACATTGGAACATCTCTTGCGGGCGAAGCTGCATTTGGTTTTAAGCTTCTGCCACGTTCTACCGAAGCCATTTCGAAGTAGATTAGAATAAAGGATGGGTGGTGCACAATGTTCAGCTTGCATTTTCACGTATGACAATGTCTGAGAGTTGGGTCTCCGATATTTTGATGCAGCAAAAAGTAGAATGGTGTGACGAAGATGCCATGCTGAACTCCACTTAATTGCTTGCAGTGCCACGATGAAGAGCAAAGACATTTGGCGCTTGGAAGCATTGTCACGTGTCGCAGTAGCGTAGCTGTTGTGGCATTGCTTCGATCAGCACAAGGGCACAAGTTCAGTTTCTGATTGCAACAAGTACGTTTCAACAAGGGTGACATGCAAAAGAGCCTGTGTACTCAAGTTATTCTGACACATAAAATCTCAGAATGTAATTTTTAACGATAAGTTTTTTAATCACCATTCTCTGTTAGTGCTGCATCTAGTCCATACCGAGGAAGTCTTTGCCTGACATGCGATGAATAGCTCCTCTTATTGCTGCATTTGTTGTGTATCTAAAAATGGCTTGTGCTGCAAGCACACATGCACTTTCTTTAACAGAATTTATCATTTGCTGCATGTGTATCCTGTTTCAATTTACATTCACAATTGTAGCGGGTTCTCATTTCTAGAGCAAAGCCCAAGCCAATGGCCATGCACCAACTGCATCCCCGAAAGTCGTTAGCCAAGCCAAGCCCAAGGTAGAGAAGGTGCCCGCTGCTCCTGCAAAACAGAAGGCTGAGAAAACTGATGCGAAGGTATGACACTAATCTGTTGGCTCACGTTAGCTCTATTACTTAAACATGGATTAAACACGATTACTTAAACACAGCATCAAACAAGGGTTCCTTGAATATCTGATATGACATGATACCTCATGGGACAGCAAAGACGGAATGTTCCCCAGCCAGAGTTTTAGATAAGGTCCTGAAAGTCTCCCCGTCTTTAATTGCTGTTACACAGGGATTCTGAGTGCACTGCCTTGGAACAAAGTGTGCTCTTGTGTTGAAGACTCCTAGTGCTAAACGTACAAGACAGCCTGTAATGGGCACGCAATGTTTGTGAGCATTCTAAAAAGCTCTAATGGTCACAGAAATTCTTTTGAAGACCCTTAAGAAAACACATCTGTAGACAATGCTGCCACAAAAATTAACAGCCTAACATTACTCAGCTGTATGCAGCAGGAGGCTCGCTCATGTGGCTGAAGGCGCTCTTTGTAGAGACCCGCTTATAAAATCATGGACTCGCAGATACAAGTTAGTGGGCAACTATTCACAATTTTGAGTTTCTGCTACATAAAAGCATCCAAATGTACACCCCTTACATCCCCTGGCAGACGGGTCAGGTGTGGTTGTTATCAATGTTCTCCACTCCTTTGTCAGATGCCAACTTCGAAGTGTTGCCATATGTGCAATGCAGAAATAAAAAATAGCAAACTAAAGGGTATTGTATAGGGCATTGATAACAGGAGCGAAGAAACATCAACTAGAAGAGGAGGCATGAAAGTAAACGTCAATTTGGTACCTGCACCATCTTTAAGGTTGTTTCCAAAGCTTTTTGCAAGAATATGCTTGCATTGTAAGGCATCACACTCGTTCAATTAGTTTTCAGTAAAGAATACATAGCAAGGTGCGGCAGGTGTCCCTATTTAAAAACTGAAAAAAAAAAAATGTTCAAGACCTACCTTTATTTTTGATGCGTGCCAAAAGATTGAGCTTTGAATCCTCATTTAAAAAAATGTCAAGTGTGTGGTATATGTCCTATGCCCTTAAATGTCAGCAAGAGGCATCTTCTATGAAGAAAACGTTTTTCGAAGAAGGCAAATGTGTAACTGTGACATGCAGTTGTGGCCGTTGGATATATGTGGGTTTTGAGGCAACGTAAGAAAGAGGTCCATACATATTGGAGACCAGAGAGGGATTGCCAGACCCTTTTCTTTATTCCTCGAAGCTGCGCGAGCTTGGCGCCGATCTGTTTCGTAGTCTTCGCATGATGGCGCAAGACATGCATCGAGCATAGTCTTTTGTCGCTCGTGACAGTAGCACTCTAGCATAATGATCTGAAAAAATACGAGAGGTGGAATCTTCAGAATTGAAGAATATATATTCAAGTTAAAAACTTGGATGTGGATAACTTCAACTGGCTTGCAAGCTTTGCTCTTCTTTAGGGATATAGGGACCAGCAGCGAGGATAGCTCAGGCTTCCAAGCTCGGGTGCCATTTCATGCCCCGAGAACATTGATGTTCTTGCAATCTCTATAGGCTGCTCAGCCAAAAAAGCCCGCCCAGGCCCAGGAGAAGCGGCAAGTCAGTGCCAAGGGAAAGAAAGAAGCTGCCTCAAAAGCTCCAGAGGAGCCCGCACCTGCATCACAGCCTGCTGAAGATGCTGGAGGTACGTTGCAGGCACAATGAAACTCGACGCGTACATTCGTCACTTGTACATTTTCCGGTGAATGTAACACTTGTGGCACCAAGTCCCAATAAAAGATGTACATACACCCATGTACAGTACTCACGGATTCAAACATGATGCCAAATTTTGTAGTATAATGAGTAGTATGCGCAATTGTTCGAGATAAACATGTCCTGTCACAATGAATCTTGTTTCGAAAGGTAATGTTGACTCTGATGTATGCATTATACCCCTGTCACACGGGCACTTAGAAGTCTTTTAAGCAAGCGGTCTTTTTCCGAAAAGGAGTTCCTGACAGCAGACACACGGCACAGAGCGAACTCCTTTTCAGAAGCGGTCTTTTTCGTAAACAGCGTTCGTCGATCTCTTTTACGGCTCCGAATGAGTAGCCTCGAAACCTGTGGGCGCCAGCAATTTTCGAGTGGTGGGGAAAAAAGAGCGAATGCTTATTTTTTCGTTACCAAAACTCTTTGTAAAAACAAATTTCATATCCTGCAAAAGGTGTAATGAACTCTTTTAATGGTTATTTTCTTTTCTACTCTCGTAAACAGCTACAACGCGTCGGCAATATCACGTGGTGACGCTCGGTCTTGCGCTGCTTTATCCTCTCCTTGGCGGCTTTTGCAGCGTCTGCCTCGCTTTCCAGAGCGAGAAGGCAGGCCGTGAGGCTTGCGATTCTCGCTTTTTCTCGCGTACGGTCGCCCATAACGTGTCGAGAGCAGTCGAGAGCAGCGAAAAACAAATACGGTAAATAAAAGCACAGTGGTGCCAGACGGACTTGTGCACGTCGCTAGTTATGGGAATGCTTCCTTATCTAGTGCAAAAAACTTTCACATTGGTGTTTCTTCATCTCTTATTCTTAAATTTATATGAAGAAACGAGCAGTGCAACAAGTCTTTAATTTGTACATCGTGATACATTGTTTAATTTTCATTGCTTCTCTTTTAACTGCTAGCGCCACGCTTTCGCTAGCGTCTTCGAACGAAAACACTAAAAGGAGATCGTTGCTGCCGTGTGTCTGCGCCGCAAACACCTCTTTGTTAAAAGTCTTTCAACTTCGTAAAAGACCGCTTACTTAAAAGACTTTTTGCGCGCCCGTGTGACACAGGTATTAGAATCAAAGTTATACTCATGTGACTGACCCAAACTCAAGACAGTAGAAGCAAAAGTAGGCACGTTACGTGGCCCTAAATTGTCTCGTTTCAGTCCCTGAGTTCTGTACCGCAAAAGCTAGTGAACACTGCCTTGTTAATTCAGGAAATAGTATTATTTGGACTTGCTTCATCTCACTAAGCGTATGCATTGTTCAGTGGTCAAGAAACTCTTGTTAATTGTCAGGTTTGGCCACAACCCAGTTAATTCGGACACTCCACAGACAGTGCCACAAGGTAATACCTTTCAATTTTAAAGCCGAGAAAGAAAAGTAGGCTCACATCTCTGCTCTTGTCACTCTGGCTGTTGTGAAAACATGTTTAAAAGGACACTGAACAAAAATTGGACAAAACTGACGAAACTGCGAAATTCCACTCGGAAGATGCGACTGTTCCGATTAACGGAGCTCACTTCTCGCATTTTTTAACAGATGGCTGAATTTTTCATAATTTGTCGGCGCACAGTGGCTGCACGCGAGCGTGGGCTATGACGTCACAATTTGCGACGGTGCACGGGTTCCTGTCCTCCTCTTCCCTTTCTCCACCTCTTCTTTCATCCCACTCTCTTTCTTCCATAAAAGTGCAAATGCTTTACTTCAGCCGGGAGCATTCTTAGCTGCTGGTGCTGTTCATACCTGTTCTGGGAACCGTAGCGGGAGATGAGTGAGCCGAGAGGCGCAGTCAACGGCTAGCATTGTTGGCATGCCCGTTTCAGGTGTTTGTGACATTGCAAAATGCCACCTCCTGTAGTTCACGGCACAGCCAATAGACGTGGCAGTTTGTGAAAACCGCATTCAATTCATTATCTGCCTGTAGTTCCTACCTGAAATGAAGGTTGTCTCTATCGATTTCAGGACCCAGTCTTTCAATTTGGTTGGTGTCAAAATTTGTTCAGTATCCTTTTGAGGGGACATTAGCGTGAAGTTGCAGCCTTCAAAACTGCAGTAGTAGCCTTCAAGACAAGTTCTTTTTGCCGAAACATTGGTTCCAGCAACACGCCGTGTTCATGAATTTCACGTCTTGTAATGGCTCGTAATCGTCATCTGGAACTTTGTGTGACTCTCTTTCGAGGAAGTAGGTTTGCTTTCTCGAGGCTCTTTCATAGAAGCACTAGGTGGCAGCATTGTTAGTAACGGTCGGGAATATTTTTAAACTGCTGTTTCTTCTTTTAGTGAAGAATATTAAAGTTTTTGTCAATGGTTATACGAGGATAGAGTCACTGCCATTTGTCACTGATGCAAGCTTCTCTTTTGAAACAGACGGATGGGTGCAGAAGCTGAGCAAGAAGGAGAAGAAGATACGCCGCAAAGAGGAGGAAAAGACTGAGAAGACCGAGAAGAGCACAGTCTCGGCTGACAAGGCCAAAGAATCGGCCAGTAAGTTATACTCCAGTCAGTCTGTTTTGTACACATAATGCAAGCACAGTAATTATGAGCAGAACGGGATATAGAACTTTCGGTTGCACTATTAAGGGCCCTCTGTTTCTGACTTAACTGGCAGTTTCCCAAACCTGTCAAGGGGAAAAAACTCTCATGTAAGAAAACACTTGATTTCTTGCTTGGTTGGTTGGTTTCACAATAAACCCAATTTACAACTTAAACACCAGGCGTAGCAGTGTGTCTCATTTAGGAATTAATGAATGCAGAAGTAATTAAACTGAACTTTGCACTCTTATATATTAGCCTAAAGATGCAGGTTTTTATAACGGAAAAGACGTGGTTAAGGATGAAAAAGACTAATGGGACAGACATTTCTCATTAGTTAAGATTTGCTGATCGTTGACAAGTATTAGCCATACCACCAGTAATGCCACAGCGTGTTCCCACTGCAGAACTTTCAGCTTTCAGAGCATTACGCTGTCGTTACATACCGCTGGGAAAAACCTCGTGTAGTTGGATTGGGTGTGCCCTGTCTATCCCAGCCGTTCACCTGCTGTGGTGGTCTAGCGACTAACGCATTGTGGGGTTAATTGGGTTGCATGTTTAGTTCCCAGCCATGTCGGCCTTCACTTCAGTGGGGTGAAATACAATGGCTCCCATTTATATGCTTATAGTTAGGTTATCGTTAGAGAGCCCCAGCTGGTCAGAGTTAGTCTCAAAGTCCCTCACTACGGCATGGCCCACAATCATAGCGTAATATTAACTCATAAATCTCCTGAATTTAATAAACTTCACTGACATTGTTGCTCGTCTTCAGTTTACAAGTTTTAACTGTTTTTCTTCTGTTCTTTCGATGTAAATTTGTCGTACACGGTGTAGCACTATCATTTCTGATTGATGCATTGCGCGGGCTATGTTTGCAGCTGAAGAATCCAAGAGCCCCGCAGCAAAGCGCAAGAAGCAGGCCAAGGAGGCTGAGACTAAGAAGCCCGAGCCGGCTGCCGATATACCAGCGGAGCCTGTCACTGCTGATGCAGTCGCAGCAGCTGATCCTGAGGTGAGTCGTGCTTCCGTAAAAGACGGGCACGCATTGCTTGTGAAGTTTTCACAGACTTTTGCAGCAAAATTTCTCATTGGCTAAACTGATTATGAGTTAGTAGTTTTTAACCTCAGTATAGTGAACATTGATGTAGTGAATTATTGGTCAACGTTTAGTTATCAATATGGATATAGCGAGTTATTGGTTATAGCAAACTAAATGGGAAGTCTGGTTGTCCACACTTTATTTCAGTGGCATTTAGGTATTCTCTCTATAGTGAAACTGGAAATGCGAGAGCTGTCAGTATATTGACTGTAACGAAGAAATATTTGGTTTGTGCTGGGTTCGAAACTCTGAAGGTAGCATGAAATGCAAAATACGTATTGAATGACAGTTCGAAGCCATTGGTTGGGACATTAAATGTTTGGTTATAAAAGCAGGTTAATAAGTTCTGGCAATTATGATCATCCAGCGCCAAGTTCTGTTGCAGTTTCTCTTGCTTATGTCCCACTCTAATTCACTTTGGTATGCCCCATGAAGACGGGTGAGGATCGCGTAGTTTATAGTGGATTTTAGAGCCTAGTGTGATGCATTCTTGTAAAATTTTTGCACGAGCTATATTGTCCCATTGTTAGGGCCGATTTTTATGTCTACTGTTACTTTGAGCATCGAAAAGTTACGAAGTAAATTTACAGTCCTGATGCTTCTTTGTTGTCATGAGGGTTTACTTTTCACTAAAGAATATTGCTAAGGCCGCAAGGCACAGGAAATGTCAGCACTTGGGAAGACGGTACTTGCACCTTATGGCTCTTATTTGGTGGGAGTCTGAACGCGCAAAATGTGAAATGTTATAACATCCGTTTACTTCTGAGGCTGTACTGAAAAGTTCTGCATTCTATGTTGGACCCTTGTCATTTGTCGCTACCGGGATGTGGCGGTGGCACAGTTCTTTTTATGTTTCATATAAAAAGCGACCATTTTCCTGAGCTTTTCACGATTCACCAATCGTATTTCGAGCGTCAAATTTTTCACAGAGGCTCCTCTTTATTATGTACACTACAGGGGTGCAACAGCGTCGCCAATTGCGCGGATGTGGTACAATTCCCCATTGTTGCACTGAGCTATGCCTAAACCATGGAATTCGCTGAAATTGCACCACGCTGTACCAAATTGCCCAACCAGCCTCAAGATTATCTCGCGTGGGCTAATTTCAGCGAGAAATAATGGCCACATTGGCGACCTGCACTCTGCATCATCAATCAAACCAAGCATGCAGACCCTAACCCTAAACAAGGGTGTAAGTTATATACTAGTAATAGTTTAACGTGAAGTAACAACGTCAGGCGCTCATATCGGTCTGCTGACCACAGCGAATACCCATCGACGAGGTGACAGAACCTCACTCCCCCCCCCCCCTTCCCAAAAAAAAAAGTTTTTTTTTCATAGCCACCAATGATCCACGGGAAATATGAATTTGCTAGTCAGCAAACGTGGTTATGGCATGTTGGGAACGTATGCCACGTTTTTCGCGCGTGAAGAAGGTCAACGTGCTGCGAACGCCATCGTTGTCGGCTACCACATTCGTTGACATAGCAAAGCGACAGCACGAATCTCCAGAATATCAAGGTTGCCAGCTTGGTAGTCACATTTGTATTCAGAATATCAAAGGATTCGATAGGCATGGCAAACGCGTATGTAGACTTCATTGTTTTCTCAGTGGGGCAATTCAGAATGCTACTTATATTGAAATAGCAGCGCTCATGTTCACCCAGCATGATTTAGGTGGGTTGAATGTTTAGTGCGCATATTTGACGTTGCGCTGTGATACATCACTAAGAAACTGCCCCCTCATTACTTAAAACGAAAGTGTTATTTTTCGGTAGCTGTATTAAAGTGTGTTCAATGCATTCCTAGGCACCACAATACTTCATTTAGGTTTATTGACACCAGTGTTCTTGTACAGAGTGACAGTACGAAAATGTTTGAAATTTGGGCCAGTATTCTTTCTAAAGGCAAACAACAATTTATGTCAAAGTGAAAGCTTAATGTGTGACAATGTTCAATACGGCAATATTATCAACAGCAATGCCCTACTTACGGAGAAAGGAGAAATTAAGCTAAATGTACCACACGACAGGCCCCATGAGTGGGTTGACACTCTCGACGCGGTGAATTGCATACGAAAAAAATGACACATGGATGGCACTGTGTGTAATTTTTTTTTTCGTGCGCAATTCAGCGCGTCGAGAGAGTAAACCATGTACAACCAACTAGCCCCTTCGTCCTATGAGTGGGATATTTTGAAAATGACCCCGATGACGTGAGTGTGTCCGACTACACTTAATGGCTAGTAATCAATCTAGCTGCAATAAAAAAAGAGCCTTCCATACATCAAGAGACGTAATAAATGCTGCTTGTCCATGTTTAAAATTTGCAACCGTAGCAGAGTCTGAAAGGCAGCTTTGCTGCCATATGAGGTTCTGACGGCTTGAAGCATATTGAAATTATGAAGGGGCTATTGTCAATGGGACGTTGGCCGTATGACTTCGTGGAGCCCGAATGTAAAATTCCAATGCGAATCATATTGAATAGCAAACACTATTAAAAAATAGTCAACATTTGAATGTTCGCACATCCCTAGTATTAATATTACAGAGCATGATAGGCTCTCTTCAAATAACGTCCATTTGAACACATTCTGTCATACATGCCTATATGCATTCGCAGCGTGTGTGTGCTAAGTTTCTTAATAGGTTGCGCTTTCTTTTCACAGTTGACACTTTGTCAAGACCTTGTAAACAAGGCAAGTGACAGTTTTATCTGTCATCAAAACAGTTTTTTAGACAAACCTGCGTGCTGCATTATGTGATATGCGCTTTTACATGACCCTTGCACGGGTTTGTCTTAGTTCTGAAACCACTTTCTTTTGTATGTGCATGGGCTTAGATGTTTATGATTTGCGCTTGTTTATTTGTATGTTCTTTCCTTCATGTTGCATACCCTGGCACTGAGTCTATTATCTGCAGTTTCTGAACACCTTGTCTTATGATGACCTGATTTCTTTTGCAGTCTTTCTCGTGGTTTCCTTTTAAACGTGGCTGTTGTGGTTTTCTCTTGCATATTCCCATCTTTCCTTTTTAAAGGAACGCTGAAGGGATTACAAAATTGTCTAGCATTAGCAGTAAACTGTCCTTCAACACTATTGAAAACACAACTCTTGCTGAAAGAAGGCATTTAGTGAGCCACAAAAGCTACAAAGAAAAAAAAGGGTGGCGACACTGCCTTAAGAATCATTCACACCGAAGGCGGCGCAGCAAAGTGGCCAAGCGGGCTTTTTTATGTAGTGAGCGCGTGAATCTTTTCAGACTGCATGCCTCTTTCGGCTGGCCACGCGGCAGAAGAGGCGGGCATCTTGGGCTTTTGCGCACGTGTCTGTATGTTGTGGCAATGCTTCTCCCAAACGTACACCCGCGCCACCTGCGCGCCTCCGCTGCGTGCCATTCTCATTGGCTGCGGCAAAGCAGCGGGCCTCGGCAGGCGGCTAAAAAATTGCTCAGAGAGCGATTGCCCTCGCCGCCTGGTTTTTCTCCCGCTTTCGCCGCCTGGAGAGGAGGTTTTTTCTGCTTTTCGTGCTGCCGCTTCGGCCGCCCTGCCTTCAGTGTGAACGAGCCTTTAGGGCTGCTGCACCGACCCATTGTGATGTTGTATATTCCGCATGCATCTGTTAAGGTCTAAATAATTCCTTACTTGCAAAAACATATTATGCCGTGTTCTAAGAGAGCCAACTGTTTAACATGTTAAGTTTGGGAACACTCGTACAATCAATGTGGGCGAAATGCGAAGAAAAAAAATGATTTTAATTTTATGACATTACATAGATGTACTGGCTTAAGAGTTTTGGCTGAAATTCGAACAGGGCATCATTTGCCTTGTCTTTTGTCTTTCAGTAATAAAGCCACAAATGTAAAATTAGTGAAAATAGTATTTTGAAAGAATAATTTATCAGTTCATACAAATTTAGTGCTTCACTTCAGCATCCCTTTTCGATTGGCTGCAATTTCGGCAACCCTCTGTGTCAAATCGAATATTAAATTTCGTTTGCTTCGCTTATAAAAAAAAAAATCTGTGTTGTTCAAGGCTAGCCTTGAAGACGAGTCCACTTGTCGAAACATCGGCTCGAGCACACAATCCCTGTTTGTTTTCTTCTTTGTTACTCGCAAGCTTCCATCTACTTCTCCATGTCATTTTTTCTATCTGTGTTGACGTGGTGGGAGGAAAAGCTGTGATTGGTGGCTACAGTGGACAGTTGAACAGTACCGTTCTCTTGTTCCACATCTAGGAGCATCCCAAGGATCAGAGGAACAAGAAGAAGGCCAAGTCTCCTCCCACCGAGCCGGAGCCCGTGAAGAGCCCGACCAAAAAGGAGTCTTCTAAGAGTAAGAATGTGCCACTGTTTCTACATTTGTCTGGCTATAACACGCAGCATGTTATTTGTGGGTTAAGAGTAACACACTTTCTGCGCAGCTTTCGCAATGAAAACTGCCTAATTTCGAATTTTGCAAAAGAAACAAAAAGAAAAAAAGAATGCTCAAGGAACTCGCCTAGCAAAGTAGAGATTGGTGGCTCTTGGCAACGGTTATCAATCACCACTGCCATATATGGAAATTTATCATTTTCCTATCATCTGCAGCAAACATTTTCCTATCATCTGCAAATTTTGTAATTTTCCTTGTTGCAAGGCTTTTATGAGGGATGTAAGCCTGCACGTCAACTACACTCATGCCCGCAATATACAGGGTGTTTACGAAAATGTGTCCAATGTTAATTAAATGTTACAGAAAGGAGATGTCTGCCTTTTACCTATGGCATAACCTTTACTGTGGTAGAGAGCATCTGAAGATGTGCACCCACTTAATTACAGCTGTAATTACAGTCATCAATATAATTAGCTTTTTAACGAGTGGGAATAGGCAGTTTAGTTAAATGGGTGAATACAAGTCCTACACGCAAATAATTCATAGCCACTTTCAAATTTGTGAAAGGCGACCACTGGTAACCATCGCGGAGCGATGAAATCTGGCTAATTCAGATGGCGAAACCGAAACCGACGCAGCAAACAGGGCACCTACCATCCACTTCGAAAATGCCCTCAATGCCCGTTATCTACCGCCAATCTACATGCTTCGTTTCATGCAACGCTTTCTGTAATTTTTGAGCAATACTGGACACATTTCTTAAAACAGCCTGTATAAAACTCACATGTAGCGAATTTTTCTGTGCAGTAGAATCTGTTAGTAACGAACTTCGAAAGTGGCACGGTAAGCGGTCTTTATATCAGTAGTTTGTTGTATACGTACTTGACATGAAAAAAACTTGCAGGCTGTTTTTTTTTTTTTTTTCGGTACCTGTGTTTTCATTCAAGAAGTGCCAACAACGCCTCTGATGACAAGTTAGGTCTTTCTGCGTGTTAAGCGATGCCCGCTGCGCACTCGTGAATTAATTAAACCACGTTCGCACTGAGCACAGGTCATTCCGCTGCAGCGAAGTACCGCCACTTGGAACCAATCATCCCTGGCTAGTTGGGCACTGCACGTCGCTTACTCGGCTCTCGTCGTAGCATACATAAGTGGGCGCATGGTTCCTCTAAGGGTTGGTAGGGGGGGGAGTTCTTGCAGTGCTTTTTTTCCCTTATCAGATAAATGTGTGAGGTCTGCTTTATTACATATGTGATATATGCTTTATGCGAGGCCATCCTTTATTGTATGTGATATATGCTGTTTGAATTCGATTGGAAGTTATTGGACCGAACAACTATTAGCTTTGAATTCACTTTGAACCTAAAATTTACTATAAACACAAGCCTACCACAATTAATGCATTTTTTTTTTTTCATTCTTTCAGAGGATGCTACCAAGTCCGAAGACACTGCAACGAAAGCCAAGGGCAAGGGTGGCAAGACTGAGAAGAAGCAGGCTGAAGATTCAAAACCCAGTGATGCCGCCAAAAAGGCAGCTTCACAGGAGAGCTCACCCGCAGGTATTTTCTCGCATGCTTGTTATTTTGTTTCATCCATAATAACCTCAAGAAAGTGCTACGGGGCTCTAGCTGCGTACAGTTAACGACGGCAGCATGATACTTTCGCAGCTCTTTAGTTTGCTTTGCACACCAAATCAGTCCAAGGTGGCACCTGGACTTTTTGGAAGAAGACATAGCTTGTTATTAGAGTTTTAGGCCATCCGTGTTTAGATATAATTCACAGAATATGCCAGAATTGCAGAAGCTGATACAATGGCAGTGACATGTCGAGAACATTTCATGACACTTTGGCGTCTCTACAATGTGTCAGAAATATTATTGTGTTATGCGATTGTTGTCACAGGTTGATGATGATTACAAACTTTATTGATGTACAGGGGAGGGGGGGAGTAAGTTGTTTTCAGAATACATGGGATAGTAGATACAAGCAAAGTTCCTGTGGCTTACCCCAAAGTGGCCTTGCCGATGGTTGGGGCCCTTATTCAAGGGCTCCGCTGGCTTTTGCCATTTGTCCTGTTCTCTGGACGAGCCTGGCCCTGGTCGTCGAGGGCCGAGTCGCTCACTCGTGGTGTTTGTGTTGTCTAGTGTGCACTCCCAGACAATGTGGTACAGGGTTGGTGCGGCCCCGCATTGTGGTCACTCGTCCCGGGAGAGAAATAGCCACCTCGCATCAACAGTGGTTGCCATTGATGCCTTTACGTCAGTAGCTAAGAAAACCATAGCGTGGTACCCCGCGTTTTCTACTGATCCTGTGTGGCAGTGTTATCCATCTCTACTCCAAATTCTAGGTAGCTGCATGTCTGAAAGCGTTAAATGAAGTGGACAGCTTTGATGTAGGGGATCAAGCTGCACATTTTCCCCATTACTTTTTTTTGCCTTACACAGCATGTTTGTTTCAAATTGTTGGGCTATATCCGCGTCATTTGATAAAACGTTTAACTGTCTTCTCGGGAACCTAGTTTCGTGCACCATTCCACTTGGCATTGGAAGTGCAGTGAGTGAGCAGTAATCACGTGTGCTATTATGTGCAGTGGAGCCATCTGTGAAGCCAGCAAGCAGTCCAGAGACTGCAGCATCAAAAAGCAGTGAAGTTGTTCCACCTGCAGAATCCAATGTGGCTTTTGACGAACTCGGTGGTAAGTCTCATTAAGAGAAGTGCGCGGAGCTTCAAGGCAAACCCATGACATGATAATTCACATTTGGCTTGAACGGGAACTTTAGCTTTGGCAGTTCCCGTCTTGAATGTTCAAGAGCCCAGAGAGTTTTTTTTTTCTTGTGAGATAATTTTTTTCAACGTAGAACAAGCTGTGAAAGCCAACCTTAGTCAGACAAGGTCAAACAAGTGCTAGAGCTTGTTTCTCCTATTTTTTGGGGTCCATCCTCGTTTGCGCTGATGTAGTCACCTTAAATAGTAACTCAATAGTGCAGGGGTGGAAGTGCTGCGCTAACTACACCAATCTGATCTGCTGCGCGAGGCTGTGCATAAATGGCAATTTCCATAATAATTGTCGATTGAAAGCGTAAACCACTAAATCGAGCCAATTACAGTAGACTCAGCAAATGGAAATCTGTTAAACGGACTCTTTTGCCCCGCCACGGTGGTATAGTGGCTAAGGTACTCGGCTGCTGACCCGCAGGTCGCAGGATCAAATCCCGGCTGTGGCGGATGCATTTCCGATGAAGGCGGAAACGTTGTAGGCCCGTGTACTCAGATTTGGGTGCACGTTAGAGAACCCCAGGTGGTTGAAATTTCCGGAGCCCTCCACTATGGCATCTCTCCTAATCATATGGTAGTTTTGGGACGTTAAACTCCACGAATCAATCAAATCAATCATTAAACGGAACTTTGGCTTAAATGGAACAACTGCCTCTGCTATGATTGGTTTCATACTCGAACTCTGCTGCCCACGTCACCTCTGATTAAACAGAACTCCTGTTAAATGGAATACATTTTCCCGGTCCCTTCGGGTCCCATTTAATGAGAGTCTACTGTATTATCATCAACCGAGCAACACTGAGCGTTGGCTACACAGAGGACGTGGCCGCATACGTATCCAGTGTAGCGCGATCACATGTTTGATTGTGATCCCATTGTAATTCGGTTCATTCATGGAGCTTGCTAGCGCTCGTCTCATTGCTGTTAACGCCATAGTTTCCCCGTAAAAGTGGTGGCACCAACATAAGTAACTGTCAATTATCTTGCAATTCAGTGAAACCCTGATATTTTGGGCCAGCTGGGAATGCAGCATGATCATGCACTTAATGGCAGTGCGCGTTTACAAGTACAAATGTGCGTCTCCTGATGTGCGCCATCATCACGAATGAACAAATACAGTACCACAGCAGTTGTTGCCCTAAGTACCCACCAGAAAGTCCTTCCTTTTTGCCGAAGTGTGAAAAGATACTGGGCTGGCAGTCACACAATCGTTTTATAGCGCGCAGTGGCGGCGCCAAGGAGCATTTTGAAACTATTACAGGGTCCAGTTACGCAGTGACTGAGATAGCTACAGAACGGACACTATCGGTCTTCCGTAATACATATGTGCACTTCTCTACTGCGATTTGATACTAAGCGACAACTGACAGTTTCATTGTAACACGGAGTGGATGCATAGACTTTATCATCTTCTGGTTAGTTGCAGGCAGCGCGGCGCGTGTGCTGCCTATGCCATCCTCGTCAGGCGGCTCGCTGCACCGTGTGAATTTCTCTTCCCCACTTCACTCCAGACCAAGCAGCGAGTACAGATGAGCAGAGTGGCTTGTTTAGTTGTCGTGGGAATAACTCTGCCAAGCAAAGTGCGCCGCAATTATCTAGTGTTCACGAAAACGAGAGATAAACATAGCTTATCCCTAGTTTCCTCCAGGATGCTTATCCCTCGTTTTCTCCAAGTTATTTTTGTCAGCTGTGATGTTTAATGATGAGAATGCGCGCACACACATTTGTGGCTGGTAAGCCTGGTCAGCTCATTAGTAGTGAATGTTTAGTTAAAACCATTTGAATTCTTTTTATCGTAAATAATTCCAATTGACGATGATGTTTGACCCTAGAAAGTTGTTTCAAAACTAACTTATTTTGTTCCAAAGCACCTTTCGGTCTGAAAATTCTCCAAAACTCCCGTTTTACTGCGCCAAAGCTGCTCCAAAACAGCATTATTCCTGTTCCCTGAGCTGCTCCAAAACACTTAAGTCCACTTCTGCCCCCGATAGGGCTTAAATGCACGTGAAGTTTCGAAAAAGATATCGTATAACAACTATGAAATTTCAAAATACTTGAATTTATAACCCTAAAGCAACAACAAAACAATATCCCAGTTCTGCAATATGCTATACTCAATAATACACCTATGGTGGACAAAAGTGTTGTGTGATATGCTGCTAATGTACCTATTGGTACTTCATGAGTATGGCTTCTCCACGTTTCTTACAACAGTTACGACAGTTGTAACATAACTGAGTTATGCTTATTTCTATTCCTAAGTTGAGGTGAGAGAATTGATAGTTCCGTTTTCAATGATCATTGTGCAATAGGGGTGGTTGAAATAAAAAGTTTGGTGGCCAATAAAAGGATTTCTTTTTTTTTCATTTCCATGCTTTTACACAGTATGAAAAGATTGTCTTGATCGCCCTGCTGTAATTGGTAATAATTATTTCTTAAGTGCTCGTTGCGTCACCTTGATGGAATCTCAGCTTGTTCTCGACCATCTTTCAAACTGATATGTGGTGATCTTGCCTAAGTCTAAATGAAATTATAGAAGTGCTGTCATTTCACAGAATTGAATAACTGAGATCATTACTAATTCGCCTGATACATCATGAACAGCACATGTGATGTGCACTGATATAAACTCAAGCTGTAAGATTTTGTTTTGGGATTAAATTTTACTTGATTGCTTTGTTGATTTTTCTGTATACATATGCAGAAATCACAGCCTTATGGATTTAACGTTTTTTTAATCAGCTGAGGACGTGAGAGAGTTTAAGAATGTGATGAAATTATAGGAGTTAGAAGGCTTTGCAGGCATAAGGCGAATGAGATAGCGTGAAATCTGGGCCGATTGGAGATTGTTGGAAGAGGCCTTCAATCAATCAGTCAGTCAAACAAAATTTGTAGTGACATAAATAGCATGGCGACGATTATGTGATTACATTCTGTCCGGATACTTATTCAGATGCCTGGACGGAGGCCAAACCCCAGAAGAAAAAGAAGAAGGCCCGCAAAGACTGAAAGTCGTGCCCTGCCTTTTCGCCTAGTCGCCCTGGAATCCAGGTGAAGCGACCGTCTGCTTTGACGGGACCAAACAGCTGCCACTGCGTTGATAAAGAAACGTCCCTGTGGGTCCCACTGCGCGTTCACTAGCTCCCGCAGCGAGACTGACGCAGCGGGCGTTGATGTCCCCGAGCCATCGTCCCTTTCGGCGTCTCTTGCAGCAAGTGACTCTTTCTTAACTCTGTGGCTCGTGCAGCGACGGGTGACGCGTCTCGAGCTGCCGTCGTCAGCGGTGTCACCACGGGGACGGCACAAGCCGGAAGTATGCAATGCGCTGCCACCACGCCCCTGCAGCCGCATCCTTTTATTCGCGGTATTCGCATTCTTTTTTTTTTCTTCTGCTGCGCGGTGTGGTGGTGGGCACAAGACGAGACTCGCCGTGTGGCCCCTCTTCCTCGTTTCCTCTGACATTGATTAATGCAAACTCGAATCCCGTCGTGCATGCGAGGGACTGAGAATTTGTACCTCTTGCCGTCACACTGGTGGAGAGATGCTCATTCTGCGTCGTCTGCAACGTCCTGTGAGCGTGTAAGGCATGGGAGGAAGGGGGGTGACTACTATGTCAATGTGTTTTCTAAACTTTTTTTTTTCTTGTTCTATAGAGCTTTTATTTACTCCGAGCAGGCCACTGTACATCCCTCAACGGTTGACAGCCTTTACCAGTCGTCGTCTTCAAAGGTCCCCGTGAGTGAATGGATCGCACCATTCGCAAAGGTCAACGCTGCTCAACGTTTTTTTGCTTCTTGCATGTCCCCTTTTTACTTTTTCATTCTCTCTCGCTTATTTTACACTCAGGCCACTTTCTTTTTGAGTATGGGGAGAGTAAGTTCTATAAATGCTATATTTCATATTATGGTTGGTTGGGTTGCATTAAGAGTTTTTACCTATGCTGTTGTTTATATGGGCACTGCCTTTTGCCACTCGTTTTTTTGCTCTGCCCTCTGTGAGAGCAGGGTTACGTGGCGGCTTCCATATTTTATGTGCCACACTTTATTCACAGACATGTGCATATTTTATTGTGCAGTCTCATATTTTTTCCTTTTGTCCGGGGAGTTCTTTCTAAACATATATACATACATAGTACTAGAGGAATGATAGAAGGAGCAATGATTTTTATGCATTCCTATTTGTTTTGTTCTTGCCGGTACGATTTGAGGCGAGAGCATTCTACGTGTACCTTGTCCAGGCCTTTTTAGAACACTTTGTCTTCCTTTCTTAGATCGTACCGCACTGACGTCCCTTTTGTCGTTGCATTGGGAGTGTTGTTTTGGGGTGCTCTGCAAGTTGTTAGGTAAGAGAGTTTATTCATACGAAAGCATGCTAGGTTTTTTCAAAATGGCCTTGTTACGTCAAAGCTATTGTGCAGCAGTCAAAAAGTGATCGAGAGCTTTTTTTTGTCTGCATTTGCTGAAAAGTGTTTGCTGCGAGACGGGTGCTTTTCAAAAAGCACAGGCGGGGAAATGTCGGCCGCAGCGTATCCACCCGCGTTACCATGGACGTTTCCTCGTTTCTGCCTGTGTACCGTTTACAGTATATACGCAGCAGGCACGTCTTTCAGCAAAATAGTGAGAGGGCGATACAACCACGCACACTTTTTCTTTTGTATGTTTATTTCTTTACACTATGAAATCTTATTCAGATACATCGCATGAGTTTTTTTGTCATTTTTTTCGTCTGTTTTCACGCTTCCGTACAAGTTTTGCAAGAAGTTGTGATAAATGCAGGGAACGAATGGCGTTTTTCAAAGTTGCTTCGCACTTTGCCCTGTTGTTGAAGAGCAACTTGTTATTATATAGTAATTATCGAACACAAAACTGTGTACATAAGGGCCAAATGTCCGTGAAAGGACAGTTCCCACTGTTGTCTGCTCTCTTTGTAATAAAAAGAAGAAACTTGACTCGGAAAATGGCATTGTCACTTGTTTCGTAGTGGATTTCACATCCATTGCCATTTGCTTGAACACATGTTTGAGGGGTGAGGCTGCCAGCCATCATAAGTTATCCTGGTCGGTTATGGCGTCTTGCTCTTCTAACGTCCCCGGCACTGGGTCTCCACACTGCATGGGACACAGTAAAGAGAACATGCGCAGATGTCAACAAGTTGCGATGTCTGCGTATGCAGTGATATGAGTTGTTGCGAGTGTGTTACGCAGCCTAGCTTTAGCTGCCAGAGGAATGTAACCGCTGGCGTATATCTTTTTTCCCCCAAGGCTTGTCCATGTCTTTGTTGCCTTTCGGTACTTTATGTTAGATTTGGCATCATGGTGTAAGATCTTATTTGTCTCGATGGCCTCCAGTCGCACAATTCACATGGTATGCAAGAACTGCTGAACTAAACTTCAGGCGCATGACTGTCTGTTGGTAAAGTACTGCAAATATTTTCTCGTATTACTGCAATGACTAAATCTGCGCAAGCCACAGGTGTGGTGTTTAATGTTTGAAATGTAATGCTATCGGAATGGCCCAAAATCCAGCAAGCCCGGTAGTTAAAGCAGCACTTATACTTTTTATCTAAAGTATTTGGCAATATTGGTCCCAATTCTTTGAGTGCACAAGAAATTGTGAAATTGAGTGAATTCAAAATTTATGCCAAATAGAGCAGTGCTGCAAGTGCCCATATATCTCGTCAGTGATAACTTTTGCAAGAATTCACAAGATATTCCGGCTGTTTTACCAAACGAGGTCATGCACAGCTGTGGGCGTGGCTTGCAGTAGAATAAACTCGAATGTGCACATTGCAGCACTGCTATGTCCGCTATGTTAAGAATTCCCTCGGAGCACCTGCCTGATTTAGCTTTCGAAACTCGACGAGGCGCGTGAGCACGTGCTCCACGATCTGCTTCGGGTTGCCCACGGCACTGCCGATGCCCAGCACTTGTCCGCACTGCAGCAAGAAATAGTGCAGGTCCTCATCCGTGCACTTGTTCGCTAGCTGGGCGAGGCGGCGGCTCTCCGAGCTCAGCTCTTCATCCAGATCAAACAACTCGAGGGGTGGCCCACTGGGTTCTCTGAAGCATGGTGGGAAGACCTGCAGAAGTTCGAAGCAACTTGTAGTACAAGAAACCCAGACACAACGAAAGACTAGGGACGACGCATGAGTGCTAGTATGTCGTCTCTTGTCTCTTTTTGTGAGCCCCGCCGCGGTCGTCTAGTGGCTAAGGTGCACGCGACCCGAGTGAAGCTTGGCTTTGTGGGAAGCAACAAAGCATTGTCACCATTGCAACTTCTCTGTTATGATTGCGGGCAAATGTGAGAATCACGCGCACACGTGCCTCATTCAGAGTTGTAGCTTTTCTCTGCGGCATGATCTTAATATTTATTGCGCGAAACTTATACGATGGTCACACGTCGCACATTCGCCCCGCCGCGGTGGTCTAGTGGCTAAGGTACTCGGCTGCTGAGCCGCAGGTCGTGAGATCGAATCCCAGCTGCGGCGGCTGCATTTCCGATGGAGGCGGAAGTGTTGTAGGCTCGTGTGCTCAGATTTGGGTGCACGTTAAAAAACCCCAGGTGGTCAAAATTTCCGGAGCCTTTCACTACGGCGTTTCTCATAATCATATGTTGGTTTTGGGACGTTAAACCCCACATATCAATCAATCATGTCTCCATTTGTGCGTGTGTTGCCTCCCTTACAAATCGTTTCTCATGTACGACCAACAGGTCTAAATATCCACAATTCTACAGAAGTTTGTTAGCAATGAGAGAGCATTGTACTCTGGCATACAAGAAAGACACTGTTAAAACTTGCAGTGTCCCTTGTGCATTCATCTGGTGTAGTTATTTTACTGTAGACTTTACAGATGCATCTAACATTCAGTAATTAATGTTCACTAATGTACTTGCTTTATCATAATGAGCTTTCATACTAATTAATTTGCTTTATTATCATATACATATATGCGCAGTCATGCTTTTCCCTCGTCTCTGTATGGATTTAGCCTTGCGAGAGATAACGTGATATTTTTTGCTTCACATCTCTCCCGTCTTTTTCATTTAAGGTGGCTTTTGCATGAGACATATACGGCTTTTGCTTTAACAAAACTTTTGTTTAGGCAAGTGTGAACTCCAGAATCGGTGCTTTGGTCTGGTGTAAGATTTGCAATGGTCATTGTTGAACCGTGCTGTGATATGTCACTTAGCATGCATAGAAACAAAGAAAGGTTGGGATCTGTTGCAGTACAGTCGAAACTCAATATAATGAACATTGATATAATGAATTATTGGGTGTGTAATGATGATTGTAGTGGGTCATGCAAATCTCGGCACACACATTGTCAGTGACGCTCGCACGAGACGCTCGGCCCGGACTGTTGCTGATTTTAATAGCTAGGCCTACGCTCCTACCTGGTCTGGGATAACAGTTTTGACTGTCTCCGTTCTATATTATAATTGGTGGAGTTTGCTGGGTCTCCTTGCAATCCTGGAGTTGCGAAGCCGGACTCTACCTGCTGTCATGACCACTGCATCTGCCACAAGCCCTCCTTCTATGGCTTCCCAGGCCATCGTGTGCTCCGGCGCGGTCCGTCAGCGGGATCCTCCCATATTCAGCGGCACTGACGATCACGACGTCGACGACTGGCTGGCTACTTACGAACTCGTGAGTGTCTTGAACAAATGGGACGAAGGCACGAGACGGGCCACTGTCGGCATTTACCTCAGTGGCATTGCCCACTTATGGCTTCGGAACCATGAGACCGACGTTCCCACCTGGACAGCATTCAAAGCAAAGTTCAGCGAAGTCTTTGGTCGTCCTTCTGTCCGCAAACTTCGTGCGGAGCAGCGCCTTCAGTCGAGATCTCAACTTCCTGGTGAGAACTTTACAAGTTACATAGAAGACGTCATTGACTTGTGCAAGCGCGTTGATGTGAACATGACAGAGGTGGACCGCATCAAGCATATTTTTAAGGGTATTGACGAGGACGCTTTCCAGATGCTCATTTCAAAAAGCCCTGCTACTGTCGCCCAAGTTACCGAGCTCTGCCAAAGCTATGATGAGCTCCGCCGGCAACGTCTCGTCACCCGCCGTGCTGTCCCACATCAGGAATCGATGTCCGGCTTAACTCCCTCGCAAGACCCCGTCCTCCTCTCGCAGATCAAAGATTTCGTGCGCGAAGAAGTCGCCCGCCAACTCTCGCTCATCTCTGGCCTACCGGAGCGCAGTGCACCACTTATCCCTACTCTACGGACTATTATACGAGATAAAGTGTCTGAGGTCCTTCCTCCGCAGCTGGTGCCACCAGTCAATGCACCATTGACGTACGCCGAAGCAGCAGCACGACCACGACCACAGACGTTCCAAGCGCCACCTCCACAGCCTGCTCCTGTTTATGCCGCCCAGCCGCCACGACCTCCACTTCGCCGAGTCCCTAATCCATGGCGCACTGCCGATAACCGACCGATCTGCTTTTCGTGTGGTCTACCTGGGCACGTCGCACGTCTGTGCTGCCGCCGCCCACTCCACTCACGTGAAAACCTACGTCCATACGAGAACGATTACACGTACACTCAATACACCCCAGACCCCGAATTGTACGCTCCTCGTCCAAGCCACCGACCAGCTCCTGATCGCCGATCTCCTTCTCCACGTCGACGCTCGCCCTCCCCGATGCGCCGACGCCCCCCTACAATCGACGCGGAAAACTAAATGACGCAGTTCCCGAGGCAAGAACTGCGTCTTCGTCGCAAAGCACAAGCCCTCTTCGTTCGCCGCCGAATGTAATTAATGCCGTTCTTGAAGGTGTACCCGTACTTGCCCTTATTGATACTGGTGCTGCAATTTCTGTCATCGCCGAAAAAGTTTGCCGTTCAATTCGAAAAGTGACAACGCCTTACTTGGGTTCATGTCTTCATACTGCCACTGCACAGCCTGTGCAGCCTGTGGCGGCGTGTACTGCCAGACTTGTAATTCAAGGAGTGCCCTACACAGTCCAGTTCGTAGTACTCCCGCACTGTTCTCATGACATCATTTTAGGTTGGGATTTTCTCTCCCATCACCAAGCCGTCATTGATTGCGCCCGTGCCGAAGTCGCCTTTTGTCCCCTTGGTGATGCGCTACCAGTGCACGATCGCCCTTCCGACGCGAAGTTGGTCATTAGTGACGACACCCAAATCCCTCCACGCGCTACTGTCTTCGCACCTGTGTCGTGTTCCACCGTCGTCGACGCTACCGCATTCTTCACGCCTTCCGCTGCTTTCGTTCATCGCCACCTATCACCGCTCCCAACCGCTCTCGTTACTCTTCAAGGTGGTGCTACCAACGTGCCTGTGAAGAATCCGTTCCCATTCACGATTACGCTACTTCGAGGCGAATGTATTGGTTCGATAGAATCATTCGAAACCATCGCTACACTTGACGTTCCTGATGAATCATCGGAAGTCAGCGCCCTCTCCTGTAGTTCCGTGAATGACCCTTCCACCACCGACATTTTCAACCGTGTCATCGACGAAGGCCTAAACCCACAACAGAGGTGTGAGCTTTTGAGCCTCCTTAACAAGTTCCGACCATCTTTTGACAGTCACAGCGCTACTTTAGGTCGCACATCTACCGTATGCCACCAGATCGACACAGGTAATCACCCACCACTACGGCAGCGACCATACCGTGTTTCGCCAACTGAACGCCGTATCATCGATGAACAAGTAGGTGACATGCTAAAGCGAGGCGTCGTTCAACTGTCAAACAGTCCTTGGGCGTCGCCGGTTGTTTTAGTTAAAAAGAAGGATGGCAAGATACGCTTTTGTGTAGATTATCGTCGCCTAAACAAAATAACACGAAAGGATGTTTATCCTTTGCCTCGAATAGATGACGCCCTCGACTCTTTACAAGGCGCAGAGTTCTTTTCCTCCCTTGATCTACGCTCTGGGTACTGGCAAGTGCCTATGAATCCGAATGATAGGCCAAAAACTGCATTTGTTACACCAGACGGCTTATACGAATTTAACGTGATGCCATTCGGGCTATGCAATGCGCCGGCAACATTTGAGCGCATGATGGACACTATCCTACGAGGCCTCAAATGGAACACGTGTTTGTGCTACTTAGACGATGTAGTGGTATTCTCACCCGATTTTCCCACGCACCTTCGTCGCTTGGAACAGGTTCTACGCTGCCTCTCTGCAGCCGGCCTGCAACTCAACTTGAAGAAGTGTCACTTTGGAGCGCGCAAGCTGACCATTCTCGGACACGTCGTGTCGAACAATGGCGTTCTTCCTGACCCCGCTAAGCTACGTGCTGTTCGCGAGTTCCCGAAGCCCGCGTCTCTCAAGCAGCTGCGTAGTTTCATTGGGCTTTGCTCATACTTCCGCCGCTTCGTCCGGGATTTCGCCTCCATCATGGCGCCTCTGACAGACCTACTTCAGGGAGACCGCAATCTATCTGCGTGGTCTCCAGCTTGCGACAGTGCCTTTGCGAAGCTCCGTGAACTGCTTACAACACCACCCATACTGCGTCATTTCGATTCAAGCGCTCCCACAGAAATCCACACAGATGCTAGCGGTGTCGGTCTTGGCGCTGTACTCGCACAACGAAAGCCTGGTTACCAAGAATATGTTGTTGCGTACGCGAGCCGCACTCTTACAAGAACAGAAGCAAATTATTCGGTAACTGAGAAAGAATGCCTAGCGATTATCTGGGCCATTACAAAATTTCGGCCTTATCTGTACGGCCGCCCTTTCGATGTTGTTACCGACCACCACGCGCTCTGCTGGTTATCCTCCCTCAAAGATCCCTCAGGACGCTTGGCACGATGGGCTTTACGGCTCCAAGAGTACGACATCCGCGTCATTTATCGCTCAGGCCAGAAGCACGCCGATGCCGACGCTCTTTCGCGTTCGCCTGTTTCTACTGATATTGCGAGTGTCTCCATCCAAGACAACTTCCTTCCACTATCAGGACCCATCAACATGGCTGCGGAGCAGCGCAAAGATTCGTGGATTGCATCTCTGATGGATTACCTATCTGAAACACTCGCCCACCCGCCATCTCGAGCGCTACACCGACAAGCCTCTCACTTCGCGATCCATGATGGAATACTTTATCGCCGCAACTACCACCCTGACGGTCGCAAATGGCTACTCGTCATACCCAGGCATCTCCGCGCCAGCATATGTGCTGCTTTCCATGCCGATCCGCAGTGTGCGCATGCCGGTTTGTTTAAAACCTACGCCAGACTACGTTTTCGGTTTTATTGGCGCGGCATGTACACATTCGTTCAAAAGTACATTCGATCTTGCACAGAGTGCCAACGCCGCAAGCACGATCCTAGCCGTCCTACTGCACCAATGCAGCCGTTACCGTGCCCAGTGCGACCATTCGACCGGGTTGGAATAGACCTTTATGGTCCTCTACCATATACATCAGCTGGGAATCGCTGGATTATTGTAGCGATCGACCATCTCACGAGATATGCAGAAACGGCCGCTCTACCAGCCGCAACGGCACGTGACGTTGCGTCTTTCCTGCTGCAACGTTTTGTTCTGCGTCATGGCGCTCCACGTGAACTTTTGAGCGACCGAGGCCGCGTCTTTCTCGCGGATGTTATTCGAGAACTTCTTGCAGAATGCCATGTAATTCACCGCTGTACTACCGCATATCGCCCACAAACAAATGGCTTGACCGAGCGTTTCAACCGTACTCTTGGCGACATGCTTTCAATGTATGTCGCCTCCGACCACACCAACTGGGATCTTATCCTTCCTTACGTAACGTACGCTTACAACACGGCACCTCAAGCGACGACAGGCTTTTCTCCATTCTTTTTACTTTATGGTCGAGAACCATCATCTCCAATTGACACCATTCTCCCCTACCGACCCGACTCATCCGAAGGCACACCACTTTCCGAAGCCGCGCGGTATGCGGAAGAATGTCGGCAATTAGCTCGCACCCTTACAACACAAGAACAAGGGCTACAGAAATTTCGTCACGACGGTGGACGGTCTAACTACCAATTTTCGCCCAACTCTCTTGTTTGGCTGTGGGTGCCCCCCAGTGCTGCTCCTGGTACCTCTACAAAGTTTGTCAGCCGGTACCATGGACCTTATCGCGTCATAGAACAAACTTCCGCTGTTAACTACCTCATCGAACCCCTCACGGCCACTGTGGACCTGCGTCGCCGAGGCCGCGAAATCGTACATGTGAATCGCCTCAAACCATACCACGAACCACTTGTCCTCACGACACCTTAGAACACTTACTTGGCACCATCTTCAGCGAGGGGGAAATATGTAATGATGATTGTAGTGGGTCATGCAAATCTCGGCACACACATTGTCAGTGACGCTCGCACGAGACGCTCGGCCCGGACTGTTGCTGATTTTAATAGCTAGGCCTACGCTCCTACCTGGTCTGGGATAACAGTTTTGACTGTCTCCGTTCTATATTATAGGTGCAACAAACTAGATTTTAAATGTCTTCAAAGCATATTGGTGTTCGAAGGTTTTGGGTATCATGTGTTGATGACTGCGTGTGCGAAGTGCCAAGTATTGACTGTGAAACTGCTGTGCAGATTGTTAACAGAAGCCTGTGCACACTTTTTCTTCAAGTCCTGCTTGCTTCTGGCAACTCAGTCTATGTTTACTGACATCTTTGCGTACTACAATGCATTATCACCCTTGAAAACATGTGGCTAAGACGGTAGATCACCCAGTGTGGATTGCTTGAAACCACTGCGGGAAGTGTGTCAGACCGTGAAACATAAAATGGTTTGGGCTTGTGATGTGCGCATGACCCTAATGTGGGAAACACTAGGAAGGTCATGGCGGTGGCTGCTGAGAACTTGGAAATTTCAGCTTTTCGAATACAATGACTGGCAACTTACCGCAGGTTGTAGTGGTGGCAGCGGGCATTCGAACTGTGGACTTATAAGTCGCAGTGGCTCGTGCGGTACACCGAGCTCTTCATAGGCGCTAGGAAGAGGGCAGGAAACTTCCAAATGAATGCATGCACAGCACTAGGTACTTACAAAATTTTTGCTTTATAATGCGAACTCTTGCTGTACATACAATTATTCGCTCGAATACAAGTAATCAATTTGATGTGGATGTCAAAAAAGATAATGCAGACACGGACATAGTAGCACTCTTGTCCTAAATCACTGCTCTTGTATTTCTGCAAGCCCTGCCCATTGTCCTGAACTTGAGCATGGCATTCATTCAAAAAGCTGTGCTACAGAGACTCTATTGCGGTGGATAGAAAGGAACAAATTGTAGTTAGTTTTGCGTGGACACCAGTATAGAATATCTTAACCTTATAAAAATGGGACATTAAGGCCATATATGTAGTTAAGCTGACCATTTCGAAGCGACACTAAAGAGAAAAAAAAAACGAGTTCTCATATCGGTAAATTACCCTATTCTAATGCCAAAAAAGCACCGCTCCTGCTGCGAGAAGGTTGTGCAAGCATAAAGAAAAACAAAAAAAGAAATGGCAGAGGGCAACACTACAATAAGGTCACTTTCACCCATCACATGTCTTGGAGCTGTCTGCTTGGGCCTGAATAATTCTTTACAGTAAATATGAAAGCGTTATGCTCAAAGGGAGGCACAGATTTAAATAGCTAGCTTGACATAGTTGTGCTGAGCCAACCATGCAGCCAGAATATGGATAAGACAGATCCACAACATCACGAGGACATTCAAGTCATGCTTTTCCTGTTCTGATAATGAACATGTAATGGTGAGGTCAACACTAGAGTTCCTCCAAGGATAGCTTATCAGTTGAACCTGATTCAGGTTTTCACTTTAGTCCCTTTGCTCCTCAGTGGCTTCAGCTTGAACGTTGTGTCGAGTGAATCATCGTTACATAAACTTGGCGGCTAGCCAGCTGCCGTTTACAGATCGTTAGACTATTGCCTCACTTGAGAACCGCTGGGAGCATTGAGTTGTCCAGGATGTACAGCTCTTTTTGAAACAGCTCCATGTGGTCGTTGGGCAGCTCCTCTCCCTCTTGCAGGCAGCAGAAGGGGGCATCGGCAATCGTGGCCATCGATGGAACGGGGTTGTAGTCAAACACCTCGGGATCTCCAGCATCGATCGCATTCAGCTGCACCTGGTCGCTGGTCAGGAAGTGAAACAACACGTCCTGCATTGTTGAGAGAGAGGTCACACTCAAGCTTGAGAAACCTTGTCGAGCGTTTTGGATACAGTGTGACATTCAGATTCAGGTGCTTTATTAACGCGATTGTGTGAAAGTGCCTACTACCGGGTTTGGTGACATTGTCATTGGTAGTAAAGAAAAAAGCGGCATTGTCTGCGAGCAAAAATTCGAAAAAGATGCAAATAATGAATAAGTAAAAACATTTTTGTTCCAGTGGGGATTGAACATGGGACTCCTGCATGGCAAGCAAATGTTCTACCACAAAGCCACGTCACTGCTTGAAGCTATTTGGGCAAAAAAAACCTATGTGAATTTCATAATAGTGCAAGGAGTCTCCTTAACACATGTAATATTGCGTGTGAGAGGTGTAAAATTACACGGGGCATCAATATGGGATTTGCACGATGAGTGGTTGGTTTAAAGGAGGCCCACTCATTACAAAGTGCACGGGCATAACTAATCATTAACAGCATCAACAGTGCGCAGGTGTGCACGATGTCTGAAGTATGTTTGGTAAGAAAGGTACTACACCTATTTGCTAAAGAAAAAATTATGCCATAGTAGGCACTTTGCAACACTACTCGCAGTACGCATTCTAGGATAGTCTAAAACAGCCAATGTTACACACACGGACATTTCTTTCCTTGTGGCATAGTGTTCACTGAGAACCGAAGCCAGGCTAGCAACAGAGAAGGTTATGTGAATGAGACCCAATGACACTATCGCGTTCCACTCTTGAAGGCGGAAGTTGGAGAGTCCTCCAAGTTTTGTTGTTCTTGTTTCTCAAATTTCACCATGAGAGGTACAGAAGCTAAGGGTACAACAATACCTCACAGAGGCCTCTGTGCCTGTTTCACAAAGGTACAACAGTTCATTTCTTGGAGTCTGCTGCATGCAGCAAGTTTTCATGGATAACTGCACAAGAACAAAACAAAACAAAAAACATTCACAAGGCCCTTACAGAAATTTTAATGTTACTTACAAACAATTATTCTAATGCAGAAGACCTTCCTCTACGAAGTATTATAGATAAGTTATCAACATAAATTACATCAATTTGACAACATGATGTACAATGCAATAGACACGAAATGACTTTTCATGGAAAATATCAGTGGAGAAAAAAAAGAAAAGCATGAACTACAAGGTAAATGCACAGTCGAATCATTCATTACAAATGAATTTACAGTTACAGTACAATGAAGTAATACATTTTTTTAGTCTCTGTATCATAAAAATAGAAAAAAGATTAAACATGCATGAAGGACACATCGTAGGTCAAATTCACGATTTTGTTTGATTGGAACCAAGTGTCTTTGACAAGCCAATTTTTCTTTGCAAGTGTAGTATATTTGTCGTCACCGCAGCCAAGTTGGGACACTTTATGGAGCATAATTTTGAAGACTCTATTTTCATTGTTGCTGCCTTCATGTATACATGCACACCAGTGTTCTTGTCAGCCCAAGAGCTCAGCTCGTTAACGGCACTGGTGGCAATGTTAACACAAAGTGACGACGTTGAAGAAACGCCAGCCAACACACCTTGATCTTGCTGTTGTCTTCCTTGTCCAAGTAGTGGTCCGAGAGGAAATGGCATGAGCCAAGAACCACTATTCTTCCAGACACACCCTGCAGCCAGATTTCAACATTTCTTTTTCACACACGCGACCCGCAAAATTGAACTCTTTCTATTTTTCAGTCTTTTCTTTTTGTCAGTGAATTCTAAACCCTGGCCTAGGCACGAAATATCGAGCTCCAGAGAATCTGCTTTATGGTAGTAGAATAGCATACACTACTGACTATATCCACTATCAACTGCACATCACACTTATATCATTGGCTACAATTTCACTTTGAAGGAAAGAAGTGTACAATTATGGGATTGTTTTCTTTGTTAGACACAATATTAATGAAATCTAACAGACAATCATGCCAAGCAGAGTATAGGGGATGTTATACGAGGTAATTGCCGTGAAAATGTGAAGAAAGAAAAGTGGATGAAAAGATAACTTTCCATGAACAGGGAATAGTTTGCATCACTGAGAAGGGTCGTTCCTTCATTAGCTGTCTACCCTATTTCGTACATGTAAGGCAAGGAAGCAGAGATTGTTTATTTAATGTGGTGCAGGTCATACAGAGTCTAGAAGGTGCAGAAATCGTCACTATGTACAGAACTCGCTCAAATGCAAAACAAATTCCAGGCATTCTGCCATATTATGCGCTCTGGACTGTTGCAGAGCGATGAAAAACCCCGCTCAAAAAAGCCTCGAAAATTGTCAGCTTGTGCTTTTTACGGGCGCACAGACAGTCGATTCAGGAGGGGGCTTTCTTCCCCCTGTAGGCTGCCGAGTGCAATGAGAGACAGCTCACTTGCAACAAAAAGCATGCACGTGCAACTGATTCCATTACTAAGCGCTGTACGTCCAATTCACAGGATGAAGGAAAGCCAACGTAACAGAGGAGAAAAGTAGTAATGCAAGAAAAGAATCAATGCCTAAATCAACCCACTTCTCTTGTCGGCATTTGTTATGCTTCTCCATTTTTATTTTACAACATATGCTGCACATGAAAATGTGATGAATTTGTAGCTGGTGCTATCGACGGCTTATTTTCACATCTATCTCTATAGTGCAGTTCAAATGTCTCAATAACATCTCTTTCTACCTTGCTTACAACAATGTTTACAAATGACCTCATCTAAGCACCCTGTGCATTGTTATGCCTTTAAGCAGCACTTTATGCCTTAAGCAACATCAGCTGGCTTTTGTTGCCTCGTTGGAATGATCACTGAAGAACAGTGCTGAAAATTTCAGCATGCCTGCTTCATCTGCATGTCGGAACTCTACACCATCCTACGTTCCTTCTTCTCAAGAAATTTATGTCGCCAACTGAGATCAGCTTAGTTAACCCTTGCTCTACTTCTATTCGTCGCTCTAGTTACTATGTTTTACATTTACATCTATAAAGCAACTCTATGTTTTAAGAAGTGTGGCAGCTTGTGCTAGTTGGTATGGCATGACGATAGTTATAGCGCGAGAACAGAACGACAACACAGAGACAAGAAGGACACGAGGACACTCGTGTCCTCCTTGTCTCTGTGTTGTCGTTCTGTTCTCGCGTGTCCTTCGTGTCCTTCTTGTCTATGTGTTGTCGTTCTGTTCTCGCGCTATAACTATTGCTATGTTCTAAGCCTGCAAATTGATAAACCTACCTTCTGGCCAACGTACAGTGCGCAGACTGGACGTGCCACAGGAAAACAGCAGCCCCCCGTTGACAAGACGGCTACTGCAGGCTTAGCAACATTTAGTGTTGCACCAAAAGGGTAGACAAATGTCAGTCCTCTGCAGGAACAACATTCAGGCGTGGAACTTGGCATGAGGATGTCGTGAAGTCGGATTGATACAGAAGAGAAGGAAATATTCGGTTCACTGCTGAAACTGCATATGCAGCACGCAGGACCAATTGTGAATGAAATATGCCAAACGGCCTGGCAAACATGTCAGCATGAAGTCTTCCAGATAAACCCAAAGAAGCTGAAGGCAGTCATCTCGGCCACTCATCCGTGTACTGGTGTATACCCTCACTGGTGATGCTGTTCTAAGCAGGCACTAAGAACAACAAATGTGTGAGCTAGTCAGCGCATGTAGCCCCCCATAAAATGATTATTTACTCCATATGAGAATCTACCCAATGCACGAAGGACCATATTAGCGACCTTTCTTCGAATGGAGCTAGCAGAACTTTGACGATTTTTCAAACAAGATGGATTAACACTTTCAGAAGTCTCCTCCTTGAAACTCTGGATTTGGCGACAGTCTTTTTTTTTAATGACTTCTACATACATTATTCACCATTGACATGCTTATGACTATGTGAACACTACTCAATAATTGAAACGGGCAAAGTTATGCACATATTTTTGTTTGCGCCATCTTCAGTTGTGGTCATATTGGCATAATTACGACTCGAACGCATAGATCAGAGCCAATTTTAGAGACCCGATTTGTCGCAACATGACATGGTTATACCGAGTGATTGCACATACCAATGGTTATACTAAACATTTTGACGACGAGCTTCAGTCTGTGAGTACTGTACATAACAAACAATAGCTAAATGGTGTAAGGTTTGTGATACCCTCACCGGCTGTCACCAGTTGAGGAGGGGTCAAGTGCAGTCTCCTCCAGAGCCCTGTTCACAGCTCTGTTGAGGATTCCGTCCGAGATCAACGCTTCTTTTGGGTGTGGATACTTGTGGTAGACTGTCCTCACGACAGCATCTGTTGAACCGAGTACAACGCCTTCAGTTTTCTTTCTTCACGACATGCTTGTCGACACTGCTACGTCATATCAAAATCTGCAAGATGAAAGCATCCTACACGACAAATTAGAAGGTAAAGGTAGCCAGCAGCTCAAGCTAACTTAAAAACATGAGTGCTTTTAGTGGCAGTTCTTCTCTAAAATAAAAACGAGGAGGTCCGTCTTGTGCCAGTGAAACATTATCATTAGCTTGCAGCTGGTAATTCAAATTTTACAAATGTTCTTTAGAACGCAGACATCATGAGCTGCGGTATCTCATTTTATTATTGAATAGTGTGCTTACCGCTATTGACAACGATGCCATATTCTTCGAGCAGAAAATTTATGTTGGTCTGGAAGCGGCGTTCCCCGCCTTCTCCTACCAAGACCAGCAACCTGCCGCCTTGAGTCACGAAATCTCGCAACGCTGAAAACTACACAGGCATAAAGGTTAGAATTTTATTTAGTTTATCTCTATTAGCATGTACACTCAGTGAAAAAATATGGGCTTATTGGCAAATACAAACTTCTTGTCTGTTAACGCATATATGACAGCACTTACGACTCAATGAATGATTCCCAAGTAGATCTAGTAGACAATTACGGAACTTTTTGATTTCAAGTGTTCAGTAAGTTAGTTTGATGGGTCACTGAGTGCATGTCTTGTTCATACCCAAAAAAAAACCCTGGCTACATCTCTGATGTCAGTGCACGTTAAAAAACATCAGATGACTAAATTTTCGGAGCCATCCGCTACGGCACCCGTCCTAATCATGTCATGGTTTTGGACGTGAAGCCTCACACACTATTATGTTTATGAAACTATATACGAGTTCTGAAAAATGGCTGCCGGCGCATCTCGTGAACCGGCGAGAGACTGCACGCTTACAGTGGGGTTGTTAAAGCTATAGCTTTAACACCTTTAACAAGTATGCATAGAGTTGTTAAAGCTATAGCTTTAACAACTCTATGCATACTTGTGCTTATAAGCACAAGTATGCATGCAGAAAGGGTGGTAAAGGTGAGAGAGGGTATAGCATGGTACAGCGGCGGCAAGTGGAGGAGGGAGGCGAGTTGAAGGCAGGGGCGGATCCAGCCACCCATTTTAGGGGAGGGGGACGGTCGCTAGAATGAACACCGGAAAAGGGGACGTGAGGTCATTATTTTTTTGTTGTTGTTTTACAAGCACAAAAGCCCTCTCACAGTGGTCCCACTCATTTGTACTAAGTGGTGATATAGCAGGTGGACGGCAACCACTGAAGAGAGAGGGAGGGGGTACTGACAGGCTTCTGTGGTCGGGGGGGGGGGGCGATCGCCCCTACCCCCCCCCCCCTCTTGTGTCGCCAGAGCCGTACCCAGATATTATTTTCGGGAAGGGCACCCCCTTAAAATGGTCATTTTTCGCTCTTATATGCCATGGTGAAAAATATTTTGAGGGGGGGGAAGGGGGGGCACGGGCCCAGTGTGCTACCCCGCGGCTTGATAAGTTTGATGACGTCCTAGCTTTGCACTCCATGGCTGAGGCATCCCTCAACTCCTACGTTTACGTTGTCAAACTAGTTAAAGCCGTGCAGTTTTATTTAGCAGCTTTTCGAAACGGTTCATGACCAGTTTTCGCCGACACAGAAGCGCTACTGAGCTTGCGTGCTCGGGCCATGTCCAAACGTGTGACACTTACCTCCGTCTCTGTAAATTTTTGTCGCGGACCGCCAAACACCAGGACATCGGCACCGGACAACACATCGGGCGTGATCTGCGTATTTCCGCTGGTGTGGCAAGTTTTGTGTCGCTTTGGTTAGGATCTACGAGCTTCAGAGGATCTACATGCTGCAACGTAATGCGCATAGGTATTGAGCTACTTCTTCCTCACCTGTGGACTTGCCACATGCTCTTGAGTCGCCTCTGCAGCACCTTGTAGCCATCGCTGACGCCGAACAGCTCGTGCTTAGACGAGTCGAACAGTATCGTGAAAACTTTGTCGCCCATCGATTGCTAGTGCACATACTCCGAGCGCTCCAGCATTGCGAGCTTTGTTTACACGCCGCGGCCGTCGCCATGGCAATGCCCTGCGACGTCAGAGCGCCGCACGACGCTAGCCCGGCCTCCGAGATGGCGCACCGCAGGAAATTCGCGCTTTCAAGTTTGCTCGCGTCAGGGTCCTGCTCTGCTTACATGCACAGTCTGTGGCAGTAGTCTAGGAATGTAAATGTAGCTCGTTATAATTGCACGCCTGTCACGAATATATTACGCGGTATTTCCGTAGGTGGCCTTAAGTTCAAGCGTGGACGTCTTTCTAGGTGTGCGTTTCTTTTTTTCTTTGATGCTCGGATAATGCAGTAGACTTCTATTAAATGAAACTCTCTTAAGTGAAATTGCTGCTTAAATGGAACAACTGCCACCTAATATGTTTGGTTTCGTACTTGAACATTATACCCCTGTTTATCTCTCAGTAAACGAAACTCCTCTTAAAGGGAACATATTTTCCTGGTCCCTTCAGGTTTCGTTTAAAAGAAGTCTACTGTAGTTTTGTCCATACTGCAATTAAATAAGGGCTGTTTTATTCACCCTAATATCGTTCCAAGCCGTCCACTGCAGTGAATGAACCCAACAGTAAACTACATCACAAAAACCTTACCTTTTCGTCAACTAAAATGTTTTTGGAAATCGTGTAACGGACAAAACGAAGCATGAACAAAAACTTTATTTAAAATAAAAATGAAGATGAGCTGCTCATTGCATGCACTTGTGAGCAGATGCAGTCCCAACACATTGCTGCCTTGTGCTAATGAAACAAGTACTCTACACAGCGCCTGTTACAACATATATGCACAATTTTTTTTTAGTCCGCTAAATGTGGAAGTACAGGCGCTAACTTAAGCTGGACAGAATCGACAAAGTAGCAGCCATAGCAGCTAGGTGTGCTGCACAACAGAAGCGGACTTTCAGAACCGATGAATCTTGACATTAATCTACATACACCGGGCAATAGCAAAACGAGTAAGAGGCCACATCTAAGGCATACCTTCGGATATATGCGTTGCGACAACTTTCATAAACTCTTGGGGTCCGAAAAAAATTCCAAAACCTTAGGGAAGCATGGTTATACTGTGAACTGCCCCGTACATTGTGGCAATTGTCTGAAATGCATTTGAGGTTCACTGCCAGTCTTCAACTTACAGCAGCATTAAACCCATCAATGTGATTGATGCACACACCTGGGTGCAGCCACCAGATTTTTGCGCCACCTTAACTGGTGTGATTTGTTACACAGAGTACATTAATGCATGTTTACCTAATGCATAGTCATCAATATGCTTCATCATTGACATTCTGACGAAACCATGTATTGGTGTTGTATCTGCGCAAACCTTACCACACTACTGACACATTACCTCTGCGCTTTACGAGGCGATGAAGTTGTTTCACAGCACTGCTGCCGGACAGTTAAAACACAACTATGAAATCTTTGAGGGGGAGAAATACCACACAACAACACTGGCTCGAGACTACTGCCATTTGATGTGGTACGGTTTGCATGCAGGTCGTAAAGTACATTTTGCGCCAATGTTTGCTCGCAGTTAATGCCGTTTTAGTTTTTCATTACAAACTTAGCTGCTCAAGGCTTTGTTACTCGTTTATGGGAGAAAGAAGTGAGAAATCTTGCTGTGCAGCAGGACCAGAAAAAAAAAACAGAGAAAAAAGATCATGCGCAACATATATTTCCTTCGAAGTCCTATGAAAAATCGAGATCAATTCATATATTTGAATTGTTGGAAAGAAGGAGTGGAGCAATGGCTGAAGTACACAGTGATATAGGGGGCAGGGTAAACACAGTAGCCGGCACTGACAGCAGCACGTTCAGTCCTGATCCATAGCAGACTCGTCGGGACTTGTGGCTGGCTCCTCCTCGATTGGAGAGTCCTTCTGGGCAGAACTGTCTGCCGTCGTGTCCATGGCTTCTGCTTGACCGTCTTCTACAGGTGACGCATCGGCCTTCGAACTTTCCTGCGGAAACGCAGTAATATCATGGTTGAAACACCTACCCGTTTTTTTTTCTCTTTCTGCTTCATACAACCACAACGCGATGCCAAAGGAAAAGAGGGGGGGTATAAACGTTTCCGACTGAAATGTAGATCAAGTTGTGGGCTTAGTTTCGTCCATTAGCAAGCTGTTCTATTCATCCACAATTAGACTTCAATTATAGACTGCAGAGCCCAACTTGTAATGGGCTCTATCACAATCAAATGAAACAATATCAAAATTGTGATTTATTGGTGACTAGAGGCCCATTGCTTCCACAAGCAGAACACCTGGGGGACAAAGTATTCAACGACAACAATGTTTCATACTAACCACGAGAAGCACAACACACAGAGAACTTAGGGCTAAGTAGTGCTGATAACTTCGCTTTCACCATCTTTGATTCAGGTTGCATCAGCATAGACTCGAATGCGTAGTTCAGAGCTAACAATATCTTTTAAGAAACCAGATTCGTCTTGACGTGATGTGGTTATCTCGAGCGATAGCGCATACCATTAATTAGACTGAAGAACTTGGTGTCCCATTTGAATTCATGAGTACTGTACAATTGAGTGCAGTATAATAGAGAGGACGAGAGCGCAGGTCAAACTGCATTGCTGCACCTTCCAATGACTTCGTGGCTAAGTCGAGAGCTAGTAAAGCACATGAGCATCCTTTTTATACCTGCCAGTCTGACTGTTCGGTCTCTTCAACCATGTGCACGCCAGAACGTGGGAAGAGACATGTGTCACTTCTGCAGTCACCGTGGAAGCGGGCGAGTGATGATATTGTGACAAAAATACCTCGTTTATACAGCTCGAATAGTTCATTATATCATCGCTTGGCTCTTCCGCCAAGTGGAATCTTGAGATGTCTCTCGTGTTCTGATGCACATACATGTGTAGCCAGTGAATGAGCAGACTGGCAGCTATAGAAACACACGTGTGCCCAGTACACATTTTCGAGTTTAGCAGTAAACTTGTCGGAAGGCGCTGCGTTGCAGTTTAGCACTTCCTTCTGTGGTCGCTAGAATTTCGCAAACTGTACATCTGCTTTCTGAGGCCAATGTGTAGTCGTGGGCCATGTGGTGAACTTTCGACAAGTCCCGGATCACGGCAAACTTTTTTGCCAGTTGAGAACTTTATTTTTACACATTCGTATGGATTTTCTTTGTAGTTTCCTTGCAACAATTTGGTAGATGAAAATTTTTTCGTTTTAGCTATCTTAGAGGCTTCCGCAGAACAGACTTGACATATTTTTCCAACAAACCTTCAGTTTCAGCCGCGTAGCACCAACTCCACTTTTTTCCAGTGACTAAGTAATTGAAGGACAGTTTATTCGACGTACTATTTGGTCGTGTGAACATCACGTAATATTCCAAGTTACGAAGCCTCCTGCTTACCATAGCTTCCTCTTCAACGGTATCATCCATTGACACAGATGTTGAAGACGGCTGTTCCTGCTCTTCTATTTCCTGGTCTTCGGTGCACGCTTCGGGTTCAGGGTGAAACTTCTTCCGCGGGGGCTCCTTTAATTCTTCATTTTCTGGCACTTCTGAAATGCTAGAGTCGCAGCAGTCCGCTTCCACTGAGGCTTCCTCAACTTCAACATTTGGAGCTTCTGATGGTTTTGGCTCGGAAACGTGAATCGGCAAAGCGTCGGCTTCAGAGTGCTCCTCTGCTGGCACAGATGGCTCTGTAAATGAAAAAAAAAAAAAAAAGGAGGGGGGGTCACTCATTGAGTGGTACAGGGCAGTACACTAACTTAGAGGGCCAGCTGCAATTAAATTTTGGCAGTGTACAAAAATTGGCTTCAGGTATCATAGCTGGACGTGGCTCTACGAGAAATTCACTGTTCTAAGTATCAATAAACGTATAAAAAGTTTGGCAAAAAAATGTTTTTGAAGCCAAACTAGGTTGCTGCGATCGTCCCTCTAAAACGCCTCCTAATGAACATCACATTGCTCTTAACCGGAGATTATCAGAACTTCTCAAATATATTCCTAATTAAACGTCAAGCCAGCTTTGCACAGATGTGACATGGCGAAAAACTAATGTGCTGGCAGCATTTTTTTTTCCAAGCATTGTAGCACTATCTACTGAAAATAACAAAGCGCGCCAAAAAAGCTTAGCCGGTTTCCGAGTAGATGGCGCAATTATTCTGCGAACATTTGAAGGGACACTCAAGACAACGGTAACTTTATTGCAGTAGTTGTAAGTTAACCCTGCATGACAACTCCCGCCCTCTTCCCTCTCCTCCAATAAGAGGGCCACAAAAAGATGCTTGGTAAACTAGAAAATTTGCTAAAGAAAATGCACGTAATGATGCTGCGCTTGAGATATTTGGACTAACAAAACACAAAGCGTTCACTGCTCGCAATGAACAACATCAGCAGAAATTAATTGCACTGTTTTCTGTAGGGGTCGGTCTTAACATGCAATATTTCAGAAAGTTTTACTGAGCCAGCATGGCCGCGACATTGCACTGACAGCGGGGGCCTGGGGTTTTGCCGCTAAACTGAAATACGATGCTTTGGCCTTCATTTTCTGTCGTAGTAATTAACCATTATGATAAGATTAACAGTAATAGAACTGTCAAACAGCAATTCATCTGTTTGAAAGGAATCATTGTAACACTCAAAAGCTGCCCACCTTCAGCTGCAGGTTCAGAAGATGGTTCCTCCTGAGTGCCAGATATGTTTTCCGTACCACTTTCGCTTGGTGCTTCAGCAACCTCTTCGACCGCGTCTTTGTCAATGACGCTTTCTTCTGCCGGAGCTTCTCTCTCGGGTTCTTCGGACTGTGTGGCAGTCTCGTCATCATTTGAGGGCGGCACGCACTCGCTGCTTTCTGCCAGAGTCTCTACCGCAGCTTCCTCTGCAGCTTCTGGCTCCACTTCTTTATCGACTTCAACCTCCTGTTCTGCTACTGTCAAAGGTTCAGCTTCTTTTTCCTTTTCGCACTCTGACGACGATTCCATGTTGCTCTCCTCAGTCGCTGCCGGCGGCTCGAGTTCTTGCTCTTCGACGACTTCTTCTTTGACAGGCTGCGGCGCCTCACCTGGAGAAATAAAAATGAACTTAAAAAACTTCTTTCGAAACTGCACTCGGCACAGTTTTGCAAAACCTCTACTACATTTCCAAATTGTTATGGGTCAGTTAATGGGCACTGCTATATATTTCTAACACTAAAAGAAAGTGTTAGGCAGCTATAAATAATGTTGCCAAGAACTCTCAAAGAAAAGTGACATTCTGCTTGAAGCCTACAGTCTTGCGTATCAGATAGCTTCTGCTCCATTATGCGACTCATCCGTGAGCATGATTTAATTTTCTATGGAAAAAAAAAAGAAAAAAAGATGCATATAACAACAATCAAGTAATGCAAGCAAGGGACATTTCTATGGTTAAGCTATGAATACAACAAATCTTAAAGCCCTGTGAAAACTAAAAACATTAAGTTGAAGAGTGTTATGAAGGGGAGTAGTTATGCTTATGCACTGACACATAGCTGAAGAAACTGACCAGAAACACGTGCAGGTGCAAACCGTCAGTCCATACATGTTTGTCATCTGTTTTGTCAGTGCAATGCTGGCGCATGAACAAGCGCCAAGATGGTAAGAACAAAGTGCCAATGCAATGCGTGGCATTTCACACACACCCAAGCTTGTGTCATCAGCAGCAGCAGAAGAAGGGACCTCAACGTTGGTACCTGGGTCATCGGCACAGATTCCCTCGTCCTCACAATGACCATTTTCACCGTCGAGACGATTAAGCGAGTCCTCCGTGGTGTCGGCGAAATGTCCGTTGATTCCGCTGTCTTCCGCTCCGGGAATACCGTTGACCATGGGCATCGCGGCAGCGTTAGCTTGCTGTAGCGCACTGTGGTAATAGTAAGAAAAAACAAAGCTCTAGCCATGGTATTACAGCAACAACAACAACAAAAAAAAGCTTCTAGGGCAGCTTGAATGCTGATGAGGTTGAACAGAAATGCAAGTCAAAAGCCAACTTGTGAAAATACCTAAAAAAGTGTCAAACACTATTAAAGCTTGATGTTTCTAAATAGTTTGTAAAAAGCTTAAGAATGAAAAGCATCATACTACTATTACAGTTTACCGGGAATTCCAGCCAGTATCATTGAACAGTTAGTAGTTTGGCGCCTCACTTTCTCTCCCCCCCCCCCCCTTCATGAAATGTATTTTGTGCCACAGTCAAGTGTGCCTTGACAATGTCAGCACCAGCTTGCTCAAGAAGAGGTCTTTCAGGCACAGCTGCTGACTTACACAAACGATGCCACTGAGGTTGCGTTTACTTTCCACAGGACCCGCAAAAACTGCTTCTGAATCACCCCTTGACTTCTGAATCAGTCCGATTAAATGGACTCCAGCCTGTCACAAGAGGACTTCCATAGCAGGTCACACTCAGAATTTTTATGAGCCAGCGACATTTCAAAAACATGCGCGATGAGACGATGCCGTTTTGATCAAAGGTGATTTGTCTTCCTCCACGTTCCCACACAGCTTCATGCACTTACCTACTTTTATACGTTTGTGACCTACACAGGTGTTTATTGCGACGAATAATCACATAACCTTTTTTTTTTTAATAATTTATCTCGCTGCTACTCATGAATAACAGATGTGTATGTAACAATACGAACTATTGCTTTTTTTTTTGCTTAATGGTCACGCCCCAAAAATGATGACACACTATTTCTGAAATACATTTATCTGAAAAATTTAAATCAGCATTACGATTCACCATAACCGGTCACGCCTGGTGAAAAAAATTCGACCATCAGAGCGTTATTTTGGCAACAGAAACAAGTATGTACTGCAAATCTAGGCACTAATTTTGAGCAATCTGAGTTCAAGAAGAAGTTCATTGAAAATAGAAAGCTGGCAGCAAGCTTTTAGACATAAGTGAACTTACGCAATCGATTTTGGTTCAATGGTGCTCACAACCAAGACATTCTTCTCTACGCCTCGCATAAACTTGTCCGTACGCTTGTAGTGCTTCCTAGGGTCAACCACAAGCTCGCATAACCGCTGGATGGTGAACGGTGCACTGCAGCGACAAATGAAACAAACAGTGAATGAACACCATCTTCAGTAGAAGCATGAAAAGCAGTACTGTTCTAATTCCAAATGTTAATGAAAGGACCAAGTGCCGTCCACCAAGTACGAGGCATCAAGTCATTGGCATGGTTGAAATAAATACACTGAACGCAGACAAAAAAACAAAAGCTGGGCCAAAGTTTCGGCACACAATCCCTTCAGGCATATTGTGTACGAGGGCGGTAAAGTTTCACCATTACGACTGAGTGAATCTCCTGTTGTTTAGATAGTCAAGGATTCCAGATGTTGCCACTTCATCCAGTTCTTTTTTCCGGGCAACAATCGAGGCTTGGACTCGGGTGAAATCATGCTGCATTTTTAATTCATGATTAGCATCCATTACATCCCAACCAGACGAAATTTTGTCCTATTCTCAATTTCATAAAGTCATTAACCTGACTTTGACCTTTGAACTGATAGCTTTCTCATTAGCTCATACACTAGGGAAAAACCTTGGTCCATCCCCATCTGATGTGGCGGCTTAGATCTAGGGTACGGCATTGCGCTGCTAGAAAATAAGGTAATTTCCAACACACAAGCAACATTTCAGTCAAGGTGGGAAAAAAAAAAAAAGACCATGTGCTACTAGATTTAGATACATGTTAAGGCACCACAAGTGGTAAAAATCAATCTGGAACCCTCCACTACACGTGGCTTATGACCATTTCCTGGTTTTGACATAACACCCCAGAGTTAAATTTTTTTATTGTTAGGAGTTATTAACTTAGCCCCGCCCTTCAATGTGCTAGCCTCAACGGTAGAGTGATTACTTCAGAAGGACCTTAATGTTGATTCTGACACATGGGCAAAGCAATCGTCACGAAATGGAAGCTTTCAAGGAAAAGATAAAGTGCATTACTTTCGTAGCTTAGAGAGATAGTTGAGTGGCTTGATCGCAGCATTTTCTGTAATATCAAAAAAGAGCTTAAAGAATGGGAACAAAGAAAAGCGAGAAATATCCATTGGAGAACCCACCAAATGCAATGCAATGAAGAATGCTTAGGTAGCAGCCGACAAAAGTTTCACAAATGAGAGTGTCCCGCTTTTACCCACCTGTTAAAGCTGTTGACGGCCTCCAATACTTTTTCCTTCATTTCCTCGTACTTGAACACCTCCACGTTGGGTAAGGCTGGTAAGTCATCCGTCGGCGAAACCTTGTGGAATTCGTTCATGACAAGCTCTAGCTTTTGACATAGCAGCGGCTTCAGCTTGTGCCATGAGAACCTGAACCAGAATAATCACAGATCTGTTGCAGTTCCACTGCTTGCTGTACTGTGAATGTGTTGGAACAAACCACACCTCCACCAATGGTACTGTAAGGTTACAGTCATCATCATCATTCTCTGCAGACTTCTCCCAACGATCTCTAATGCACCCTATTCTGATCACACTTCAACCCTGAGACCTTCTTAATTTCACCGTTCCATCTAACTCTTGGCCATTCTCTACAGTGTTTTCTATCCCTTATTAACCACTTTGTAGTTCTTAATGTCGATCGGTTGTTTGCCCTACCCATTATGTGGCCAGCCCAGGTACAATTAGGTACTGGCCTATAAGCTGTTACTTCTTCATTTGATCAACTTGTAATAATGAGCCTTAGTGTGGTAATGTTACTCTGTTACAGTAACTATATGATTGTGTCTACAATAATCGCGGAGAAAAGGAAAAGAAAAAAAAAACGGTGGCTAACATGGATAAATATATTTATGAAAGGCAATATCTCCGATATCACATAAGTCTAAACAGAATGTATAATTTTTTTGTTCTCTGTGAAGTGGACAACACTCTTAGATTTATCCCACAAAGGTAATCACAGCTTTGCCAAGAATCGCTTGTGTTACGTGACTTTATAGCTACTGTTTCTAAAGAAACATGAAAATAATGACCTCGTCTGAGCGGCAGCAGAATGCAACAAGTTACATAGTTGCGACCCGTAACTGTGATAAAGTCACTTTTCTGCTCCAAGTGATTCCAACTGTAACAGATTTACTTTGCTGGCCAGTGACCTGTGACTGGCAGGTTGTTACAACAATTTGGAGCAGTACCAAAACACCCATGCAGCGCACCAGCTGATCTTGTGAAGTCATTTCAAAATCACACCAATAAAACACGAGGATGCGATTACATGACACAGGGGAATCGCTTCACGACAACGCCAAGTCAGTACGCTCAAACACGCTACTTGTGGCGATGCATTGATAGACGCTTGAACACCGAGCTGAAACGCAACGCCAACGAAAACAGCAAACAAACTTCCGCGGTGAATAGGTCGACGCCGTTGACAAAAACAGTGAATGGCCTGCACTTACAGAGTGTCGCCAGTCTTCGCGATGTGGCACAGGTATTCGTCGAGCACCGAGGGAATTTCGGCGGGCTTTTGGTTCGCGAAATCTGTCAAGCAAAAGGAAACAGGCGACAGGACCACGATTACAAGGAAAGTTGAATGACATCGGGCGCGGGCCAACGCAAGCGTGGCGTAGCCGATGAACTCGGCACGGTAACAACACAGTGGGTCATCGCCACCCCGATGCAAAGCCCATCAAACATGGAAATGACAGCCTCCGGTCACAAACGGGGGGAAGCCCTCTGCAACACACTCACCGGTGAGCTCGTCTAGCAGCGCCTCTTTGCTGCAGTTCATTTCGCAGCGGATCGGTCCGTGCTTCGCCTAACTGTGCAAGCTCCCAGGTTCACGGGGAAGCACATGCACGCACACACATACACACCGCCGGCAGCTGGATTCTTCCCGACGACAACAAAAAGTATGGCCGACGCACAACAGTCGTGACGTCACCTGGTGCCCCTGGTGCCGATAAAAGAAGTCGGAACAGCAGCGCGCCTTTTTGAGGCCAAAACTGGAGCGAGACATAGAAATGAAAGTAGGTAGTGGGCTGACAGCGTTGGCTAAGAGTGGTTCAAATTCACAAGCACTTCTTAGGAAGCTAGCGATTGCAGCTCCTCGTAGTGTCATACTTCTTTTTAGTTGTAACGGTTAAAATTGAAACTAGCTTGCCTGCAAATAAACTTTAAGTTAGTTTTTTTTTTCAAGATCCACTGCATGTTTTTGAAAATGCGAAATGACGTTCCCAGCACCTACATATTTTCTAAATATCGACATTTTTCTGAGCTTATTAGAAATGATCAATCTTCAACTTAATCAGCCACCTAACGCATCTGACCACTGACTCTTCTAGGTTTGTTTGTTTATATCAGCTTAATTGTAATAGCATAGCTGTGCCAGAGTAAACAAAACGATGTAGGGTAAATAACGTTTGCAGCGCCTCTAGCGCTTGTTAATAACGTTAGCGTTTAGTTTGTTCAGGTAGTTTGCCTGTGTATTACGATGCCACTTGAAGACCGCAGAATTAGTCGTCCTGACATAAAATAAAAAGTCCAGTAGACGCATCGTCTGATCCTTGATTATTGCTAAAGCACTGTCGTTATACTAAACAATCGCTCGTGTCTCGTTTTCCTTCAAAACATTCGTACGATGAGAACACGCGTACAGAAGTTTTCACTAACTAGGTCTTAATTTTAAAATAGTGCAGACACTCGTGCACGCAAAAAAATACACAAAAGTGGTGGAAACGCTTGCAGCGCCAATTCTGGCATTATCTGGAGCTGTGTTCGTTTAACTTCGTTATGTTGGGGAGGTACCAACGCAACCTAGTTCTAGAAACGTCGGGGGACACGGCCCGTTGCTCAGTTGGTGATATATTCATCCGACGGCTTGTTGTTTTTGGAGCAGCTCTCAAACCGAAAGCGAGGCTGGTAGGTAATGAGGCGCCTAAAGTAATTATCTGTCATGCGCAGCAGCAAATGATGTGCCGTGTGATGACTAACAGGCTTCTAGCAACACGTGTATGCTGCAAAAATAAAAACGCGAGGCTAAAACTTTCGTTTCAGTTCACCTTTTTAATAATAATAGAAAAGCTCCTGTTTGTGAGCTAACTAACGCATATAAACCAGGGACTTTTTTAGGTTTTTGAAACAGATCAGTTTCATTGTAAGTGTAAAGCTGCAATGGGGTTAGAATGACTTTGTCTATCAAACAGAACCAAAAAGGTCACTTGCATTTTACCAGGATAACGCTTGCACCACCTCTAGCGTTCGCAAAGTGTTTGATTTATTTGGGCCTATTGACTACCTATGTGTTGCAATGCCACTACAAGGACAAAAAAAAGTTGTTTTTCTGTAGGGCCCAGTGAACGCTTTATTTGAAAATTGATTATCATTAAAGCACCCTTGTTTATTCAATACAATCGCTTTTGTTTTGTTCTTCAGAATTTAGTACAGCAAGGGCACGCGCGCAGACGTGTTTACGATGCAGGCAATAGACAGCAAATAATGCAAACACTCGCGTACTCAAACAAGTTTGCGGAAAAGTGGAGGAAACGTTCGCAGCGCCATTTCTGGCATTATCCGGAGCTGTGTCCACTTTGTGGCAGATCGACGTTTACAAACTATGGAGTTACGATGTTGCGGAACTTGCGCACCTTACGTTCCGAACGGAGGTGTTATGGCATGTGGATCGACTCTACCCTCTCGCTGCACCAGCCGTGACTTGTAGCTCCCGTACGCGCGATCGCCGGTGGCTGCGCGTTCTCTCGCTGTCCGCGAGCGTACGCTTACTAATCCAGTTTACGGGGCGTAGGGAAAAAAACAAAACAAGCAGAGTTCCACGATTTGTGTGCTAATCAGCGCTGCAGCCGCAAGCAGTTTAGGATCAGTGGTCAGCGTAAACTTAACTGCGGGGAGAGAAGTGGAAAGGGGAAGTCGCTTGTTGTCATCGCATCCGCTTCTTGAATGCGTCGGAAGAGAATGGGATTGCCGCTTGCACTGCACGCCGTGGCAAGAGCAAAGGGACAGTCCACGACGCAGCGGTCAGCACCTGTTGTCTGCGCAGGCCCTGGTTGCAGCTTGCGTGCGTCCGTACATCAGTAGGGGCGCCTGTCGGAGCAAAATAAGCTCAGCCGCCGATGGAGCTACGCTCCTACGCGAGCACGAGTGATGACTGTGGCACGAAACGGCTCGACTGCCCGCTCTGCGAGACGCCGTCCGGCATGAGAGATGCCAGCGGTGACAGCCCGCCGTTCGCCGGTGCGGCTGAACGCGGCTGGCAGCCGTGCCGACTGCTCAGCGCCAACGGACGACGCAAGAGCGTCGCGTGCTTGGTTTCCAATGGGTATCCCCACATCATATGTTCCTCGCATACCGCCGCAAGCAAGACTACCGTCGAGCAGGTACCTATTCGTCTCATAGTTGACGCTTGCAGAAGATCGTTAGCGTATTGTTCGAATGAACCTAGGAAGGCAAAGCACAACCGCGGCACGCTAAATACAAAACGACGCGCGTGTGAATAACCGCTGACATGCTTGTCAGAGCGCAATCGAGAGCGTTCTGAAACAGTGCGCTGTTGCAGCACAGATCGCGATTGGGGCTGATCCGGATCGAATCTCTTGTTTCGGATTGACTGTTTAGCCCAGGATGAGGAAGGAAGCCTATGACGGTCGAGGAATCAGGTGCCGATTGGTCACGATTGTGGTTGGCTTTTCAAGTGCGAGCTGCAAGAAAGAGCCAGTCGTGGTCGCTAAATTCGATGTCGGTCAGTCTTGATCGCGATGGAAAGTGAACCGTGTGACACAACTAGGTGTAGAGCATACAGATTGCACTCTATTGCTGGTCAACACATCTCAAAGAATCTCAAATCTACCTCTGTGCGTTAAGTGCCTTAACTTTGTAAACTGCTCCTACGTATTGAAAAAAAAAAACGGGGGGGGGGGGAATAAAGACCTATATGATTCTAAAATATGTTAATGTATCTGCTCCCCAGTATTCAGACGAAGTGCCACAGCTTGCGGCATCTTAAAGTACGGATGATGACATGCCGATGCGTCTGGCGAAGATGGGCATAGAATTGCCTTTAATTATTACGAACAAAGACTACGGATTAACATGTGTAGAATGATTTGAATTTTCTTGATCAGTGTCATCGTAAGTGGTCTTTCTGGGTTCATAGTAGTGTGGGACATAGTTGTGCATTGCTCAACGAAGTCATTTGATTCAACGTGTTGTTTCATTATGTCTTCTTGCCTTATCGACACAAGCCATACCTGCAATTCCATTGCATTGTCTGCCTACCATGCCATAATAGTTGAGGCTCATTCGCCCTAGCGACTAGCACCAGTCACGCGACCACTTGCAACTGACGGCCAAAAAGCTACTTAACGTTACCGATGTTCATGCCTGCATACGAATTATACCCGGTGTCGCACAGAATTCACGTCTTCTCACCTTGCATTGCTGTTTCTCCATAAAATAAGCTGATGTTCAGTTTTTGTGTATATGATTGGTTCAGAGCATTGTGACTGTGATCGCGCAACTGTAAAATCAAGCGGTGAGCGACTGAGCCAAAACAGTAGCTCTGTGGCCGTTTGCGACCAGTCGCCTTGCAACTAACTTGGTCGCATAACCGATGCTAATTGTAACTGTGAACGAACATTTGCAGTCTTATCTAGCAACGTAGCCTAGCAGCTACGGTAGGACTGCTAAGCTAAATTTAGATGGCAGGTTGGATTTCCGGCGACAGTGGCCAGATTTCTTTGGAGCAAAATGTAAGAACAAATGTATGTTTACATTTAGGTACAATTTATTAAAACCAAAGTGGTCAAAACTGTGCCTAATATTATTGGAGTTACAGCAAACGAAAAACCCACACTTTCAAACAATGATTCAATCAGTTAAACATGTTTCATTTTCACCGTTATGAGAACAAAGTCATTAGAAAGATCATCTGGACGAAAGCAAAGCATTTTTTGCTTTTACAAGGCTTCAGTCCCCCATGCAGACTGTGGTGAAGTTGGTGTCAATACAATAGTAAAGAGCATGTGACATATTCCAGTACGATAGATTTACAATAGGAGGTGGCACTTCAACTGCTTGTAAGAGATGGATGAAAGCGCACTAGTAAAGAAGATGTACAATACATACGATCAAGAAACGTTTTTCTGTATAACAAAGTAAGAAAATTAAAATTAAAGCCACACAATATCGAAAAGTCTTGTTTTTGTCCCTCTGATCACATGTAAGTGAACTGCTACAAGAACAAGTCCAGCATTTTAGTTTTGTTTAGCGGAAATACATCAGTATTTTGTTTGTTGAAATAGATAAGTAGGAAAAGCAGTGTATGACAATTTATTTGATTTTGGTGATGTTGGGCATCAACGTATTGTTTATACTAAATATAAAATTTAATTTTGTAGGCTCTCATGCATCATGTCCCATTTGTTAAAAGGCCAGTAAACAGGCTCAGACCTTTTTTTTTTTTTTACTCCCCCCAAACAAGCTCGTCAACTTGCACAGCAGACCATGGCTATCACATTTGCCGAATATTACAGTGCTGCACGCTGTGCAGATCTTCCATGTCGAAAAACAATCCCGCACCTGTTTCTCTCCCTCGCCTCTCATACAGGCAGTCTGACGAAAACTTGTCCGTAAAGGATGTGACTCAACACTGAGCTCTTCGATTGGTTCTTTGTCCTATGAAACGGCGCCTTGGCCCTTTGGGAATGCTGTTTCAGCCGCACAGTCCGCATTTCTGGCATTTATATGTTTCTGTGTTACCCACTGCCGTTTTGTAAAGCCCAAGACAAAAGCCTCCGAGATGAAGGGCATCCGGCTACTTAACCTTTACTGCAAATAGAAAAGTTCTCCTCTTCCCATCTTTCCTGTCTGCGCTGCTATGACACGTGCCCATGTGCGAGATGCCCCGCTTGGTCGTTTGTTGAGCGCTTTTGATGACGTATCACGGAAGTCATGGCACGTTGCCGAAGTGAGGGGAGTCAGGACGATGGACTACTCCTTTGCGGAGAAGGGTGGCGAGCAGCCGTGCAAACATTTGAAACTGGCTGTAACGGATGTTCTAATCGCCGTAACTTCCTTATTATAGCACATATTCGCGAAATTCTTCTTGTGGCAGCATGGTCACATAGCAATAGTGCACATATTTCTCTTCAGTAAAATTTTTGAACCCTGGGATTGTTTACTGGCACTTTAAGCCCAGCAAGGTGTTCTTGTTTCATTAGCATTCCTTAAATTTTTTCGTTTGCCCACCAGTGTTTGTTTACCCACCTGACAGGTGCTCCCGGCATTCCAAAAGGTGCAAGTACCCCACAAGTGCCATAGTTTACCACGAAACTTCAAGTTCCGGCCGTACAAACCCAAGGTTATGCCAGTTGCTCACGTGACGCCGGCGCTCAGCCGACAGTCATCCGAAGTGGTTGGCCCTTCAGACTTCAAGTCACGCCTAGATGTGAGCCCATGCTTTTGTGCATGTCAAATTTTTTTTGTAAAGGATCCGTTTCTAACATGTCTCACCGTCACTCTTTTCTAGACTGTAAAAGAGTGGTTCACCACATTCAATGATGAACAGAAGAATGCCACATTGAAAGCGCTCTTGGTGAGTGTTTCAGCTGTGCACTTACATTTATGCAGCGAATGAGCTGGGGAATTTGGGAGACACTCATCTTTCAAGTTTTACCAAGTACGTGGATTCATAAAAAGCCATGAAATTAGCATAAAGCAACCAGTGGCATGAACATGGGAAAAAGCAAGCAGGGGTGGTGCCTTTCGGGGAGGGGGGGGGTACCACAGCAAGCTTCAGGAAACTTCATCATCCCAATGCTGCAAGAATGCAAAAAAAATTTTTTTTGAAATCTTCTAACGTTGGGGTGCTGAAGATCAGAGCAAATTGAAAAATTAAAGTTTGACCTTCATTTTTTCTTTCACTAATGAAACTGTGATGAAAAAAAAAATAATAATTGGAGAGAGTAGAGCTCTCCAGAAATGGCTCATCAATATAAACTTATTTGATCTGTATCTTTTAGTACTGTTCCTTGTAGTTCCATGAATAAGGCATGCAGTGTTAAACCTAAAGCTTCCTTTGGTGAGCTGTTGTGGTGAGTGATGATAATCGAGAGATGTACCGCCCATGGTTGACAATGGCGCAGGGGTTGTGTGGCCAGTCCCAGAATCACCTCCTCTCCGTCCTGCTCCAACCAGTCCTGCATGAGCACTGCCCCGACAACTGCCAAGACTGGCTCAGTTCCTTACCGTCGGGTGAGTGTGGTGGCAGCAGCAGCACGTTGTGCCACTGTTTTCTGAGCGGACTGGTGCAAACTGTGTTAAAAGGCCAACTCTGGCGTTTTTTTGACCATGTCATGGTAATGGTGTTTCTGTGTTCCTGAGACACACTTGTCACGAGCTCAGCAGGTGAAATGCTCAGGATATTCGAAAATAATTTTTAATGAGCAAAAAAGTGCAAAACTAGAACCGAAACTCGACCGGGCATTGTGTCTACGTAAGACGTACTATTTGGTAAGAACTGGGAACTGTATACTGGTCCTGCCAGCGCGTAGTATGAAAACTGTGAAAGCCAGATCAGCGAAACGCCGGCCAAACACCACAGAGGAAGAAAGAAAGCTTTCCCCTGCTATACCCGTGCCAAACACCGCGGCCGTCGCCTTGTGACCAGCACAATAAACGCTGCAGCGGCTGAAGTAGCGATGCTATCGCCTGCGTCACTTCGGTTGACAAGCCAAACATGACGTCATGCAGACAGCGTTGCCAATAATTCTGGCAAGCGAGCTGAGCTTTTCGAGGTATTCTTTAAGGTTCATTTGCAAACAAACAATGCATCTCTCAAGCCTGTAATTTGGCATACAGCACAGAAATGTGCAAAGGAGCATACAAAGCGAACTTTATTGAGATCCATTGCCCTTGAAAGATCGCCGGAGTTGGCATATAAGGGGGAAGGGTGGATCATGAAGGCTTCATCAAAAGATCATTATGGGACTGTCCTTTCTCAAAGAGGTACACTCGAACCTTATTATATCAGAGTTGTACCTTGCAAAAAAATAAGTTCGTCATGTCCAAAAATTTGTTATAAAGGTTATTTCTAACATTGTTTCTATTGTAAGACAATTTTTCATTCACTTCGTTGTTACCAATATTTCATAACATTTGTGTTTGTTATTGCGAGGTTTGAGTGTGCTGAAGGGAAAGTTGATCTCTCTCATATAAAAGTGAATCGCTCTTCCACCATTCCAAATCATCACGCCTGCAGCGAGAAGGCGCTTAGTAAGCGAGAGAATACGCAAAAAGAAAATTTGGGGTGCGATGGTACCTTGAAGTTCCCATGCCAAACATCGTGAAATCGTGTGTATTGATGACATATGCTCGGTCCTACATAATTACTAACCAGTAAAAACTAACTATATTGTTCTCTCAGGGTGCCATAGACATAACATACAAAGTTTTAGGAGATATCGTTGAGCCAATATTACCAAAATACGCTTTGAAATCCGTAGCATCACATGCGGTAATTTCTGCGCAAGATTTAAAAATGAACCTTTGATCATCATTTTATCTTCTATCAACAAACCAACGCTGGTCAAATTACAACGTTATAGCTCTATCAATATAAAGGCATTCATTGTATCACTTTCGTGTCCGTTCAAGGGGGAGCTGCTTGTGCCTGATGCGAAGGCTCATTACGGTAAAGCGTTAGTTCCAAACCGTGTTAATAAGATCAATTGCAGCTCAGAAGTATTTTCATGATGGCATCCAGACACAGATCCAGGTTCTTCTTTTAAAAGGGGCGAGGTCCTATGCAGTGAAGGCGAGACAAAGGCAGGTGGCCTACTACCATGTGGTCACTCATATAGAAAATTTTTTTTCTCCTTTGAAACGAAAAACTACTTCTGTCTTTACTTGGACCGCTACATTATGAAAATGAAGCCGTAATACGAGTCAGAATGCTAGTTTTTCACAACTTCGTCACAATATTCTGGCAATGTTCATGCTTCATTCGCTCCCGAAGTATTTCATTCATTTAATGTAGGAATTTGTTAAACACATAATGTGAATATATCGCACGCAAAAGAATCTATGCTTTTTAGAATGCAAAACATGCAGCATATTGCAATTTTTCGCTGAGACCAAAAATTAAGTGGGCTGAAGCAAAAACATAAAAACTACCATAGTTATGAAAGACTCGCACTTTCAAATTAAAGAAAAAAATGTTTCACAGTAATTGATCGAACCAGTAATACTTTACATAAATTATTTATCGCGACTGATTCACTGGGGTGCCCATAGTTTAAAGTGCCCTCTAGGCAACACAATTTTTTTCTTGCAGAATAAAATGCCTCAATTACTACTTCTTTAGGTTTTTTTTGGGGGGGGGGCTTTATCTTATCATAGATCCTCGAAAGTTGACCTGGTACACCACTTAGTCTGTAATGACCCTAATATATATATATATAGCTGTCATGGAGTTGGCTTTGTCGGACAGAAGATGTGAATCTCGTTTTTTTTTTGTTCCGATGGCTATCCAGCTCACTGTTCCAGTTATATACAAGTGGCATCCCTGTTTATGCAACACACTCAGTACGCTCTCCTTGTCGTCTGACGGTTTCATCAAATGCAGATCTCCTGATGATCATCTTCTCGTACTTGGACCCGGTGTCCCTGCTGCGTTGTGCCCAGGTGTGCCGTGCATGGCGTGACGCGACACACGACTCTTACCTTTGGCAGCGCCTGTGTGCGCAGCCGCGGTGGCGCGTCAGCGCTGCCACAGAAAGCAAGCAGCTAGAGCTGCTGCGCCTGTGCGACGGCACGGTGGACTGGCGTGCCGTCTTCTGCCAGCGGTATCGCCTGCGACGCAACTGGCTCCGTGGCAGCTGTCACGTGCGCACATTCCACGGGCACACGCAGGTGGGTGGAGCGGCCGTCTTGAACTTTGATGGGGTCTACTCTAGAAGCGAAAGCTGGGCTGGTTGATGGCTCATGCTTGGGACGTAAAAACAGCGGAAAAAGAAAAGTGAGGCATGGACTGAAGAAGAAACAACGGGCGAGGAACTCAACTACAATTTATTGGGAAGCGCACGCACATATATTAAGCAGCCGACCTAGACAATAGCCGATCTCGCCGAAGCAGCCGATCAGTCCTTGTCTTCATTTTTTGCACTGTTTTTACATCCCAAGTTTGATAGGGTCTGCCTATGTCAAATAGTCACCCTTTTATCGTGGTCATAAAAGCAAAAGCTGACGACCACACGTTTTGTTCTAAGGAAATGTGTACAAATTTCTCTGAAAGAAAGCTTCAGAATACAGTTGAACCCCTTTATGAGAGTCACTGTTATTAGAGACAGTTGGAAATAAGAGACACATATGAACCTGCTTAGAAATAAAAGTTGATAAGAAAATGTGAACATTGTACCCTGCTCATAAGAGGCACCTGATATAAAAGACAAAAATTGCTTTCTGGTGCATGCCTTTTATAAAGAAGTTCAACTCTATTGAAAACGAGTTCTGCGGATGTCTGCAAGGTGACAGAATTGATATGAAAGAGGAAGCTGGCTATACTTGCTTGTAACACGAGGCCACAAGGAAAATCGATCAGATTTCTAAAAAAGTAGATTTCCATGTAGCCTTCTGCTACATTTAAGTTTTGTAATTGATTCGATGACTAAATAAAACCATTTCCAATTTTTATTCTGATTCTGATATGGGTAATTGTCAGCATTCCACCCTTTCATAAGCTTTCTGCCGCTTTGCAGGCCTTTTTAGAACTCATTTGCAACTTTAGATGGTTGTTGGAATGCGCGTGCTGAGCAAGCTCAACAGCTAGCGAGGTTCCTTATAAGATTGCAGAAGTAGAAACAGTGGGCACAAAAGTTGGACGGCGCTTGCTACGTCATGACTTTTTTCCGAAAGAAGTGAATTGTCTGAGGTGCTCGTCTTCTGTATTATACACAACTAATGAAACCAACAGACAGTTAAGCCAAATAAAGTGCAGGGGATAGTACTTGTTGTTAGTTAACCACAGTATTGTGATTCTCGCTCGAATTGAAGGGAATTAAACTTGGAAGATGTTTAACACTGGGACATTGCATTGCTGAGTAACTCAGAGGACGAATCGCAACTCATGATTACGGAGTTAGACAAGGAGAGCAGAAAGGTGGGTGAAAGGAGCAACGCTTCGAGATAGGTAATAGTGCACTTGAAGTTGTAAAAAAAGACTATGTCTACTTAGGGCAGGTAATAACCGCAGAGCCTAACCACGAGATTGAAGTAACTAGAAGAATAAGAATGGGGTGGAGTACATTCGGCAAGCACTCTCAAATTATGACAGGTAGATTGCCACTATCCCTCAAGAGGAAGGTATATATAACAGCTGTATCTTGCCGGTACTTAGCTACAGAGCAGAAACCTGGAGACTTACAAAGAGGGTTCAGCTTAAATTGAGGACAACGCAGCGAGCAATGGAAAGAAAAATGGTAGGTGTAACTTTAAGAGACAAGAAGAGAGCAAAGTGGATTAGGGGACAAACGGGGGTTAAGGATATCATAGTTGAAATAAAGAAGAGGAAATGGACATGGGCCGGGCATGTAGCGCGTAGACAGGATAACCGCTGGTCATTAAGGGTGACTAACTGGATTCCCAGAGAAGGCAAGCGGGTTAGGGGGAGACAGAAGGTTAGGTGGGCAGACGAGATTAAGAAGTTTGCGGGTATAAATTGGCAGCAGCAAGCACAGGACCGGGTTAACTGGCGGAACATAGGAGAGGCCTTTGTCCTGCAGTGGACGTAGTCAGGCTGATAATGATGATGATGAAACTTGGAAGGCAAAAAACTATTATTTTTCAGTAATTAGCTGATACCAAATATTTACAGTTGCATCTAAGCTGAGAAAAAAAAAAGAAAAGCTTTATCATGTAGGTTAAAAAATAGTACCTAGTTTGTTTAAATATGTTCCCTAAAACTTTCTCAAAACTTCTGTAAGGCAGACTCACTTCACAAAAAGAATGAAGCTGATAAACTTGCTTTTCGACTCCTAAAAACATTGTTAATTTAGTCTGTTTAGACTGTAAGTAAAAGAAGGACTGCTTTGCAATAACATAATATTTCTCCAGAGCATAATTTAGACCATAAATAATTCTAAATAGTGATTACTGAAAATTGCTCTTTCTTTGTTAATTTTTTACTATTTTAAGACCCTCTTTCATTCTAAGAAGCTTTTGAACATGAAGCATTGTATGCATTCAAACCACGATATAATGAACAGGGATGTAACGAAATGTTGGTCATAATGAAGTATATGAAAAATAGTATTGCAATATATATAGGGTTAGGATTATATCTTTATAACAAATTTTTGGATATAACGAACTTACGTTCGTGTAATATGCAACTTAGTTTTAATGAGTGTATTGCCACTGTGCCAGGGAACAGTGTTGCGCGAGGACACCAGGTGGAAATATTGCATACAGTGCCCTCGTCTTGCATTCAGGCTGTCTTCTGCGTCCAGTTTGATGACACGCGCATTGTCAGCGGTTCCTCGGACAAAACAATCAAAGTGTGGAACATGCGCACGAACAGCCCCTGGTCGGTGATGACCCTCGTCGGTCACTCGGGCACGGTGCGCTGCCTTCACCTGAGTGGCAACCGGCTGGTCTCGGGCTCCAGTGACTGCACAATAAAGGTAGGCAACACACGGTGCAGCGGCGCTCGTAGAACAGAAGCCGCAACAATCTTTTGAAGACTACAGGTCTGCTCCAGTACTTGCGTAGATGTATAGATAGACAGCTAAGTGGACAGTGGCCATCTGAAGTCCCATTCCAGTTCTCAGTAACCAGTAAAATAGACAGCTTCGAAAGGCTGCATCGGATATAAATACAACGCAGGCTGCTTTGCTGTCCAAACAATGTGGCAGCTCAGCGAAAAGCTCGCATAACTCATATCTTGTCAGTATAGCCGTCCGTACACAAGCCAATGCTTCTCCGTGAGCTCTATGCAAGCTACATGCAATTTTTCATTATAACATTTCTGTTCGTTTTCCTTAGCTTTCTCTTGTCGACGCCAGGTGGTGTTGCGTTTCACTCACGTCATCTAGACACAATTCATTACTTGGATTACTGGTGCTTGGTGCTTGCTGTCTTCTAAGCTGTCAACGTAGACAGTCTACAATGCTATCCGGAATAGTCATGTAGCCTTTGTCTCCCTTGGCCTCTAATAGTAACTTCTGACTGAATCTAACTACTGCCGTATTTATGTCCGAATTACCTGCAGTGGCTTATGTCGGCCTGCACTCTACTGACTAACTGCAGGCTAGTATTGGCTGCTATTGGCTATTCACTTGTAATAGTCAAGTAAGTTACCTTTGTTCAGTCTCAAGGCAACAATCGAGTCATCTACCAGTTCTTATTGCTGTTCAAAGTGCAGAAGCCAAAAGTACTCAGTCTGAGCTGTACTTTAATCGTGTTGAAGAAGTGGTTGCTCTTTGCAGTCTAACCTCGAGATCTGACGTGACGTTTTAAACTAGTGTCACATGGACAGTTGTGGGATTCAATAAGTCTATGGAATGTCAATAAAACTATAACTATGTTATAGTTATATAAAACTATAACTAAATAAAACTATGGGATGTCAATAAAACTATAATTTAACATTACGCATGCAATGTATAGTGAATTCGGTGTCGCCAACGTCGGACTCACCCTGAGGGCCCATGGGTACTTGCTGTGGTATCACACCCACGGAGCTTCCCATGATTACGATTTAACGCTATTTAGGATCAAATTTCTCAACCATGATTAGCTCTTTCAGTGCAAATAAGGCCATCAAGATTAAATTATTTGATCACAGTTTGGATCAGTTGTGAATAAAATGGCACCACGTTGCACCTTGACATCTTGGCATCTTGGCTGTATTTGAGAGTGGTCCTCACCGAGAACAGGCACTAAACTGGAAGGCTAAATCAGCTTTGACTGATAAGTTATTCTTTAAAAGTTCTTTTTTTGTCAGTTTCATGATCATAGGTTCGTTATAAAAAGAGCAAGTGGTGGTCAGGGTTTCATTCTTGGATTTTGTGCCAGAAATGCAGAAATTAGATGTCAGCAAGACATATGGAACGTCAATTTTTTTTTTTTCACTTCGGACACATTGACTCGTTACAATTTTCTGAAACATTTCATTTTCAATCTAAAGCTCCCTTCATAAACAACACAAATAATTTTTACCAGTAAATAATTGTGTAAGCCCTTGCAGACGTCATCAAATTCTACGACTTCACGAGAAGCTGGTACAAAAACCTAAAAAAAAAAGAAGACTGCCTTAATTTTGATCTTTTAGGGGTTTTTTTTTTTTTTGGACTCTAAAGCATTGTCTCATGGTGAAAGTGGTGTTCTTGTTATTGTGTCAGGGTATTTTGCTAAGGGAAATGACATATTTTTTCATTGTTTTTTTTTAATTTGACAGTCTCAATTCTTTTTCCTTGATTAAAGTTAAACCGCATCTCTCGTTCGTTTTCATCGTCCATGCAGGTGTGGGACTTGAGCACCGAACACTCCTGGTCCAGCATAGCCTGCAAGGGCACCATGGTTGGACACATAGACACTGTGCGATGCCTTCAAGCAGACGAACACCAAGTCGTCAGTGGTTCCTACGATCGTACTCTCAAGGCAGGTTCTCTCTTGCTTACCATTTGCTGTACTTTTCGCAATTTGTTAGTTGTCTAAGAAAAACAAATTCCAAATGAAGGCGAGTGCGTGAGGGCGAGGCAGATGATTAGATTTGTGGGGATAACATGACCCCGGCAAAGGCAGCACTGGGTCGATTGGTGAAACACAGGAGAGGCCTTTGCCCTGCAGTAGGCATAGTCAGACTGATGATGAACTTGTTTGACCACTTTAAACTGGCAAGTACCCAACTGTGCATGCTAAATTAGTGCTTCGAAAGGAAAGCTATTTGTAGAAATAGTGCTTTAGACTGGTTCTTTACATCCTGGCACACTTTTTATTAAGTCTGCACTGCAAGTTTCAAGAATACAAATGAAATGTTTCACTATGTTAGTTAAGAAATGAACTGCTGGCGTTTGTTCTCACTGTGAGTATGTCGCCACCAAGTGGTCTCAGTACTGTCAAATTTCGTCCCTTTTGCTCTGCGTTGTTTCACAATTTTTTTACTAAGTGCCGAGCCCGAGATGAAAATTCTGCTGCTTCCTAAAGTCGACAGGGCTTCTCTGTTAATCTTATCAGATTTAATTCTAATTTGTTCAGCAGTAGGTCATTGAAAGAATCTATATGCTCAACATTAACATATTTGAAAGGTTGGGAGTTGGCCTTAAGCTAAAGCTTCCTTTTGACATTTTCAACGTGTAATCTCAGCAGGTTCTCAGGTGTCCTGTGATATCTGCAGGTGTGGGACATGCAGACGGGTCTTTGTCTGCGCACGCTAGTCGGTCACGCGGGCGCGGTGCTGTGCCTGCAGTACCACGGAGACCGGCTCGTATCGGGGTCCTGCGACCGAACCATACGAGTCTGGCAGCTGGACACCGGTCGCCACGTGGCGACCTTTCACGGTCATCAGGATGCGGTCACTTGCCTTCAGTTTGACTCTATGCAGGTGGGAAGGCGCCGTCCCTTGTCCCCGTCACGAAACAAAATTAGAGAATGGCCCATTTTACCACTTTTATTGCTATCACTAAGCAGAGCAAGCAGCAATGGTGGATTCAGGTTGAAGCAGGCACTCTGATTACATTTAAACTGTTAACTAAGCAGTTGCTTGATGTAGCTCAGCATTTGGAACTATTAGTTGGTCATTTGAAATGTATATATTACATATTATTAACCTAACTAACCCCTCGCAATACTTTTTTAAAAATTGAAACATGCCTTTTTTGTTTGTTTGTTTGTTCTAAGGAAGTGGAAACAACTGAATCGTAGCAGGATTTGACTTTTAGTAGAATGCAAGTGATAACCTGTAAAATATGTTGCATGCAAAATATACTATCTTAGAGCATATTAGCCGGTATAACAAGCATTTAAACTTAAAAAATGACGAATCAATGTGAAATTAATGTATTCATTCAACCTGGAAGTTGGGCTTTGTGGCTTTGCCTATTTCTTCTGAATGCTAGGTGTTTTCATGGTTTAGTGCCCCTCCACTCCATTGAAATCATCTTCACAGGGGGTTACATGCAGACTAATAAGCACCTATTCGTCCATTCGAAATATTTCGAAAATTTAAAAAACTTAAATTCGTAACAAAGCAAAATTGAATACAACAATATTCGCTCGAATACTCTAAGCATTCCAACATTTGCATAAGCCTTGAAACAGCGCTTTCAGAAATGAACGCCAGGGCCCACATTAGAACTTTTGATAATGATATTGCACACTGTGCTTTGCAGGTCTGCTTTTCTTAGCCACACAGAAACTTCCTTTTTTATGTCTGTTTTGTACATCTGAAATGGCACGTGCGAGCCCTTGGTTGTGTTTGTTGCTTGCTCTGGTGCCTCAGGTGGTGAGCGGTTCCCTAGACCGCACCATCAAGCTGTGGAGCCTGTCGAGCGGCCACTGCCTGCGCACCCTTGACTGGATCAAGTCGGAGGGCCACACAGGCGTGGTGCGCTGCCTGCAGGCCGACCAGTGGCGCATCGTCAGCGCCGGCGACGACCGGGCGCTCAAGGTTTGGAGTCTTGAGACGGGCCAGAGGCTCGTCACACTGCGCAACCACTCGGATGGGGTCACCTGCCTCCAGTTCAGCGACTCCCTCATCGTTTCGGGCTCCTACGACCAGACCGTCAAGCTGTGGGATTTCACCGTCTGCTGAAAGGTGCTGCTGCCTCAAGCCCTGACACGCCGCCTTCACGGCGATCGCAGGCACCGCAAACGGGCGCACCACCATTCACGGCAGCGACTGACGGAGGTTCTGCAATTGGCCACAACTGGGTACCGAGGAGCACTCGTGGTTATAATGATGGTCACGCTGGCACGCGCCGCCTGCTAATTAGTTCTGCGGAATCCCACGAGGTCACGAAAGGATTATGAAAGGAATGATTGACAACCACTCGTGCGTATAGCATGAAGGCGCCAGGAAATCCATACAGGCCTCTCAAAAAAGAAAGCTTCTTAGCTGAAGGAAAATTAATCCTGGTTCTGTGATCGAACCTGAGACCTACGCTTTTTCAGGGCGGTCGCTCTACCAATCGAGCTAACCAGAATGCCAGCAATTAGCAGTGCGAGGGCAAATTAGTCAGCAGCTGTAAAGTTTTCTTGCTTCGAATTCATTCCTCGCTTTTTCTTCCTTTCTTCCACTAAGAAACTTTCATTTCTGAGGAATCTGTATAAAGTTTCTTGTTGCTTTGGAATACGATAAGTTCGTTGTTAGTTAGCCTTTCCATGACCTGCGCATTGCACATGAAAGTGTTTAGACTGATCCGGTTCATGAAAACACCTTGCTTTGCAAACGTCCCATGTTTCGCCTGGCAACATGCCCTATCCTGCTATGCTGACATCTGCAGACTAAAAGGTGACATTTGCTGAATCGCAAGATAGCGGGCAAACGTTAAGAAAGCATGATGATTGTAGCACAATCGCACCCTTTCACCTCGTGAAGTAGGCGTTTGCATGCACAGACGTCCTGCCCTTGCTGTGCTGATTTGCTTAGTACGTCTGCATCTGCGTTCATAGGGCTAAAATTTCAGGCTGTGAATGACTAGCTTGAACGAGTTACTTTTCGAGCGAAACGGTAATTTACGAACAGTCGTTTTGCGACGTACTTGGTTGCATAACTTCTGCGAGTTGCTGGTGTGAACGAGCCTTAGCAGTTCATATTGCGTACGAGCAGAGATGTGCATCTTTGTTGTTTTGCAAGCGTGCATTTTTGCTCAGTCGTTGGTAGCTCTTGCCGTCTTATTCTACGGCAAGATCGCATTCAACTCGCTGCGCCGAGCTTTTTTCCTGTTTGCAACAGCTTAAGATCTGTTGTGTGGCTCATATCAAATACCTGCCATTGTCTTTGCTTTTATTTGGCCTCCCGTATTGTGTCGCACGAAATTTGAGGAATTCGTGTGTACGGCCGAAGTGCCGAGCTCCACGTTTGCTTAGAGGGGCCCTGCAACACTTTTCAAACGTATTCTGCAATGTGGTGATCTGTAGTTAAGGCTCATGTGAGCATGCAGTAGGGAATTGGCAATTTAATGTCGAAAACAGCCAAACACCTGTCCTCAGCAATGTTGTCATGAACTAGCCGGCAGGTGGGAGGGACAGGTATTCACACTATTCATGTGTGGCATGCCAGTGGAAGATCTCCAAGTCTATATGCCATGCATTGTAGGTGCCACTGCTGTGCACGTTAGGACCAAATTGTTATGGGCAAGACAGTCAAAGGAATTATTGTTTTTTTTTTTTCGGAGAAGCAGCGCTCAAAAGGACATAATACAGGCACACATAAAGAGACGGAAACACAAGCGCTGCTTTAAAACGGATGCGTTTGCGTCTTTTTATATGTGCATGTGTTGTGTCCTCCTGTGCTCTGCCTGTTTGAAAATCACGTCTCACCAACTAGTCCATCAGTGCATTCAAGTCAAAGAAAAAAAAAAAGGAATAGAAAATGTTAGGAACCTTCACGTGTGGCAACACAACATGTGCTTGTGGTGTTGACGGGAGAGAGAAAGAGCTTGTTTTGTTCAATAATGGCGCTTACACTCGACAGAGTCAAAAAAATTCACGATGCAACGAATCAAATTTGTATGACCACTCCCAGAAAAATGTTGTAGGGCACCTTCAAGTTGTTTAGTCATGTTTGCATGTGTAATGCCAGCCCTGTGCCGACAACTTTGGCACACATTCGACACCACATTTTGTATACTGTACCGGTGCATTCCAGATGACACAACTTAGTGCCAAGATCCCGGTGAAAGATCACCGCGAATGGTTTTCACGTTGTTCCAGCGTGAGCTTACACCCCATATTTTATCTGTGTTGTTTATATACAAGGCTCTCACGCTGGAATTATTTTTTTTCCAGTCACCGCTGTGCACCACACAAAGCTTGCACTTTTTGGGGCGTCTGTATTTCTCATCTTCATTTTTCACAAATGAGTCACCCAGCAAAGATGCAAACCTGCTGGTAATCCCATCGAGGTTGTGAGTTCATTTTTAAGCATTTGTAGCGATTTTGCAAGCCTAGTGCAAACTTGACGGTACGGGATGTTGCGTTAATAAGGGCGCACAGTGTAGACCTCTTCAAGAAAGGCAAAGCAATGACAAAGATGCCTCACTGTTTGTTTGTTTGTTTACTGCCAACAACACGTGTTTTGTGTTGGTCATTACAGTTCTGTGTTCCAACGAGCACATCCACTGAGAATGGTTTATTTGGACAAACTATCTAGCTCCTTTATGGAAAAATTGACCCTTGATGTCGCAAAAAGCTTTTTTTTTTTTTTCAGTTACTCAGTTAATGATGGCAAAAAAAAACAAGACATGGTTCGATGCGATAAATGAATCAGTGATCTAAGGCATTATACTACAAGGCTCCCTTATTGACGCCACGCTCAGTACTTGCACACTGTGTGAAATTATTGCACGCTAAAGGCCGCAAGTGGACCTGTATGGTAAGGATACTTTGCACCGTGGTTTAAGACTGATGGTCGCTTTTCTTCAGATGATGCCCCATCCGTTGTACATATTTATATATATATATATATTTATGTAAATGCTTTTTAAAGGAATTGCCTTTAGGTACTTGTTAAGTATTTGTATTGTGTGGTAAAACTGACATATTAGAAAAAACTTGAACACTTATTCTTTCTTTATGGATGTCAGGGTACGGAGATGGGTGTGCATTTATTTTTGGTTGTTGGCACATTTTTTCTGGAAGATATTTACTCCATAAAATGTTGTCGTAGTTTCATTTTTGTAGGAAAAAAAAGCAAATTTCAACTTGCTGTGTTCGTTTCGTGGTTGGTTAGGAACCGAAGCACATTATTTAGCAGTAGCCACTTTTTATTTTGACATGGTGACTGCACTATGGTAGTTTGAAATTGTAGGGCTGCACTTCGTTAGTCATGGTGCGTTAGGCACGGCATATTGATGATGCAACATCGGTAAGCATTGCATTGCATATGTCTTACTATCAATGCGGGATTAGTTCACTGAGGACTCAAAAAGAATAGCTGATGCGATTGATGCTCATGGGATTCAGGACCGCTCAGTCACTCTTGTTGCGAAAATTTCTACAGAAGTGAGACTTAGGCGAATGCAAGACAGGAATAGCACAACCACTTGAACCAACGGGCACACACTTTGAAGTAGTGATCCAATGCAGTCTTGCACGGATTGACTATTTCATTCGTGCCACTTTCTTGCGCTTTAGAAGCCAACGGGTCACTGTCTGTTACAATACAATGCTTTTATTGTGGTTCTCAGTATTTTGTGTATTTGCGTCTACGTGTCTCTGTTATGTTCTTTGCTAAATTGTGACGGATACTTCTGTTTGGCAACTCATTCCAACATAAGCTGTGCCATTCAAACAGCAAAGTTCATGCAAATCCTCAAGTTGTGTCTTTACGTGGGATAAATGACCGTCGATCGAGCATGGTATCAACTCACAAAGTTAAGCAAGAGCTTTAGCTCGTCAAGGCTAGCTCTGGTTTCATAGTAATAAGGGCTGCAGCGCAAGCACGAATGTGCTAGAAGAAACAGACAAAGTCGAGGCACGGAAGGCAAAGAGGCAACACAGCACGGAAGGCAAAGAGGCAACACAGCGCTCGTGTTGTCCTCTTTGCCTTCCGTGCCTCGACTTTCGTCTGTTTCTTCTAGCACATTCGTGCTCGCGCTGCAGCCCTTACTACCATGAATTCAAACCAACTAGCCCAAATCGCCATTCTTCTTCAATGTAGCTCTGGTTTCTTTTTTCTTTAGGTGGTCATTAAGTACAGAAATGATCTTGTTGGGCGAGAACTGAAGCAGTTAGGTTTAACGAGAACTGAAGCAGTTAAGTTTAACAAGAAAAGCCATATTTGAGCTACATTAGAATATTGACCGAGACCGTAAAAAAATCGCAGCAAGTACCAAAATAAACAAAATGCTAGTTCTACCCTTTGAACTGGTATAGCGCATTAGGGTAAAGAATAAATTACTGAGCAGACCAGCACTATACCAGTTCAAGTAGGACGAACCAACGTGCCCATTCTTCAACACTCTTCAATGCTATAGGTTCGGGTTGAATGACGAATCATGGGATAGGCCTTTGCCCTGCAGTGGGCGTAGTCTGGCTGACGATGATGATGATTATGGGTTCATGAAGGAAACAAATGTAATGAATTTGTAACTTCTAATTTATGGAAGAATTCTTTTTAGACACGACAAATCTGCCGGACCAAGAGCACTTTCAAGCTAACTTGTCATTTTAAAAATGTATCTATTACAAAACCAGCATCAACAAGCTTGTCAATTAGCCTAAATGGTTAAATTTAATTTTTCTGTGGTGTAAAAAGTGAATGGGGCACTTTACAAGAGTGTGCTGGCTGTTTTTTTTTTTTTTCTGCTGATAGTCATAAACTGGCCATCTCAAATTATCTTGCATATTCTCATCGTTGCTGATTATAACACTTTCTGAGCAAAAGACAGATATATGTTTATTGCTGCTACAAGAATCTTTTTTTTTAGGGTAACAATTTTTTTTTTCAGTGCTTTTAGGTGGTTGCCCAACTGGAACATTTCTTAATACATGCATGACTGAGATGGGGAAGTCTGGGCTCGCCTTAGCTACTGCTTGTGCTTGGTGGAGTACTGAAACATTTCCGGCTTTCTCTATTTTGCATTAGTAAAAGAAAACCCACACTCTCCAAGTCTTTAAAACAAAAATAAAGAGCAAGGATCATATTGTCCTAAATTGGTTGCTTTAGAAAATGCTTTTGCAAATCAGTTTGTTTCTGTTATACAGGAGGCAAATGCATCATGAAGTCATGAAGTCATGACACACTCCATATGCGATCAGTACTGCTACAAGACACGAGTGTAACCTGAAGAAATGCGCGTTGTAGCCACTCTCTGTTATTACTTAGGATTATATTTATTAGCATCCCTCTTGCCCTTATTGCTATGCAGTGCAATTTTTCCAGCATGTCACAGTGCAGTGATGCTGACAACACCAGGTTCAGCATTCCAAACTAAGCTTTATTATCAGAATGGAAATCTCGTGTTTTCTTCCCATCTTACATACCAAGTCTCATCCATCATTGTGCAGGAAGTGCTTCTCAAATTTGTTTTAACCAAGTTCGGAAACGGGTGTCATTACTCCTGTGAGAAATCCTTCCTTGAAGTTTAGCATTTGCACCGAGGTGGTTGGCATTGGCTGCTTTGCCTTCTTCAAGGCGGGTGCTTTGTGGCGGAAGAAGCGCATGTTGCAGCCCCATGCATTTCGGGAGTAGAACGCCAGCATTCTTACGTAACAGCGCCGTGTTTCTACCGCGAATCACAAATTGTGTGTTCATAATGGTGCATTTAAGTGTTTAAGGAAAACATTGCTTGGGAACAAGTTCTGTGTGCTAACAGGTGTCTTTGAACTTGTCGTGTTTTTTACGCCTCTTGTGTTTATGCTCGTCGCCTCCTGCCTGTTACATTGGGCAGGGTCACGTTGTGAGTAAGGCGAGTCCTGTTTCAAACGGTTAAAGGGACACTAAAGAGTAAATTAGGTTGAACATACTGCTGAACTACTACTGCTGCATAACAGCAAAGGAGCTTCCCAAACCTAAGAAGTACCATAAAGGCATAACGATGAAAGACAAGTGACACAAGTTCTACCTTACAACTATCACATCAGCTCACTTTAAAGTATATGTATGGCCCCGGTGAAATTTGTATTGATGAATATGGAGTACATTGTAGTTTTCCAAAGAAAAACCAAACACAAAAAATAGCAAGATTTAATAACTTGTGCTGAGCTGCACTGGCCAAATCCAGACATGCACGCATGTGCACACGCATCGCATGGAAAAAAGCTAGGACATTCGGTGTCACACATGCGAATCAGGGCTCTGGTCCCTGCATGAAGTTACAAAAAAAATGGGAGTAACGCTTTCATTTCTTTTTCTGCTAATGAAAATCGTATGGGGGAAAAAATGTTCTGGACTGCACTACTGGCCTATTTGCAAACTGGCACGTTCATATAACTTAAATATCTGCACTGTCATTGCAACTGAAATGCAGTTGGTGAAATGCTCTGCAGCTTTTTCAGTTACAATTACAGGGTGGCCACACATTATAGTGTGGATATGTTATCAGGCAATACTGTGCTGAATGCGCATTCCTTGTGGCCCTTGCGTGATATCTCATCTTGGTTGTGCAGTTGTCACTGCCCTTTAATTTGAGCACAGAAGGCACAATCTGTTCGTGTTTTTAAGTTTTATTGTGTCCAAGTGTAATCAAATATGTTTGTTTTCTTGCTTGCTGTTTTAGATGCCCTGGAATAATTTTCCTTTTATGTTGTGGCCTCCCTAAGGATTATATCGTCTGCAACATTTTTTTTTGGCAAACTGCAGCACATGAGATATCGTTTGAGGCTTAGTTAGGCATTGGTGTAAGCTAAAACCTACAACACACCTTGACACTTCACATTTAGAATGTGGACTTAGTGGAATGTTTTGTGTTTAAAGAATGAGAGTAGTCATTACAACGTCAACTAGTAGCATAGAATTCAGAACAGCGTAGCCAAATTTAAATTATGCCATGTTTAGATAAACCCTGGTTAGCAATACTTTATTCTTTTCGTCCCACCCAGTTACACGTCTAGCAAAGTGTGTGTTCTGATTGCATCGTGTATTGCATTGAGTTTTTCGTGAATTTTTCTATATATATAACTTTAAGACGAAAACATTTATTACATTTATTAATTTTGTGTGCCTTGTCTGCTGATTGCTTGTGATTTTTTTTTTTTTTACAAGTGCTCATTTCCACTCCTGCATGGGCTCTGAAGTGAGCCTGCAGTATTCTGTAAATAAATAAATAAATAAATAAATGAAAAGACTAGCTTGTCCTGTATTAGTGCATTGTTCTTTTCTAATTTCCCATGACGGCCAGCTTGGTAGGCCAGAAATTGTGTACAGTACAAAAGGCAGCTGCTTTGAATTTTCTACATTAGAAAGTTCTTTCATGAAATAAAAGTTTTTGCATTCCATTCATTGATCACTGTGAAATGCACGGATCTTGCCATCGTCTGCAATGGTCTAGATAAATTTTATTAGATAGATACGTAGACTACATTCTGTTCTAAAAGAGCCAACGTAAAGTTCTAGATACTTTTAATGAGCCACAACAGCTCAAATGTGTGATGATTCATTCGAACACAAAGCACCACACTAACTGCCACTGCTGTTTGGTTAACAACTTACTACATGGAATTTGGGAAGATCAAAGTTTCAAAGAATAGATATCTCTTTAAGGTCCCTTTAAGTGGAACAACATGCCTCAGGGGCTTGCTAGGAGCACGACACACAAAAAGCTGACGTGAAAATGGTGCATTTAGCTGTGTGTGTTGAATATGCAAAGGTGTTCTATATTTTTTCAATTTTCTTTGCCCTTTGTACCATGTGGCATGTGTGTGTGCCCCACCTGTGCAGTGTCGTGCGCGTCTCGATGTTAACCAAAGTCCAGTTTCCGTCCCTCTCTTGTATGTTCAAAGTAAGGCGCAATTTCTTGCCTGACAAGTAGCTGCCCACTTCATTGCGTGACAAAGCGGTGTCGCTGCACACGTAAGAAAATAAAAATATGCAATGCACATGTCCTTGTTTACTGTGTTCTTTTAGGGTTACATTTGTTGGAAGTACCGTACACACCTCCACGAGTTTCTCGTACATCTCTGCACCAGTGTATCTTCCTTGTTTTCCTATAAACAATTTTTAACATGAAAACTATGAAAAGTGAAAAAAAATCGAGATTACCAATTCTCAGAAATGCTCAGAAAATTCACTTGAATTAAAACGGCATGAAGCTTTAAAAAAAAAAACTTGCACTATCTAAAGCCTATAAATTTATTATCTTGGCCAAGAATGCTGTAGAGGTAAGTGTACGAAGGAGCAACAGCGGCACTGAAGCGTAGGCTTGCACTACCGACTGTACCGGGATTGAATCCCAGTGGCACTCTGCATTTTTCCAGGATGTGGATGACTGCACAGACCGCAAGTTGTGTCTTTTTGTTTGTATTGATCCCTAAATATTGCCCCAAATGAGGCCTGCGCACCATAGGCCACAACATCCTGGCGAAAGATTACCATTCGTTGCTTCTGTCTCGCGCCGAGGGATACGGCCGTCCTAAAAAGGGGGAAAAAGGATTCAAATGGGACTGCCAAACCATTAAAATTTTTAAAACTAAACATCATACTTTTCCTCCCTCAGCAACGACTGATTTTCTGCTAATACACCAATTCTGTGGTGTGTAGACTCTTAGGCATGTTAATAAGGTAAGGCCATACACGCTGAGGACCGAACACCAGGTCTGTATACAGCTTTACGAACCCCTGACGAACAAACGCTTGCATAAATAGCAAAATACAATTCAGCTTTTAGGAGCCGCAAATTAAGATATTCAAGAACAATAAATTCTGAAAAGCAGTCGAGATAATTGAAACCTTTATCAGCTATGATAGGGCTCAACTTTGATCTGACGTCACACCTCTCAAGACGGACCTAACTGCTGTCCCGAGCTACGTTTCCCCTGAAAAGTTGGCGTTGCCGCGACAAATGCCAAAAATCAGCGATAAAAAGTTGAGGTCCTTATCAGTTATGATAAGGCACAGCTTTTTTCTGACGTCACATCTCCCAAGACGGACCAAGCTGCTGTACCTTCCGAGCTAAGTTTCCCCAGAAAAGTTGGCTTCACCGCCACAATGTCGAAAACCGACCGAAAAAGTTTGGGCCCTTATCAGCAATGATAAGGCTCAACTTTTTTCGGTCGTAACACCTTTCAAAACTGACCAAACTGCTGTACCTTCCGAGCTAAGTATCCCCTGAGAAGTTGGCTTCGCCGCAACAGATGCCAAAAACCAGTCGAAAAAGTTTAGGCCCATATCAGTTATGATAAGGCACAACTTTTTTCTGACGTCACACCTCTCAAGACGGACCTAACTGCTGTCCCTTTCGGGCTACATTTCTCCTGAAAAGTTGGCTTCGCCGCAGTAAATGCCGAAAACCAGCCGAAAGAGTTTAGGCCCTTATCAGCTATGATAAGGCTCAACTTTTTTATGACGCCACACCCCTTTGTTGTGGTGAAGCCAACTTTTCAGGGTAAACTTGGCTCGGAAAGGATAGCAGTTTGGTCCGTCTTGAGAGGTGTGACGTCAGAAAAAAGTTGAGCCTTATCATTGCTGATAAGGGCCCAAACTTTTTCGGCTGGTTTTTGACATTGTGGCGGCGAAGCCAACTTCTCAGGGGAAACTTAGCTCGGAAGGTACAGCAGTTTGGTCAGTTTTGAAAGGTGACGACCGAAAAAAGTTTAGCCTTATCATTGCTGATAAGGGCCCAAACTTTTTCGGCTGGTTTTTGACATTGTGGCGGCGAAGCCAACTTCTCAGGGGAAACTTAGCTCGGAAGAGACGACATTTTGGTCTGTCTTGAAAGGTATGACGTCAGAAAAAAGTTGAGCCTTATCATTGCTGATAAGAGCCCAAACTTTTTCAGTCAGTTTTTGACATTCTGGCGGCGAAGCCAACTTCTCTGGGGAAACTTAGCTCGGAAGGTACAGCAGTTTGGTCAGTTTTGAAAGGTGTTACGACCAAAAAAAGTTGAGCCTTATCATTGCTGATAAGGGCCCAAACTTTTTCGGCCGCTTTTCGACATTGTGGCGGCGAAGCCAACTAACTTCTCAGGGGAAACTTAGCTCGGAAGAGATGGCATTTTGGTCTGTCTTGAAAGGTATGACGTCAGAAAAAAGTTAAGCCTTATCATTGCTGATAAGGGCCCAAACTTTTTCGGCTGGTTTTCGACATTGTTGCGGCGAAGCCAACTTCTCAGGGGATACTTAGCTTGGAAGGTACAGCAGTTTGGTCAGTTTTGAAAGGTGTGACGACCGAAAAAAGTTGAGCCTTATCATTGCTGATAAGGGCCCAAACTTTTTCGGTCGGTTTTCGACATTCTGGCGGCGAAGCCAACTTCTCAGGAGATACTTAGCTCGGAAGGTACAGCAGTTTGGTCAGTTTTGAAGGTGTTACGACCGAAAAAAAGTTGAGCCTTATCATCGCTGATAAGGGCCCAAACTTTTTTCGGCCGGTTTTCGACATTGTGGCAGCGAAGCCAACTTCTCAGGGGAAACTTAGCTCTGAAGGTACAGCAGTTTGGTCAGTCTTGAAAGGTGTGACGCTTGAAAAAAGTTCAGCCTTATCATTGCTGATACGGGCCTAAACTTGTTTTGGCCGGTTTTCGTCATTTGTTGCAGCGAAGCCAACTTTTCAGGGGAGACTTAGCTCAGAAGGGACAGCACTTTGGTCCGTCTTGGTAGGTAGGACGTCAGAAAAAAATTGAGCCTTATTATTGCTGATAAGGGCCTAAACTTCTTCGGCCAGTTTTCGACATTGTTGAAGCGAAGCCAACTTTTCAGGGGAACATGGTTCGGAAGGGACAGCGGATCGCGCGTCGCTGCAACTCGTACGAAACATATGCCTTCACATCAGACCAAAGCTGAGCTTTATCATAGGCGATAAGGGCGTCGTCTTTTTCGGTCGAGTTTCACTCATTTCGGTGATGCAAACGCGTCAGAGGAAATTGTGTACACTATTATTTTTAAATTTTTTTCACTCGCTCACAGCTTTTATCGTACACATTCGGAGGGGCTAAATATTCGCATCAAGCTCACCTGCTCTATGACGCCTCAAATAATGGATGCCTTATATCAATACTACAATGGCGTCTTACAATTAATATGTTGGTCAAACACCTTGAACTGTAGGTGATAGTGCGAAAAAGTGAGCTACGTACGTGCAGATGTTGTGCCTCTGCAGCGTCTTCGTATATTTCAGCTGCCCCCTGGTTAGCCAGAAGTGAATTAGCAAATATTACAGAAACTTTATTAAGGCCAAACAACTGTTTCGGTGGTCACCAGATGAGCCTTTCGCTGGCATACTGGGGATGTTGACGAATGCTGAAAACAAGACGACGCCATGCTGGTGCCACCCGTATACACGTTGGGAAGACGCCTGCCACGTACACTCCTACAGTAAAACTATATTCTACATACTACCTAAGGAGACTCTGCTCGTCACCTCACCCATTTCCTTCTCTCACCACTGCAAAAAGAAAGAAAAATGAGATGCATTCTCTATATCACCCAAGTGCCCGTGGTCCTGCCAACCACATACAGCCCAGACTTCAAGGTGCCTTCTTGAACGAAGTTGAAACGATTTCCCCACACCCAATTTTGGCACACATTCTTTTATTCCAACAAATATCGGTTGTCAACAAACAAAAGGCACTTTTTTTTAACCAGTGTAAGATGAAGGAGACAAGTCACTACATCGTGGCACATAGCAGTGATTTGCACAGTTGTGCATACGATTTTTAAAAAATATATATGTATGGCTCACAAACAAGATAGAATCATAAAGCGGGAGAAAAAAAAATGAGGACGGAACATACAAGCATACTAAGGCATTAAATATACATGATAAAGGTTTTCCCAACACTTGCAAGCATGCATATGTGCAGCATGGACAAAAAACATATGAGCAATGTGCAAGTGAGTGGCAGTGGTACTGGCATGTGCGAGGTCTATCCTTTGTGAAAAAGGAAAAAAAGAAGAAACAGTTGGCTACACAGCACAACAATAGATACACTAAAGAAGAATACAGAGCTAAAGAAGAATAGAGAAAAGGTTTCGACGTGGTTACTTAGAATGTGTTCTTGTGCTTCAGCTGACTGTAGCGTTGCATTCCTCCACCCAGATGAGGCAAGAAATATTGCTCACTTCCAATAGTTTTTTTCCGAAACTTAAAGCAGTAGTAATTCTTTGAGTAGCACCCTCAATGACCAGCTCTGTTCAATTCACTGAATGTCATTCGAGGTGGCCAGATGCGACTAGGCCAAACTGGGTACATTTGGAAGAAGCAAGTCAAATAGCTTCCATGAAAGATAGCCGACAGTTAGCAGATCTCATATTTAACATCTAAATGCAGCTTGTATGTAGGAAGAATGGCAATTTATAAATGAAATTACCAGGCACGCCGTGAAAAATAAATGCATTTTGTTATACACTTGACGAAAGAAAACACAAAAGACAGGACACGAGCAACTATTGAACTGAGCAGGCCACTGATGGCAGTAGATATAGACAATTTTTTTTTTTCCTTTTATGATGATGCTGATCGTCTAAGCGAGTGTACCAGTCCAGCCCATGAGATGAACCAAACTGGCCACTACTAGGGATGCATTCTTAACCGACCACTTTTGGGAGTTACCTGCACCTTCGGCATCGCTTTTGGGAATACTCGTTTACGCTTGTAGCTACCAAGGGGGGAGAGCTTCTGAATGCTGTTACTCCAGGGTAAGGCATATTGCTCAAGTGTACCTGGTCAGGCTTGCCACAAGGTTGACAATAAACTTGTAAGAAAAAAAAAAAAATAGTTGCACAGCATAGAAAACACGAAGATTGCACTGCTCCGGTTCTGCATCGAAGATCACTGGTTTAGAAAACGAAGAGTTTCGGCAAATATGCGCGGGTTCTCACGGCAGCACACTCTGCACATCGCAACACGTACAACTGCGTACAACACACAAGGCCCTTATGCTGGAATATTTTTTCTTTTATTTTTTTTTTCTCTATTGATTCCATTCCACCGTTATGAGTACACATTTTGATTATGTGGGTTGGTTTGTTTCATTAAATACAGATATATGACGAGTGAGATGGACAGCAAGAGTTTGCTTTGTGCTTATCAAACAGCAGAGTCAACACTTCAAAGTAATAATTGGTGCACTTAAAGGAAGGCAATAATGGGTGCTCACTTGAAAAATATTTTTACTTGTGACAGCTGATTTACTCAGTTAACTGGCAGTGAGTTAAAAAACAGCTGGGCTGTATCAATATGAAAGTTGAAGAAAATAAGTACATTTAAACAGCAATGTGCGCTAGTTTGACTTGTGATTGGCTTGGCATGAGTACAAAATTCTTGAGCACAAGAAAAAGGCAAGAGAGATACTTCATCACATTGCTAATTTACCACAAATATATTTTGTGCTAGAGCCACTTGATGACTACCATGATCAACTGTCTGGGCATCACAAGAATCTTCCCCGCAATTCAAGTGAATATAAAGCATGACAAACAGGTGCTCACACTGATTATGCAGCCCACCAAATAATCAAGTGGTCAAAGGAGCACAAGTTTTGCTGCTATTTTCTATGAATAAAGCAAGCTGAGGAAAGAAAAAGATATGCTGTCATTCATTTGGTCAGCCCTTCCACGATTCCAGCATTTCCTTGGTTCTGCACAATTTCTTTTGACAATGGGCAGCAGAGCTTTGAGACAGATCAAATTTCTTTTTGTCCTTTGCACTGCACTCCGAAAAAATCTGAGCTCACGCAAGACCAGTGTCTAGCGCTCAAGACATAATCAGTTCTTAACTGGTCTATTAGATGAGTTGACGCAACTGTTACAGTGATCCAAGCAGTCGGTACTCATGGTAAAAGCAAACAAGTACTGTTTGCTTGAATAACTACTATCGGTAGCAGAAAATGAGCATTTTTTAAAAGGGTGAGCCACACCTTCTGCACCTGAGAGGTAGCACATATTCCTTACAGAATGCGATACACACAACTGCAGTGTGGATCTGCACGCTTGAATCAGTAAAGAGGTATGATGTAATGCCTCTATAATTTATCGCACTTGCTTGTTTGAACGGTTACTACCGCCAAGTTAACGTGGCAATAATTTATTTCAGATCTACTGCATGAAACGCACACTACTCTTAAAGCTACATCTACGCGATTTTGCAAACTGCCGATTTTCCGTCACCACTGTTAATGGGGGCAAAAAAATGCTCACTTTCCGTCTGCATTTTTCTTTGGAAATCAAGTACTATGCTGCCTTGTGCTGAGCTTCAACAGAGCCAACCAGAGCACAACGCGTGACGTTGCACTTGGCGCCCCCAGGGAGGCTCGGCTACACAGGAGTATTAGTTCTGGCAGTCGCGATAATAAGTGGACCGCTGATCGATGCGCTGCAGATGATCCATCATCTCTTGGTTGAGCTGCTCCAGGATGCCGGAGTAGTCCTTGAGTCGCTGCTCGTTCTCATCAAATTCGTCCTCCATGCCTGGGCAAATGCAAAACAGAGAAAAAGAAAATAAACACTTGGAGGATGCTTCAACTTCACGTTCAAGAGCAGAATGCAAATCAGGCCTCATTCGCATTGCCTTCTCAATGGCTTCACTACTAGGTGAACACCTCAAACGTGCCGCAGCCAAAGAAATGCCAGTGTGCGTAAAATTGGTCATTTCAAACTACTTCAGAATCCTCTACTACAAGTACAGTTGCAAAGTGCTCACTCTGCCGTAATTCTTCCTTTTGCATATTGGCGAAGTACCCATTACACGTCCATAAGGCAACAAATACAGCTGCACAGCTACGCACTTTATTGATGCTGATTAATAATTAAGCCTGAGGGCATCGCATTGGGCTTTTAAAACATGTACCCACTCGTTGCGCCATGCGCATGCTTTGATGCCTGTTCTGCCATGCAATAGGTATTACACGAGTTAAAGAGTCTCCCCACACTATGTGACATTTGTATAAGTTTTTTTTTTCCAAAACTGGGTCGAGCATTGGCGTGGCTCTGTAGCTGAACACCTGCTTACCATGCAGAAGACCTGGGTTCGATTCCCACTCCAACTGGACATTTTAATTATTTTTTTACTTTTTGAATTTGCCTCGTACTTTCACTCAGAGGCAACACTCATTTTTTAAAACCACAGCCAATGATGCGAGAACAAAGCTGAAGCCGGAATTTCTGCAAAACAAGCTCTTTAACGCTATTGCAAAGATACGCTCAATGTGCCAGTGACGAGACACTAGCAAACAGCCTTTATACTAATACTGAGGTTATGTTTTCTTTTCGCTGCAAACTTGAAAAAAAAGAAAGAAACATAGACACACAAAAAAACTATCTCCCCAAAGTGATGCTGACCTTGCAGTTGCTGGGCCTTGGTGTTGACACCTTCCGCAAGCTTCCGGGCTCGTTCCCGTAGCTTCTCAGCCCTGTCTTTCATGTCTCCGCTAGCTGAAGACTTGTTGCCCAGGTCTAAAACAGCCCTGTTGTACTCGGCTTCCAAATCTTCAGCTTCCTATGCAAAGACACACAAGAGGCAGAAAGCTCTAGTGATCGGAGTGTGAAATTCATGGCTACATTGTCACGACAGTGACGTGTGTCGCGGCAGAGAGTTGTGCTTTAAGTCACAGCAGCTCTCTATCCACCATTATGACTAACTATCTTAGATTTCAAAGGAAACAGCTATTAGGTGATCAAGCATTATTTTCCAAGTCAAATAAATGAGCAGGCCTCGATAATGTTTTCTGTTTCGGGTTCACAAAGTGGTTCATGTTCATGTTCTCTTTATGCGAACTCAGAAAAAAAAAAAAAAATGGGACTGCGTGACCATACAGAGGCAAAGTGCTTATCACGATGAACACTTTGCTTCTGAACTTTTCTCACAAAAAATTGTCCATAAACATAGCTCATAATGGTAGCCTGTATCAAATAGTGTTTGTTGTTCTAGAAAGGAGACAAGGCACTTAAGCAATTATTTTTCATTTCTTAATCAACTTTGATGAAACTTGGTGCATTTGTGTGCTGATTTCATATATACAATCATTTTTCATGTATAAAGTGTAGTTCTTAAGATACAAATTATTTCATGTGCTTTTTGGGGAGCAATTTTTTTTTTCTAAACTGAGAAAATTACAAAGTACATTACCATATCACAATACTGTAGAATTAGAGCTGATTGTGGTGTGACAAAAAAGGTTGTTCTAAACCCATTAGAAGAAAAGTGATGGCATGTTGAACATTTGGCAGTAAAATCCTAGTTTGAAAGCTTGAAATTGACTCACTCACAAATGTTCATTGTACCGAAATTCTTGTTAAAATAGATTTAGAACATTCACCTTTGTTGCCCTCTGATTCCAAATTATTATAATTCCAGATTATCGTGATATGGTGATTTACTTTGTAGCTTTCTCAGTTTAGAAAAAGCTAGTGATTCCTAAAAGGCACATGAAATATTTAAAATTTTTAAAAGTACACTTTATACAAGAAAAATAACTGCATACTTGAAATCAGTATATAAAAAGTATATAAAAAACTCACCCAGTTTCATCAAAATCAATTAAAAAAATAAAAGCTTTTTTTTTAGGAGCAGTGTCTCCCCAAACACTGTTGAAAGTTGACCTCTCATGTTTCTTAGCTCGTGCATTATTCATGCTCTAAAAAAAAAAAAAGAAACATTATTTACTCACATGTTGATTTTTCAAAGCAAAAATAGTCATTGTTAAGTACCACAATGAATATCTACAAAAGAAGCAGTGTTTGTTCAGGGCTCGCTTGCTTGTTAGATACACACAAATAAGACAGACAACTATACTAAAAAAGCATAGAGAATGTCAATTCTTGTTTTATGTGACTAATTGTGACATAAATTGCATCACAATTAGGATACAACAGTTAGAGACAATGATTGACAACACTTAACATCCTCTATGCTTTTCCTGGCCTATTTTTCTGTTTTTATAAAGTAAATCCAGTAATTTAGCTCCACGATTGTGAAGTACAGTAAGCAAGGACATACAGCGTGTGCTTGTCCTGCCATACGCTCGGCCCCCTTTGCTTCGTTGTCCGCCTTGCGAGCATCCAGGTTGTTCTGGGTGTACTGCTTCTTGAGCTCGGCCAGTCGGTCTTGCAGTCCTCCCACCTGATCCAGCGACCGGTTGGCTACACCCTGTGCTTTGTAGGCAGCATCTTCAATCTGCAGTGAGCATAAGTCAAGTCACATGATACGATTCTCCAGCCCTGTCCGCAATGCGAGCAGGCACATTACCTGAGCAAGATCTTCCTCGGCCGTGTTGATGTGCTGTCGTGCCTGGTCAATAGCCTCCTTGGCCCTGCCTTGGGCTTCCGCGGCATCATCCAGGTTCTGCAAGACCTCCTTGGCAGTGTCCAAGATCTTGTTTGCCATTGTCCTGTGCAAGTAGCCAATCAAAAGAAGAAAAGTTAACGAGTGCCTTTCTCAATTTCTTTTCCCGCCTCATAAATAAAGGGTGTTAACCGTGTTTCTCGACAGAAAGCGAAACGTAATTGCATTTTTTTTTTACTTTGAGAAGTGGAAGCTCTTTATCAAGGTCATATTTCCATAGAAAGTTCACTTCCAATTAACCAAAACCAATAAGAGAGAACAATATTATTAGAGCAACTATAGGCTGCAGGCAAAGACTTATCTTCACGTCTCTATTGAGCTGGTGACCAAAGTACCAACAAAGCTAATGCCTAATGGAAAAGTTGAACTGTACTGTGGCGCCATTGCACTTGATAAAGAATGAATTCCAACTTTGGCAGCCTGCGCACTGTGCCCAGCTTTCAGATGCGTATTGTTTATGCTGATTGTGGATCTGATCATTATAGTCGTGCCTCGTGGCTATCTCAATACTGTCACCGGCTATCATGTCAAGAATTTTACACTTAGCAGACATACCTAGCACGATCTGCTTGTGCCTTGAGGTCTTTTGCAAGCCTGAGATCGTCCCCAGTTTCTCTCAAGATGGCATCGATGTCAGTCAGGCTGGCTATTGTGTCATTAATTTCCTTCGCCAGCTCTCGAATTTGTTCAGGCTTCAGCGAGATGGACAGACCGATACACTGCAATGAAAAGAGGGCATTGGCAAAGCATCAAGTGAGGGAATGAGCAATAATTTTAAAAGTTGAGCAGGAACATCCAGAAGATGACTGTTAAATAAAGTCAAGTGATAGGATCCTGGTAGAAATACATGCCGAGACGCACTGACGGGATACTGTAGTGATGGGAATGACTTCCACTCACGATGCACGCTGTCAACATTAGCTTTGATTCCAAAACCACTTGTGGCACAGTAATTTTTAGTTGGTGCAGATTTCCCATCACTGGATAACGAATAACTGTGGTCGTTATTGTTACTAGGCATTTTGATGCTGTGACACTGATTTATTATTTTTCCTGGTACCGTATTTACTCGCATAATTCTCGCACCCCCCTCATTGCTCAACAAAAATAAGATTTCTTTTTTCCTCGAGTAGTTATCGCACCCCCAAAAACTGCCGGAATAATGTCGTCTGCTCGTTCCAGCCACTGATGATGATAGCGTGCACCATCTGGCGTCATCTCTTAAGCATCAAACGTACTATTATTGCACTGAGATTCAATTCAATCCAAGCCAAGCCAAAGTGGCAAGTGCGCATTGTGGCATGTTTTGTATGTTGTGGCAGTAATCTTGCCACGTTATGGGGCGATACTGAAGCTATACAGCTGCTTTCAAGTTGAAAGTGATAGATCATGCACTAAACAACGAAAACAGGGCCGCCGGTAGGCCCTTCGGAGTCTACGAGTTTTGTGTTCGCTGCTGATGACGGCAACTGAAAGCCACCAAGACGCGTTGGGCCTGCCATGTGCCTGAAACTGGGATTGATGGTAAACATTATTTCTTCAGAAGGAAACTGCGGACAATTCTGTTAAATAGCCATCAGCCCAATAGTGACGTGTTACACTTAGCTTTTGAGGGATCCTGTTGAGCGATGAACGCTACCACTATGCCCACAACGCCCACAAACTTTGCGTATGGCATTCTAATTCTCGACTATTTGCTTCCACCTTTTGTGTCTCAAATAAAGCTTGCCTTGTGTTAAACCTGTGCTTTTATTTTTGAGGTAAGTTTATATTAGTACTTATCAAAGCTAGCTGTTTAGTTGCTGGTGTGAGATTCCCGATTTGCGGCCACTTCATTTTTTTTTCGCTCTGTACGTTTTCGTGAAAAGTTTTCCCCGCGTAATTCTCGCACCCTCAACTTTGCATCGGTTTTCCGCCAAATAAAAAGTGCGGGAATTACGCGAGCGAATGTGGTACATAATAGTAAGAGAATCGGACTAGAGCGCCAACGAAGAGCTCAAATTACACGTATAACTGCTTACACCATGCGCCATGTGCTCACAAAAACAATACATTAAACTGTGTAAAAACTGTATGAGATTGCAGGATGAAAAAAAAAAACAACTTTTAGTAGCATAAGCAACAAATCACAAGAGAACACCAACAGCGTACCTGGAGGTATGATTGCAAGCCTCGCTAGCTGCATAACAATCTGACCAAAGTGTTACTAAGACACTTACATACAAAACACAACGTAAAGAGGCTACCAAACGATACCAAAGGCTTTTCTACACCTTAGACTAGCACCGGTCACACGAACAAGTTAGTTGCAAAGCGAGCGGACGCAAAGGGACTGTTTTGGCTCAGTCACTCACTGCTCGATTTTTTCAGATGTGCGAGTGCTGTCGCAAACCTCTGAACCAGTCACATGCGCAGGAGCAGGAAGTCAGCTTACCTTACAGGGAAATGTCAATGCTAGCTATATGCAAGCGGACGAGAAATCTGCGGCGACGAGTATGAGTTAACAGGTAGGTGCAAATATCAGTTGCCTCAAGTCGCTTTTTGGTCACCAGTCACAAACAGTCGTGTGACTGGTTCAAGTCACAGATGTGAATGAGCCTTGACAGTCGTTTTCCAAGGTTGAATAAGACACTCATGTGAAGAATGGAATGCGTCGACTGGTGCAAATAAAATAAGCATATCAAGCATTAGTTGGTTATTGAAGAGTTTCTATTTCTTACCTCTTCAGCAAGGACTCGGATTTCAGCCGGCCTTGCTCCGACCTCGCTCAGGAACTTGTCGATGCGGTCAAGCAAGTCCTGCAGGTCATTGCCGACTTCTTCCGACTGGTTCTTTGCCAGCTGGGAGCGTTGGAAAGCCTTCTTTGCTTCTTCGAGGGCCCGCTGTGATTCCTTTTCAGCTGAACCAACCTGCGCATGTGATGAGCAGCAACATGAAGGCGCAATGAATAGACGCACTTAAAAGTGCTGCACTGCTCTTTAAACTTAGTTTTTCACTTTTTCGATAGATTTCGATTAAACTTGCCAAGCTTGCGGATATTTTTATGCTAAGATCAGGCCCACAATTATTTTTTATGCACTTTTGAGAATATCAAATGTTTTACGTGCTTTTCAGGAGCAAGATTTTTCACTAAAATGAGAAAGTTGCAGAGTAAACTAGCATATCAGGATAATCTGAAATAAGAACTGAATACAATATAACAAAGACAGATGTTGTAAACACATTTGAAAAAAATTATAACTTAAGCATTACATCTAAGTTGATGTCAAGCTAGAATATCACTCATGAATGCTAACTATATAGTAACATTTTTTTTTTTCAAAATGGTTTTGAATATTCAATCTTATTGTCTTCCATACAGCGCTCAATACAAATTATTCTTGTATGCCAATTCACTTTGTGACTTTCTCAGTTCAAGAAAAAATCTTAGCTCCCGAAAAGCGCATGAAATGTCAGATATTTTAACAACTACACATTGCACTAAGAAAATAATTGCATATTTGAAACCAGTATACAAATCAGCATAATCTCAGTAAGTTTCATCAACATCAATCAAGAATTGAAAAAAAAAATTTAAAGTGGAGTGTCCCTCCTTAAAACTCTTATTTCAAAGTTACTGAACTTTTTTGTTTTCATCTAAGATACACGCCTTGAATAGTTACAATTAAAATGATATTGCTTTAGCGCAGCTTGGTTCCAGCGTGAAGAAAAGATGCTATACAGTCAGGAAGGGGAAAAAAGAGACGAGAATTGCGCTCACATTGTGTTCTGTTTTTATCAATAAAGCAATATCATTTTATCGTGCAACAACTTGCCCAGTCAGCAGTACTTGTATTTAGAATCACTTTAACAAGACTACGCGCTCAACCTTGTTGGCACTGGTATCTACGGGCAACAGCAGTTCTGTGGCAAGATAGTGGGTTTGGTAGTGAGCACAGAATGCTTCAGAAGGTTTGTTAGCTGAGCAAGTTGGTAATTCACTGCCATGCGACGAATAGTGCGCAACAAACTAAACATGTCAGCACAGTGTACGGCTTTCTTCTATTGTATTCAGAATATTTAGCACTGTTCAGCACCAGAAAAGGTGTGGAATGCTGATGTCTGTGCGTGGCTGACATATGATGGCACATTGCACGAACTTGTACATTACAGAGTTTGTATCCTTTTATGTAAACAAGAACATAGAAAAAAAGGGTAAATATAACGGCTCATTTTATTTATTAGACCCAATATTAATGAGAAATGACAATTATGGCAAGGAAAGTATAGGGGATGATATTAGTAGTAACCATAATGTAACTGTGAAGAAAGAAAAGTGGACGAAAAGGCAACTTGCCGTGGGCACGAACCGATCCTGCGGCCTTTCAATAACCCGTCCGATGCTCTACCAATTGAGCCACCATTGCGGCTATCCCTCCGTACACTTTATGGGGTATGTATTTGCATTTTAACTGTAAGAGCGTGAGTAAGCGCCGCCTGTTGCCATTGCGGCGAGTGTGTAACACTAATTTGTTGCCTTTTGGCCTCACGTATCACGTGGTATTATTTACGAGCTGGCAGACGACCAATAATCCCTCGCATGCCACACAAAGGCATTAAGTCTGCCAGAACGAGACCCTCGCTTTGAATGAAGAAAGGAAGGTATAAAAACATGTCCTCTTGAGTAATGAATGTGCCGTAATGTCTTCTCGTATGAATGGCCTTATCGGTTTACAGCAACATTGATGCAATGAAAAAGGTTCAGTGCACCACTCAAGTTATGGTGTCTGGCTTGATGATTTTTAAGGACGACACAGCAATGCCCTTAACAAGAAGGTTTTTTGTTTTTGCTCGCTCAATACGGCATATTTTATCGCTTTACGATCTGAATGCGGCCATATCTTAGGTTCTGCTAAGTGAATTGCAATAAATCTTTTTTTTTGTCAAAAGGTGCAATCATAGATAGCAAGAGGCCTAAAGTATGAACATATACCATTGCAGGAATTATTCATAACTGATAGTTTGCCTTAGGTGCCAACCTTGGTTTCCACGTACTGAAGTTCAGCACGCTGTAACTTTTGCAAAATTGGGTGTAAAACATCTATTCTTGTAACATTGCACCCTGTAATCGTGCTGGATCATTTTGATGACCTATTTTTCTTCGAAACTTTCAGAATTTTTGAACAAATGCTCCTCCCATCTAGTCCCCATTGAGGCTAGTTGAGAACATGAACTATCAGTAGTCTCAGAACTGCCTAATAGGAGAGAAAAGAAAAAAAAAAACAGCCCATTTGAAATCAGCTTGTGCTTGCTAGATCAGAATACTGAAGATAAATAAAAAAAAGGTCGTTCTCAAGTGGGGTGGCGAGTCGAAAAATGCATTTTTTTTTCGAAAATTAGGTCATTCTCATTTTTATTTGCTTTCACAAGTTTAGTATCTCTACTTTCATGACAAAAAGCTGAATATTGTAATTAAACTCAAAGTAGGTTAGAACCAGCCTTTAAAGAGCACAAGGTGGCAACTAAGAAACTAAACGGGCTCGTTGTCCAGAGTCTCCTAAAAATTGCTACCTGACTGCTTGCTATTGTACTTTGCATGAGGCCTTCACTAAAGCCACATGCTCAATATAACTACGATTGCCAAGCTCTCATGATGGAAGAATTCATCTCAAAAAGATACCTTTCCAGCTTAAGGGAGATTTCACTTATGCATTTAAAATGTTTTTTTTTTCTAGATTTTTTTGGGGGGCAACTTTATGAGTTTGGACATCATTTTTTTTTTGTACTTCTAATAGCCCGATCGAGATCAACTTTTGCCCACATATTCCTTGACACGTAAAGGGTGCAAGTATGTCCTTCAAAACTTGATATTGCATCTATAATTATTGCAAACCTAAAATATGCAATTAGTATGGAAGAAGATTCTAGTTATTCTCACACTACACTTTTTCTTTACCATCAAAATGTTTTATACATTATTTGCATTCTACAGTTAATTTGGAGCAATATGAGCCATTAATAGCTCAGAACCCTAAAAGTTTAGTGGCATAAAAAGTTTGCCCAAAATAAACTATACTTTCCACATTGTCGTGGCACAAAACAATAACTGTGCAACTTACCATCAATCTAATTACATATTTGATATCAGCATAAAAGCCCATATATACAGCACAAATTTAATTGTGCTGGGCTACAGATTAATACAACTTTTTTCCCAATTTGCATCTTCCCTTAATGACTGCCCACTCGTTGTGAACACCAAATTTAGTTCTGGGAAGAGAACTGTGGTGTTGACTGAACATCCTTCTCTTCTTTTCTCAACACAAAAACATGGGGACGGCACTCACTGAATTGAAGAGATCTCGAGCTTCCGCCTCTTTCTTTCCGAGAATCTGATTGGCATCGACAGCCATCGCGAGTGTGTTGTTGGCGCGGGTGAGGGCGCCTTCCTCGCAACCCAGTCCACCGCAGTGGTTACAGCCAGCACCTCCGCAGAGTGCGTCACAGCGATCGACGGTTCCTCGTCGGTAGCACACGAGCTCGTTGACATCCGATATTTGGTCTTCCAAGTCGGCTACCTACAATGACACGCAAGTAAGTTACATTGAGCAGCTTTGCACCCGTTTGAGTACACAACTTGTTTTTGCTAGCAGTGTTGCCTAGCAGCTAAGAAAGAGCAAAGTATATCGAGGTTTGGATGAACTGAACTTTCAGTGCAATAAACCTCTTTTCATTTGAGTTCATTTTGCAGGATACTCTTGGGTATGAGTACTTTGCTGAAGGCACTACAGTGAAACCTCGGTGATACGATCTCAGCTCGTACGAACTTCGGGGTGATAAGAATTTTTCTTTGGTCCCGGGCAAGACCCATTGGCCTGCAATACAATGAAGTACGGTTGTTGCGAAGCGATTTTTCCCCGTGTCGTTTGATACGAACGTAAGTTACCGTGCAGCAACGAAGAGGTGATGTCCGCGCTGTCGTGGAAAAGGTGACGAGCACGCGCGGGTCCGAACGCGGGCATGCAAGCAGCGCCGCCAACTCGTCAGAATCACGGTGACAGTTGTCAGAGAAAACCTCGAGTGACGCGTCGTAGCCGTAAGAAAGGGCAGCAGCTATAAAATTGTTTGGCCATCATCTTTCATGTGCAAGGCGCTACTTACATCCTTTGGGCCGCAGTCATCTGATGTGTTGTGATAAAGCGTATAAAAAATGCGCAGGGGCCAATAGCTGTCGCAGGTCACAACACACTTGGCTCATTAATAACACACGAAAGCAGGAGTGTTATATTTAGAAGTGCAAGTGTGATCGTTGATGTCTAAAAACTTTGTTGGAAACTATTCAGAGCTGTTTGTTACATTGCTGCGGCCCTGAGAAACAATAAGTGAAAACGTACACCAGCTTTTTTTTGTTGCATGCTAATTTTCTTCATTTTCTGGTGATACGAATATTTTCGATTACCCCGCGAGGTTTGTATCACCGAGGTTTCACTGTACAATGTTCAACTAGTTGTTCAACGTGCCGCTTTCCTTAAGTCCTCTCAAAAATATTTTCGTTTGCTCAAAATAAATGTAACAGAAAACGAAATTGCGCTATAAATTTAGCCTAAAATACAGTTCTATTCATGTGAAAACAGGGCACAAATAAATTCAGCACAAAAGGAGATTTATTTAAATTTAATCAGAATTAATTGCTATGAAATGCAAGTCAATATATCATGCCCTTATTTTTGTTGCAAAAGAATATCGAATGCCTTGAGACAGAATGCTGAGTGAAAGGCTAAAGAGAGGACAGTGTCATCAGTGTAAGCAAACACACATAGACAGCTCACCTCTTGTTGCAGCTTGCGTAGGGCATTCTCATTCTCCTGGTAAGTGCGATTGTATTGACTGGCGGTGTCCTGCAGTTTTCGCTCAAGGTAACGACGTGCTGCCTGTGACTTCCCGATGTCGTCTTGTGCTCCTCGGACTCGACCTTCAGCCATTTGGGACCTTTTCTGGGCTTCCCTCGTGATGTTTAATGCACCTGCAGAGAAGTGTTGCGAAAGCAGCCATGTCACCAACACGTGCAACCTTCTGCGTCAGCAGTTTATGCAGATTCCAAGAAAGTTGTGGCTTTCGTACATGGCTCTTGTCTCATTTTTCGCAAAGGCAGTTAATGACTATGCACATATCCCATACAATCATCTGGTTCCTATGTAAAGGACAATTCTACAAGACAAAACGCAGAGAGAGGGAAAAAATGCAGGCAGTTTGCACTAAATTGTGCCCCAAAAAACCTGACACAGCGAAGTGCGGGCCCAGTGCAGCTTGTACTCCCCATCGACTGAGAGGTCTAGCTTCAACACACGCAACTTCCATCTCAGTCTCCATTACTCTTTCTCACTTTTTCTGTGCTACCTTTTATTCTCTCTCTCCTCTTTCTCTCCCTTTTTCTCACCATTGCATCTCTCTTCCTCATGTTCACTTCTCTTTCCCACCTGCTTGCTACACAATACTATAAAGGGCTAACATATGCTCTGCTGGCATATGGTATGCCATGTGCTAGCACCATGTGAGTGTTTAGGACGCTTGGCTTCAGATAGAGGGCATGCAGGTTTTATTCCCACATCATGAAAAATTCTTTCGCCGGCAAGAACTCTTCTCTTTATTTATATATTTCTTAGTCTTTATCTCTCTATTTCTTTCCTCTCTCCCTGTACTCGTTTTAAAAATGATTACAGGCCACGTCATAGCGGTGAGAAGTGGTGAGATTTGCCCAAATTCTGTGGCATATACCTGTTCATGATAATGATGGTTTTTGAGCAAGGTTGCACACTCCAAGCTAGAACAGCTTCACTATTAAAGCATGAACGTCAGTGCTGAGTGCCAACTGAGAGCTTTAATTCCGAAATGCATGCCATATGCTGACATCTTTCACACAACGTGCATCAGACGAACCAACAGCGTGGGATCACATTGTCCATATGACACGCACGATCCAGATGCAATACAGACAAATACAGCCCAGGATACACCATTGACTAAAAAGTTAGATGATACCACAACTCACATACAGATCCCCATGCAGGAGTGAAAGTTTCGTGGGGACAGCTTCTGACTAGCACACTAGCACCTTTCATTCTCCTTGCCTCCTCCATTCCATTCCCTTCCTACAGTTACCCTTCTCCCGCCTGTAACATTTGCAACTATTTCACAGCAGACTTAAACAAATATATAGAAAATCACGACAGTAATGCGATTTGACTGACTAGCCTCACCTTTCAAAAAATTTAGGGTAGTTCTTTCTTTTTGTTATGTCTTGTCGCGCCGCTTTTAGCTCTGGAGCTAACTGGTCTGTTCAGTTAGCTCCAGTGGGAGAACACACCCTACTGGTCTGTTCTCCCACTTTTTGGAAGTTCGTGTATCGTCATTGAAGTCGAACTCACCTTCTACGTTGGCCTCCTGCAAAGCTGTGGTGTTCTCGCGCAATTCCTTAGCCTTTCTCCCAAGTTCCTGAGCCTGCTCGTGAAGACTTGCAAGCATCAGGTTGGTGGCGAAGGAGCGCTGCGTCACGTTGCCCGAGCGGTCTCCGATTTCCTCAAGCTGCATTTGGCTTTCAGTCAAGTTGCGCCTGCAGACAGCAATAGCGTTATGCAGTCAAAAGCAAGAAAGTGACATATATAATCAATGGTGGTATTAAGAGCATCTAAGCAGACAAATACAAAAGACATATTACACAAACAAGCGCTCGTTTGTGTGATCTGTCTCTTGTATCTTGCTTGCTCACACACTCTTAATACCATCATAGATCAGTATAAACCCACCCTAATTTCTGTGCTTCTAAATATACAAACAAGTTATTTGGGACCATTCACATTCTTGCCCACGATATAAGATGCTTTCATGACAAGCGTGAGCTGCAAGCATGAGTCTGTGGCAACCCGATCCTTCTGTCACAGCCACAATTGTAACGATCTGTCACACTCGCTGTGAATCAGATTATTTCTACGTGGCATGCAGTAAAAAATAAAATGGTGCTAACACGGAAAAAAAAAAGGAAAATGATGTTGACGTGAGTACCCTCTTGCAATTGAAATTTCATTGGGATATACCACCAATTTATAGACACCTGCAAATGCAAAATAAAAACAAAACGCTCATACGTGAATATGACAAAAATCAAGAATGCAGTGAAAAGGCAACATTACTCATGAAACACTGCCGATGAACATGCTGCCTATGATGACCGATGAATGCAATGATGTTTCGCATCATGTAACATTAACGATTCCTGGCTACACGTGCTCTTTTATGAAAGACACCTCTTCTGGTCTTGGGTCGTACGGTTTCTGCATTTTTATGTACATTCTGAATAGACTCCAATAGAAAATGAAGACAGCTACAGCCATTTGAAACACCCGAGCGATGGCTGATGTCAAAAAGGTAAGTGCTACTGGATGGAGCACTTATGCAAATTCTCTGTGTGGGAGGCACAGCCATAGCTGTGGGCGAAGCTGTCAATTTCTTTTAGGCGGTAACTAAGTGTAGGCTCAGGTCTGGCGTACACAGCCAACGGCGACTGACCGAATCTCTTCGATGAGAGACTGACGGTCTAGAAGGTCGAGACCGGTGATGTTGGCCCCGTTCAGGATTTCCTCCACTTCGTGTAGCTTCTCCTCCATCTCTTGGAACTCGCGTGTGTAAACACCGGTGGTACCCTGCTGCTTGATTTGCCGAGCCGAGTTGATCATGTTATGGGTCTCCTCTGTCAGACAAAACAAGAAAAAAAAAAAGTGAGGGGGGGAGGGCTAGAGTAAGGCAGTGTAATATGAAGTTATAATCTTGCATGCAGGGCAATGCTCTTTCTTTTTTTCTTTTTAACTTTGTTCTTCCTACATTTCACAGAGAAATACATGAAAAAGTTTCATTGCAATGCTTGACCACTGCTAACCAAGAGTGAAGAGCCACCAGAGAGAAAGAGATGAAGTTCAAGTAATGATGTGTTCAAGAAAATATTGTACTAGTATTTTGATTACGCACTCATTAATATGTTTTACTGAACCCAGATATCAAATTTCAACTTGTAAAGATGAGTACTTGCCATTTTTTGCAGTAGTTATGTAAACCTATTAGCTACAAATTTTATATGTACACATTTGTCAAAATTAGCAACATCCATGCAACTGCAGCTGAATTACTTCTCAGCATCCATTCTGCGATTGAGCCATGTAATCTAATCTGACTAATAACAAAGCTAACATTTGTACATCATTTAACAAAGATTTGTCTTGAAGGTAAGCACCCCAACTTGTCAAGCAATGTTCACTACAAAACATGTCTGCATTATTATCAGGAGGTCAAGTTTATCCTGCTAATGTTGCATTAGGTGGGGGGGGCACTCGTGGGAGGAACTGAATCTATTTGCTCCACTTTCTCATAAATAGACTGAAATAAAGTTTCTATGCCTTCATTCACTTCATTTAGTGCATGCATTCAGATGCGTAGCCAGAATTACTTTGGGGGGGGGGGGGAGGGGAGGCAGATCCTTTTTGGCGAGGGCACCCCCTTGAAATGCAAATTTTTTACTCTCTATGCAAAAAAAATTTCGGGGGGGGGGAATGAGCACAGGAACACATGAGAAAATTCAAAGCTAGTAGGAAGTTAGCCACTAGATATTGCACACTAATCTGTGATGATTCAATATGAACAAAAAAAAAGCTAAGCTAAAAAGTCTAGTTTTATTTTTACATAGAAGCTGCATATAGGACTTGCAGAGTCTTTTGCGTGTGTTTTTTTTTTCTTTAGGGAAGCAACACAGCGAGAATCAAATGTCGGCAAAAGAACAGCTAGCAATGCAAACCTCCACAAAAACTGTGAAATGACCACATAACCCTGCTTTCCAGGCCTTCAACGAGCTGCCGTTAGAGCACCTCGAGCAGGTTATAGAAATGTGTGCAAAACACATTAACAAGTGTTCAGATATCAGTGCACCCGCAAAAATCTGTTCACTGTTGAAATGAACACTTACATGCTGGGCACGTCTCAATTTCGCTCTCTTGCAGAACCACAGAGGCTTGGATTTCCGTAAGGGGGTCGCCACTTCTGGCTCTTTTAGACAGACTAGTGCCGTGCACGAACAATGTTTTCACATCCACTAGCAATGAAGGTTAGCAATATGAAAGGTCTCGTTTGAGTGTTCCCTCTAACAGCGGACCGTACTGCACGTACATGCAACTCGCACGTCCAGAAAATGTGTGGGTTGCTCAAATCGGTATACGTATATCCATGAAAAAGCTTCCCCCCACTGCCCCTTCCTCCCCACCGTACCTCGGAGCTCCTGAATGATGCGGTCCCAGTTGTCAAAGCACTCCCCGCAGGAGTCGCAGTATGGCGCCCGTCCCGTGAAGCCACGGGCACACTGCTCGCAGCGCTCCCCAGCCACGCCAGGAATGCAGACACAGCTGCCGTTGTTGCGGTGGCACTGGCTCGTGGCTGCTCCAGGTACGTTGCACTCGCATTCTGTTCGCACGTGCAAAGAAAGAAGAATGCTGCATCTTTCTCTCACGGGCATTACACAGCTGTAGGTAGTACGAACACTCATCAGAAGTTTTTTACGGAGCACAAATAACGGTAGCATACCTGCCAACCTGGTGACTAAATCATGCACAGAGTATCATCAGACATATTGGTGCTGATATCTCTGTGAAATCTTGATATCCATCATAAGTTTTCGCTTTGTTTTATAATTAAAGATGCCAATAATGCAAATGTGAAATATGCATTTGGTATGCTTGATTATATTGTTAAAAAGATAATGTTAACACCTAGATTTTAGGTAGTTCTCGGCACTCGGTTCATGTGTCGCAAAGTGATTCATATTGGGATACTCTGCCAAGCAAAAAATGGTGCATGAATAGCCACACACTGTGTTACACATCATCTTGGAACTCATAAACCATTACAACTAGAATAAAACTAATTAATGTTAATAAATCAGCATCATAAATGCTACTTATAAATTAATTCAAAGGCCTAGGTTGAAAAATACATAAAAAAATATCTTCAAGTAGTACCTCCACTAAACGGCAAGCTGCAACACCTTCGTACAATCACAGCAGCATGTGTTTATTTTAGCTTAAAGGGGCAGACTGGTCTTTAAAACCAAAAAGTGACAAAAAAATTCATTTTTTAAAATTGATATATTTGGTTTCTGCAAGTATTTTTCTATCTCTGTGCAAATTTTCACACACCAGGAAGTGGTAATTTTTTTGTAATGTTATTCTAACTGTCCAGGTTTTTGGTGCTGTTAACATGCAGAAGCTGGAAAAAAAAGGGGGAACCGACTTCAAGGCTTCTTCATAATTTGCCGAGACTTTTGCTAGAAGTTCTGCTATGACTTTATGAGTTCTTTTATGAACATTGCAAAACATGTGCACCATGATTGCTGCTTTTTGAAGAAGCTATGTGTTTGCAGTTTTTTTTTCATTTTTTCTCAAAAAATTATTTTATGACTGCTCAATTTGAGGCCTCAATATCTTTGCAGCTAGGACAGGTACAATAATAAATATTTTTGCAATGGAAACCTGTATGAGTGTAGAATGCAAGTACTGGAGGATAATCCAGAGCAGGAGCCTTTTCAATTAATTACTCCTCAAAATTGTAATAAAATTCCAACTGCTTTTGAAAATGAATAGTTCATTTTCCTGTAAAATAAGCAAGAAAGGCTCAAATGCAAAAGACTCTTGCATACTTTCAATCTATAGTCATTAGTCTATGTTGGCATATCTTAAATATCAGATTTAATTAAGCACTTCTTTTTCTATGGTGGCCTTAAACAATAGAGGGTGAACTTAAGTTATATCAGGAACAGGATGAGTTACAGGAAAACTAATTAAATATTTGAAATCAGAAGAAAAAACTGCATAATTCTGTGTAGTTTGATTAAGTTCACTGAAGAAATAAACAAAAAAATGTCTAAGACTAGTCTGCCCCCTCAATTATGTTGAAGTCATGCTGTGATGGTTAAAAAGACTGCTCATTAAACAACACGACCTGTAACGAGTGTTTCTCTATATTACTTGGTTGCACATGCAAATAAACCTTTTTTTTCACTGTTGCACATAGTGTTTCAACGTGTGCCATGCAGAGCTCTAATTGCCCGTAAGGCACATGTGAAGTGATACGTAGTTTTTGTGTCACATGTTTTTCTCTTCAAGTTCTCTTTGATGACAAAGTATAAGCCTGTTGTGTGGATAAATGTAGTGGATGCAATGGCATTACATGAGTGAACAAGGGTCGCGCGCATAGCAGAAAGAGAAATGGCTCAGGTCAGTTGCAGCTACATCACTAGCATCACTATTTTGAAGACTGCATTTGAAAACCTGTCCAATGTTAGACATCACAATTTAACTACGTTAATGAGACAAACAATGACCGCACACTCACGATAGCAGCGTACACGCGGGTCGCCCCAGTGATTGTCCTGGCACTGATTGCACTGCCGTCCACCATGACCCGGCTTGCACGGACACTGGCCATCAAACTCGTTGCACTTCAGGTCGTAAGAACCGAGCGGGTCACAGCCGCAAGCCTCGCAACCTTCTCCGCTGGCAATCTTCCAGTAGTTTGGAGCGCAGCGATCACAGGCGATGCCCTCCACATTGGGCAGGCATGGGCACTGGCCTATATGAAAACGTGGAAAGCATTACTGAAGAAGTAACAACAACAACGAAAAAAAAAGGAAGTCATGCCACATCTTCAAAGGTGGCAGGGCAGACAAAACATAAAGTGGGAAGCTTTCTCAAGTTTTTATGCACAGTAATATGACGAACGAATAAATGAATGAAATGTCCGAGTGACATTCGGTCTTGTACCCACCAGTCACAGGGTCACAGTATCCTTGGTTGGGGTCCAGGCCAAGAAGGTTGCACACACATTCGTAACACTGCTGGAGCGAGGCGTTTCCAAAGTGACCCGGCTTGCAGCGTTCGCAGTGGGGTCCCTCCGTGTTGTACAGACACCGCAGACAGACGCCCGTGCGCGAGTCACAGTTGCCCGGCTGGGTCTCATCGACGTTGCCGCTGCACTCGCATCGGCGACACGAGCCTCCAGGAACGTTTGGTTCGCCGTAATAGTTGTTCGCACACCGGTCGCACCTCTCGCCTGCACGACAAGGAAGAAATTTATTAGAAAATTTGCAGTTAAATTACTGTAACTAGCAGGAGCAAAGAATGCGACTGCAGAGGCGTAGTGATGCAGGCTAGTTGGTATATGTTCAGTTTTGCGAGTTTGCAATAAAATGCAATAGAATGTTGGGAGTGCGAGATTGCATATGTGCAATAACCCGGTGAATGAATCTTCTGAAAGACTCAATATGGCTCCTTGCACAGAATATATGTTGCACGGTATGACAGCCAGGGACATTTATATCTGCTGATAATAAAACACGCACTCACATATTCATGAAAAACCGTTAAATCATGTTCAGAACTTTGTGAAAGCATTCAAACTTGGCTATCTGAACTGAAAGAAGTGAAGTATAGGTGACCTTTAATGTACATGCAATGTCACCATTTAATGTACATGCAATGTCACCAGGGCTTATATTACATACGAAAAAAATGAATTGTGAACTTGCCTACATATCCTTGAGCGCAGTGACAGATAACGTTGCCAGTGCGCTGGTCTAGGTCGCAGCTGGTAGCATGGTTGATACCACTGTCCGCAGTGCCCGGGCATGGACATGGGCGGCAAGGGATGTCCACTCCGTAGCGAGGGTCTCCGTAGAAGCCAACCTCGCACCTGCGTCAATTTGCTGGCTTGATGATTTAAAAAACTACTAAATAGTAAATGTTCAATAGACACGTAGACAAAATGCCATATTGGGTCCAAGAGCCCATTTGTTAAACATAATTTTCTCTTCAAAACTACCGATAGAAAAACAGTTTGGAAATGGTATTATGCACAATTATGTTACAGCTGAAAAGCTCAATCTTTAAGCAGATTTATCACAAAAATAAACTGTACACTTTAGTATTGAAGTCCTAATCCACAAGATACAAATTGAAGAAGCATATTGTTAAGCAATTCTGCCATGGTTTCTCTATACTGGCTGTTTTTATTAACAGATTCACAAGCTAGCCCTGCATGATGCATTGCGAACATGTAATTAATTGTTTTAATCAATTACATTTTTAGCAGTTTTATAGTCACCTGATTACCCTTTTCGCTGGCGAACGCTTTATTCAATAATGGTTGCGGTAATGTGCTACATGTAATGAGTAATTCAATTTGTGAGAAGCCGCAACAGACAATGCAGCTTTTGAGCACTTCCATTTCATGAGAACCAGAGTATAACGTCCGCAGTAATGATATGAAGCAACGCCATGGTTGTGCCTGTTCATACAGGCAGACCTGGGTGTTTAGTACTCTTTCATTTGTCTTAACAATGTAGACAGACTAACTGAACTGCTAACTAACTAACTAACTAACTGAGAGCCTCCGCTGAGCACTACCAACTGTTAAAGCACTGTGCTTTATAAAGGAATCATAACCAGAACAAAAACAAGTGAACATAAATGTCCTTCCCACTTCTGCCATACAAATTCACATTGATTATTTTACTTGTTTACATAGCACTAGGAACTTCACTAAAACCGTGTCCAATTCCATTGCAACAAACTTGAGAATCATACAATGAAGCTTTCCTCAGACTTCCAGCACATGCAACATTTTTTTTTCCCCAGCTCCCACCTGTCGCAGTGGGGTCCTGACGTGAAGTCTCGGCACTGGATGCAGTGACCGGTCCTCGAGTCACACGTGTCCGCGTGACCGTTGCAGTCGCAGCGCTGGCAGTTGGGGTAGTTCCAGTAGCCGGGCTGGCACTCGTCGCACTGTCGGCCGTACGTGTTGGGCCGGCATTTGCACTGGCCGGTCTGGGCATCGCAGAAGTTGTCCAGGGAACCGATTCCATTGCAGTCACACGCTGAAAGTGAACACTTGTTGAGTCCCCTTTCAATCAAGGGATGGGCGAACAGTAATTTTGAGGGTTGAAGTGAATTCGAAGCGAATAGTAATTTCGATAGTATAATTTTGAATAAAGCAGCTCGAATAATGCATGGTTCATATTATAAAAACTTAGCATTTAATCACGACCCAAATAACTAGCGCAGTATTTTTAAGAATTGGAACTGTTCATGTGCAAATGCCACTTTTTTAGTTCAAAATTGATGGAGACAAATTAGAATCGTGGCAGCATCTTAATTGAAATTGGGTGCAAGCTTTAAGCGGTAAAATATGTTATATCCTAAAATCTGCTATACCTAGCACATATAAGCCTATATTAACTGCTTTTAAAGTTCAAAAAAGAATTAATTGAGGAGAAGGAAATATGTACATGTAACCTTCAAATGTGCTTTCGTGGCAGTGTGAGTTTTTTCTGGTTAGGTGTTTTTATGGCACAGAGGCCCTGCACTGCAGAGAACAACCTTTTGACATGCAATCAAATATACGCCCATTCATTCGTTTTGAACACTTTGAAACTGAAAATAATTAAAACTTGTGTTGAAGTGGATCTGAATATTCCCCTGTGCCTGGTTTTAAGTGTAATATTTTGCTAAAGCTTCTGGCTTTATGAATACATATTGCAGGTGAGGCTAGTCTGCGAACAAATGCCATCTTGGTGAATTGAAACAGCAGTATGCAATTACAGTGAATGTTTTAAATGCTCTAGCAATGCAGACACAAGGTCTTTTCCTGTGGGTCTTGCAGCTTCACACGTATATACCCAGGTGAAACAGGTAGAAATTTTGTAACAGAAACAAAAGCACTCACGCCTGCAGCCTCCAGGTCCGAAACCGTAGGTTCCTGGTGCACAGCGGTCGCAGCTGCGGCCCACCACATTGGTCTTGCACTGGCACTGACCGCCCAGCGTGTTGCACACGCTGCTGTGAGAACCCTGTGGGTCACACCTGCAGTCTGCAAGTGTAAAGCAGCTGTGAGAAACCAAGAGAGGAAACAAAAAGTCTGCCCTGCTAGCAAAGGACCGCTTGAGATCTGACCAGACAAGTGCAAGCAGGTTCATGGATCTATTCAATGTAGACATCTGCTCAGGAATAAAGTAATTGAACAGGCAAAAATGGCCGACTTCCGCTAAGCTAACGCATTCACAACACCTTCAAGATTCACAACTAGTCACTAGTTTAAAGATTCAATTGATTGTCAGAGCAATCATGCATGGGAGCACCACAGCACAGACATGAGTGTAGGGTTCACTTGTTCAAACAAATTTGTACAGCGAATTTCGCTATATCTGGGTTCGTCGAGTGTACCAACAAAGTTGGCCACCTCTTTTTGCTATCAGATTCATACCAATGCCTTCACGAAAGCAAAACCAGTAAGTATAGTCACAGCCCTCCAGCGCTCGTCAGAGCTTTGCATTTGGCTCAATACGCAAGCGATTTCAGCATGACGAGAGCCTACATCAAGAATAGACTAACACTTCATTTCATTGCACAAACGTATCATTTCTCGCCTTGAGCTCCTTGGAAAACGTAGAAGCCGATGCTGTAGAGGTACTTCTTGCAGATTTCTGGGAGGGTGCCCCCTCTTCGAACGGCATAGAACGCCTGCCCGCACCGGAAACGTTCGAATTCCTCCCTCCTGTACTCGTTTGCCGGCGTTCCGTGGAAGAATGGGATGGCGTTTATGTCGGGCATGAGCACCATCTGTGAGAAGGCAGGTCACGCTCTATCAAAGGTGCCAGCTACGACCTTAAACTTCACATTGCTGTAGGTATAGTGACAAGACAGCACTGGCTAGCACAGCATATTTATTGGCTGGCCTCTGGACTTATCCGATCCAATAAAATTGGTGTTGTAAAGAGGAGAATAAGGTGCTGTGTTATTCTTTGGTCAGATAAATTCACAAAGATTTCTAACTTGTCTACTAAAATGAGCAAGCAACGTGTCGAGAGAAGACTTGTTTTAGATTAAGGCAGGCATAGCATGCACATGCCGTACCCATGACCCCCCTTTTCTTTCCCATTGTGTGGCTTTATTATGCAATAAGAACAGTGCTAAAAACACAAGGACCAAGAAGGACACGACAGAGACACTTGGTTCTTGTTTATTTTAAGCACTGTTGTGTTTGCACAATGAATTACCACCAACTAGCCCAAGTACCTCTTTTAGTATTGTGAACTTTGATGCAATTCTGCCAATTTATTAGCCTTCTCCAAGCTGAACTATAGCTATATTATCCTGCTCATATTAATTAATTATGAATTATTGTACAAAACCAAAACTTGTCTGCCTGTGCCTTTTTTTTTTTTTACAATGCAACAAATTGACTGGACACAAGTTCCCATTAGGGGCTGACTGGTTTCAGAGAACTACCAGGTCATTTTTAGCTGCATGCAAGTGCCCGAAGAATATTCCAACACATGGGAATACGACATTTAGGCCTTTTAGCTGCCTGGTTATGAGTGCTGAATTTCTAATCATCACAGCTCTCCCCAATTCAGCACACTCGTTAGACTCACCGAATCGATTAAGATTGATGCCGAAGGTGTGTCCACCTCGCGGTCGTATTGCTTGAATGTGACTCGCACTTTGTAGTGTCTACCCTTCTCCAGGCAGACAGGTGGGGCAACGACAACGTACCGGTCACCTAAGTCGAGCAATGTGGAGATAATTGAACAAATGAAATTAACGACTGATGGGAACTGTCAAGATTATTAAAACTTATTAATTTGAAAAAAAGTAATCGTTCATGTCAGCCATCCAATTTTGTAAGTCACGAACATCAGAAATTGTGCAACAATCATAGAAGTTTATTTGAATAAAGCATATTATTAGTTATATCAATAATTAATAGTATACAGGTTGCAGAAAGGCAATTAAGATGCATGTAACTATAGATTACTATACTAAGGCTGGTTCACAATGAGCACAATTTATATGCATAGCAGTCACAAGATTCACGGTGATTGAGATCTAAACAAAAGGAAAGAAAAAGACTTGCCAGGGGAAAACCTGATCACTTGACGGTCATCCTGAGGAATGGCGTTGGCGCAGGGCCCATTCGGGTCAACCGGTCCCGGTCTGTCCACTGTCACAATAGCCTCTTCCCAGCCTTGAGCAAGCTGAAAGTGAAGCCATTGCACATTTCATTTCAAGCTTCGTTCAGCTAGAAAGACTGGTGCACACAATCTATGGTGCACACAATCTATGGTGTGTGCTGTTGAAAATGATGCATGCTATTCTTTACTTCAAGATTTTGTGTATCAATGTCTCATATGCAGGCATTTTCCTAACAGAAAAGTCTTACATCTCAACAGCTATGAAACGTCTTACAATGTGACAGAGCTTTAACACACAACAGTGACAGGGATTTTTTCAAGCGAAGCTTGCCATGAGCTGCAGATTTCGGAGGCAGCAGCGGTGACATTGTACGTGAAAAACACGGTGACAGCAGGTTCACCGAAATGTGGCCCTCGAAATTGTGTCCGTCACATTTGTACACCCTGTTTGCCAATAACTGATGCTCTCTCGGTTGCAAGCTTGTCGGCGATCAGCCATTTCCGATACGGCAATCTGAGCACTTGTTGTTTCACGTTGCCATGCTTTGTTATTGCCTGGGTATGAAAGCATGACCATCATTGTTGCCTGTAGCAATTAAAGTGTTGCACTGCTAAGCGTGTTGGTGAAGGTCCGAGCATGGAGGAAGAAAAAAGTGAGGAGGGAGCACTGCACAATGCGATACCAAGAAAGAAAAGTACTGGTGGGTTGCACATGCACATTACAAGCTTCTTTTGCATCTGTTTTTCTAACAAAGAATATGCACTTAATTGCTTTTCTTGTGTAATAGTGATGTTAAAGATGTATAGGAAGTGGATCAGCTATGATCACAATAAAACGATATGGAGGGGATGGTCAGAACAACCTACTTTTGTGCTTACAGGTGTCGGTCGTGGTAGCAAGTAAAAGTTCCCAAGACTCGATCAATCCCTTCATTCCCCTAAATAACTGACCCTAAACAGCACCTACGAGCCTCCAAGTTTAGGACACATTTGTAACCACGTAACCCACAGACACACCACACCTACCTTGGGCTCGTAACGGAAGACAATGTTGTAGTCCATGGATGTGGGTATGTCGGGAACGTCGAACTCGAGGTAAGAGTCCTGGTGGACTTGCATGAAGCCCAGACCGGTCCACGATGCATCCCGGTCGGCATACGGCTCTCGTATGAGCACTTGGCAGTCCTGCAATGCGAATTTATATTTCACTAATTGACAGTTTTCTTTTTCATTTCTTTTAATTATCCCGGTCAATATATACTGATAAGCTCCTGCGCATGTTCGCCAACAAGGCTAACTAACTGCCCTAGAAACTTCACAGATGCAATATAGTGCTGCTAAGCCTGACGGTACACGTTCAATCCTTCCCCTGAGTAGCCACATCTTGAAGAGGGTGAAATAAAAAAACACTTCTGTATTGGTTACATGTGCACGCTAAATTAAAGAACACCAGGTGGTCACAAGTAATCCGGAATCTCGCATTATAGCGAGCCCCATAACTGTATTATTGCTTCAAAACCCTAAACTCCATAAAAATGTCATTTTGACAGAATGTGAATAAGTGTCTAGCACATCAACTTCATCCATAAGATATGAATTTCATCTCGCACGATTTCAAGGATACAGCAAAGTTGCACAGTCATCCACAGTCCCCTTTTCTGACTGAAAATTAATTGGACAACAATTGTAGAATAAAAGAAGTGTGTATGTCGCCCAAATACATATAACAACAGATGAGCTAAAATATGTATTGTCTTATTAAAAACACTCTCAATACACAAATGTGAAATGGAAAAACGTGAATGTCTTATCAAGCTGAATCTTTCAAGCTTTCGGAGGAGAAAACAGCGAAAAGGCGAAGATGAAAGCTTGCGGTGAAAAAATCCGTAAACAGGGGTTGGTGTGTTCGAGCCTACGTTTTGACTAAACTTCAAGGCTGGAAGTTATAGCCTTCAACGCATGTTTGCACAATGCTAGAAGTTTTAGACTTCAAGGCTGGAAGTTTTAACCTTCAATGCACATTCCCACAAGGCTAGAAGTTTTAACCTTGAATGAGACAAGTCCCCTCATTGAAACATAGAGCCGAACACACAACCCCTCTTTACGGATTTTACAAGCTTTTAGCCTATACATTAGAGATCTATAACTGTTCATGTTAAGCTTTAAAGATACAAGTACAGGGGAAAATGAAAGCTTGAAGAAATGCAAAATCCGTGCAACACTAGTGTGTCGCCCGAGCCAGCTTTTCAGAAAAACAAGCAGCCTTGCCTTCTTCAAGGCTGCAGCTTGAAGAAGACAAAACTGCTTCAACAATGACTCCAGTGACACCCTGTGTTCGAGAATATTTTATCTGTTGATGTTAGGGTGAGTTGATATTATATTCTATAGAGAGTACTCACAGGACTGCCCTTGGCCAGTTCAGCTTCGTGGACCATGAAATCAAGGTTTCCAACAAAGAAGCCCGTGTCTGGCTGGTCACAGCGGCGCCCCTGGACGCTGGGCCGGCAGCGACACTGGCCGCTGATGACATCACAGCTGTTTTCGTACGCGCCACCGGGGTCGCAGTCACAAGGCTTGCAACCATCATCGTCATGGCTAAGCCCGTAGTATTCTGGCTGTCAAAGTTTATAGAGCATGGAGATGAGAAATTTTCAGCATTTGAAACAAAAAGAAGCAGTTTCAGTGAAATGTTGCCCGAAGCAAAATTTTCATCACTGTTTGCCTCACCTGTTCACCTTGCCACAACTTTGCCGAAGTTTAATTCTTTAAGCCTAGCATAATGTAGAACAGCATACATATATGTGTTTGTTTTTGCAATAGTCGTCAAAAGCCTTTGTATCTATTACTACATGTTCGTTTTTCTTACGCATGGTTTTCAGCATCACTAACAGTCTCAGTTTATGGTTATGACCCTTGAAAAAGTGTGAAGTTTGCTATAAAACGCTGGTGGCACTAGCAGCACCAATATTACAGATGCTGCTGGTAATTCACATTCACAGTTGCATACGTTACAAACATAATGAGCAGCAAATGAAGGAGCAAGTCGATGAGACCACACAGACAAAAAAGGAACATAATTTTTTCCACAAGTCATTTGCGTAACAGACGAATGCAAGCTTGATGACCGGAACCTCATTGAGTTTTGGAATTAAACATGAACCTTTGATGCCACACAATTGAAGCCGAAAAACCAAAACTGAAACAGCTTCTCTCATTGGATATATCATTAATAGACCACTGCATTCATGTAAGGCTTAAAACCAGGAGTCTCACAATACACACACTTGCAGAAGAGCACGAAGTTGGGCTAGTCGTTTGATGTTCATTGCTCGCATTTCTTGTGAAATACATGTACATGTTACTATGCATTGCGAACCTTTTCGTCCCTGTTTGAAAACATGGTACAGAAAAAAAAGTTCACTAGAGACTCACCAGGCACTGGTTGCAGTCACGACCGATGACGTTACGTTTGCAGGTGCATTCACCGGTGTAGACGTTGCAGCCATCGCCCGCCGTTCCAAGCTCGTGGCAACTGCATGCTGTGGATTAATACAAATAATCTCAGTATTCGTGAATTAATGAAACAAAATTCACAAATTAATGAAACAGATTTCCGTGAACCAATTATTCTGACCTTTTATCAAACGTACACCATAAATGCTATTAAATCTCTCTATTTTTTGTTTCCCACTGCTAACGTCTTTTCAGGCATAACTGAACTTCTAACCAGGCTTTGCAGCATGTCTAAGCAACTACAGAAAGGCATGCAATGAAATATGTCATGCATTCCTGAAGTACACCATTGTGACTTTGTCACTGCTTCAGAAAAAGTAAAAATGCATCAAGGATTGGGGACAGGAATCGAGCCACCAACTTTTGCATTATGACAGACTGGCACTCATGTGAACTTCGTACCTAATACATACACAAGCATAACCATCATCGTCATAAGCACTGTTTCGTACTCTCTAAAGCACGTGTTGTGAGCATTCGTGAAACTTTTGGTCAGCCGATACTCGCGTAAATCGCACTTACATCTGTTCTCTAATCTTTGAGCCAATACGTAGTTAAACATATATTTTACTTCTTGATGCCACTTCCAAGGTTAATGCCATCATCAGTTAGATTTTTCTGATGCACATCAAGGCTTACAATTAACTTGCATGAATGCCTATTTTTCTTAAATATCTATTGCACTGTTGATTGTAACACTGAGCATTGTGTCATGTTTACAGGGGGCAGGTGCCTTGTCAGTCTTTTTTTGCTTCTTCATAGGTCCCCTGGGCAACTGGGTAGTCTGTTTCAGCCTGAAATAAACTAGGACTTCAGCTTTACTATCATATGTTTACAGCAATAGAAGGTGGGACATACGCTCGCAGCCGTCGGGGTTAGCCGCTTGGAAGTTGAAGAAGCCCTTCTTGCAGCGGTCACATCGACGAGACTCAACATTCTTTTTGCAGTGACAACGGCCAGCGACAAGTCCCGAGGTCGGGTCATCCTGTGGGTCACAGACGCCTTCATCCAAGGAGCCACGAGGATCGCAGTCGCAAGCTGTGAAAGGACCATGATTAAATAGATAACCGATTCGAGCAAGCAGGAGGTGAGTTCAACAGTTTAAAATGCAAATAAAAACTAAACAGCTAACCCGATTGTCCTAAACCCAAATGCTTCGCAGCATGGAATTAACTACCACTTGTGTCACAACCAAGCAACACTTGATTTATTTCTTATCAAACTATTATCTCCTTTAACAAAAGTATGCCGACGCAACAAAGTCCTGTTCACATTTACGGGGACATACATGTTATACACCAGTTAAAGTCAGCGTCAGAAGGTCAGGGACCACGATACATACCAAAAAGCTGAATACAGTTCAACCTCTTCATAAGAGACATGCACTGGAGAGAAATTCTCGTCTTTTATGTGAAGTGTATTTTATAAGAAGGGTACCATGATAATGTTTCTTTATCAACCCTAATTTCAATGTAGGCATACTGGTGTCCCTTACCTCAGTGTCTCAAAGGGTTTCGACTGTATTCCCACTGGTTCAACAGACAGCCTTGAGTTTGGTTATCTGACTTGTTTTAAAATACACTAACAACATGGACTGTGAAGTTCAACCTGATACTATCACAAAGTGCTGGAAAATTATGTTCTCTCAGATGTAATGGCCTCTAAACCTTCGACACTAACTGCACACATCAAGCGTTTTTTGTTCTTGTTCACCGATGCATCTTCAACAATGAAATCGGTAGTCTGAGAAAAAGCAGCACGATAATGTTTGGAAAATAAATTTCAGCAAGCTTCTCGAAATGCTAATAGAAAAGGCTCAACAAAATGAAACCAAATGTCATTCATAGATGATCCTGTTTGATACAAGCTCGTTCGTGCCAACAATGCTGGCTTCTGCCACAGGGCTCTCTCTGGGCTTCACCCAACATTTAGTATCACGCCAAGGTGTAGTGTAAGGTTTGTGGTGGTAGTTTTGGTAATTCTTCTAAATTATCAATTTGACACTATTTCAATGCAGCTGATTGGCAGAATTTACGAGCACCTGCTTTCATACTCGTTTAAACATGCAGCCCCACTGTCTTCTTTGAAGGGTGCACTTGACGCCTAGACATATTCGAATGAAGTTTACGACTAAATAATTTTTACAAACAAAAGAGGGCCAAGAAGGCTTGGGGCCGAACAGTTCTCTCAAAATTCTTCTTTTATTCTTTGATCAAGCCTGATGAAATTAGCTGAGTTTATGATTATTCAAGTGCTGATTTCAGATATGCAGCTATTTCTCCAGTACATTATGTATAATTTTCAAAAAACAACATATTTTATGCGCCTTGAATTTTGGGAACATAATTTTTTTTTATGATGAGAGACCTACAAAGTAAATCAGCATATTAACAATTCAGAATAAGAACTGTGTGCAATACATTAAGATTGCGTGTTCTAACACCATTTGAAGATTAGTTACTATGGTATATGTTGAACATTCACAAGTGAATCCACGTCCACCCTAAATGCCATTAGGGAAAGCACTTGTTACCCTTATGAAGACAGCAAATTATGTTTAAATGGCTGCATCCCTTGATCAAATGCTATTGATCACATCGGGTCGTCATATCTCCATCTTGTCGGAACAGCTAACAACACTACATGACAAGAAGATCCATGTACCTATTAAAAATGCCCAATTCAGCACCCTAGCACAGTACCAATTTCAGCCGTAATTGCTCTTACATGTAGATCATACTCACGTTGGCAGGCATACGGATCGCTGATGTCACGTTGAGGATCCTTGAAGTAGAATGGCACGCACTGTTCACAGTTGAGCCCCATGGTGTTGTCCTGGCAGTCATCACAGACGCCACCACTCACACGTCCCGAACGCTCCCACACGGCCGCATCGAAGTGACACTTGCTGGCGTGCCCATTGCAGTTACAGGCTGCAGTAATGGGTGAAGGATAACAACCAAGATAACTGACTATCAAACAAATTATTTAAATCGATTAAAAGACTCATATCAGTGAACTAACAGATATGCCATGGAAAGTATGGGGTTGAAACTTAAAAGGTTTGACACATAATGTTAAGTTGAATAACATTAAACACAGCTATATATAATCTTTTTTAGCCTTTGACACACTGCTTTCTGGCTATGAATGCGAACAGGAAGAGAAAAACCTCAGGCCTTAGCAGCTCTGATTTTAATACACCTTAAACCGAGCACTGCTGGTTGAAAAAAAAAAAAAAAAAGCTATATGCAGCTTGCATAGAGTGGTGGCTTACGTTTGCATGGATTTGGGTCCCTCTCACTCGCTGGTCTCCAGGGCTGGTCATTGTACAGATCTTCGCAGCTTTCGCAGTTGAGGCCTTTCGTGTTGTGCGTGCACTGGCACTTGCCAAACACCTGATGATGGAGACAAGTTCAGGATCTCGTAAGTGGGGAAAGCTTTTCACCAACAGATTAGACAACTGTTTTACGTTTTATTTGTCTGATTTTTCAGGTTTTATGTGAACTGTGAAAAGATTTAGAAGGGAACTGATACGCATTCCAAGCTGAGTTTACTTCTCTGTACAAATCTTGCGTACCGTAGACTTGCTGTAGACGTACATCTTCTAAACAGAATTGCTGCTTAAATAGAACTGCCTCTAATACGATTGGTTTCGTACCTGAATACTGCAACCCTGTTCATCTCTCAGTTAGAAGTCCTGTTAAATGAAACAGATCTTTTTTGGTGATTTCAGGTTATGTTTAATGAGTGTCTCCTATATATGGAAACAGCTGTGGGCAAGTCTGAAGCTCCGTGAATGCTAACAAGATTCTTTATTTTAAAATTAAAGCCCATTTTTGTGTGACACACCTATTGACATCAATACTGACGTGACAACAGGCTGCAGTTTCGAGTCTGTGACTTCCTACACCAGTCCGGGTAGTTGCAATGATGTCAGGTACTAAAACATAGAAAATGACCACTTGTGCATTGCACACAAAACCATACAGTGGAATGGCCGCGGAAACACCATGATACCCTACATGAGCACATTACGAGAAGCTCACACCATGTCTTGCTGTCAGGGTACAGCAGGAATTGAAACTAGCCTTTAAAATCTTGCAATTAATTGTTTAGGGTGCACTGACACTTACGGGTATATTTTTTCCAGTCTGTTGAAGGCTCGGCCTTTCATTTGGCACAAAAAAAGACAAATAAACACTTTGGTGTCAGTGCTTCTTTATATATAAAAAAAAAAGAATGCCTGCCTTTCAAGTTCTCTCAAGGTTTCGAATTGCACGGTCTTATTCAAAATAGTTCTGAGGGCTTTCCAGTACATTCACTGGCTATCTAGGAGATCGTACTATGACATGAGATGATGGACACATGTGTGTGTTATTGAATAACTCGTATAAAGTCACATGATTATGAATCCTTTCCATTTTTAAATATGGTTCCCTATAATATGTCTGCATGCTTGACCTACTAACAGATATGCACCGCAGCAAAGCGGACTTTTCAAAACCGCTGTAGTTTGAAATTAGTGTCATTTAAGGCTGCATATCAATCAATGCAGCGGCAGCTTTGATTAACACTTTAATTAAAGGTAAAGTGTCTAAAAAATGAGACTGCAAAAAATTTTGACGTTCAATATTGCAGATGTCTTCTTACATTGACTTTATCGAATATGCGCCAGTGTTACTGTAAAGGCTTTCGAATCATCACACACGCCCAAAAAATTTATCGACGACTGAAACCCATTACATCTATGACAACTAAAAATCCCCATTGTTACATACAGTAATAGTTGGCACCCTCTATGTGGCATAAAAAGTTATGAATGTTTCAACTTATAAAGGTACTTGCTTGGGCGAGTTGTAAGCTATTCATTGTCACCTTATTGCGCACTGCTTAAAAGACGAACACTTGGGATGAAGGACTAGACGGACACAAGCACAGACCTTCAACTGAGTTGATTGAACAGACACATGATGCTTTTATGCAATTGTGTTGCATGAATAAAAAAAGGTTAGCAAAAATGAATCACAAAAAAAAGTTATACAGTACAAATAAAATGACCAGTCATGCCGAGGTAGCACGCGCGTATCACGCCTCCTGCATTACGGGTTAAGATACAGCATTCCTTTCTGCGTCAGTGCCAAAGAAGCCATACTGACGCAGCCATCTTCCAGGCGGATGATCTCGGATGCCTCAATTATTTCACGCGTCATCTTATTATTGTGCCTCACCTTGGTTTCGCGGAAATCTGGCTGGCATCCGCAATCTCTACAATGCCAGCCTAGGTGACCTTGCACCGATTTGTACACATTGTTGTAGTTCTCCCGCACTTTTTCGTTTAGGCACCTACACGTCTGGCCTACGTATTTCTTTCCGCGTGCGATTGGAATCATGCACACAACGTTTAAAATGCGACCCACGAATTTATTCCTGTGGTTAGTTGTGCACACACTTGTTTCATTCACAATTTTCTTTCCTATTTCGCAAAGAAACGACAACCTTCGGGGTGCTGTAAAAACCATTTTTATACGGACACGGCCCCCCCCAGTCTTTTTTAGACGATTGGAGACGTCGTGACCGCTCTTTCAATGTATTCAAGCCTCTTAATTAAAACTCCATTATTCGGTTAATTCATACTTTTTGCAGGTTCATACCAGAAAATATCAGCTGCTTTCCCACTACTATATTTAAAAATTTGTGTGCTTATGCCTGATCAGCAATAAATGACAAATAAACTTGTGGGCTTTACATCTCTGCTTTCTGTTCACTGCATGCAGTTAGGGCTTAAAACCACTTAAAAATATTTTAAATGTGATAAAGTCAATGCCTAATCATAATGTTTGGCATCACCTCACCCAGAGTCACTTATGTGAGAACTTCTGATAATTCAATCAAAATTCAGAGGTCCCGTCGAGTTTGAATTAACGAGAGTCGACTGTATATGCAATTTTTTACTCATGGAAGTGAAGTTCCAAGGATTGATTGATTTAATTTATACAAATATTGGCACACGAATGACTATTTTTCTTTTCATTTCCTTTTCTTTATCTTATGGGCTTTTACAGAACTTATTTACCATATTTCCAAATAACCAGGTTCATTGAATCAAGATTAGCTATCATGCAACTGGTAGTTAAGCAATGTAAAAAGTACCACGTACCATGTCATCTCGTGCAGCGTAGGACTCTCCTTCCTCTGGTATGCAGCGACTGGCATGGCCATAGCAGGAGCACGAGCCTCGAACAACCATGTCATAGACGGCGTAATAGTACTTCTGCTTGATCTCCCGGCGCGAGTCCAAAAGGTTGTCACCGAGAGTGTGCAGCTTGGTGAAGTTGATGCGCAGGTTCGTCATCTTGAGCAGGTCTTGCACATCGGGGCTGTGCGGGTTGTCTATATGGATGTGCGGCGGAAGCACACGGAAGATGACCTCTCCGTTGGTCGAGGGTTCGACGCCCGAATAGTGCGACTCGCAGGTCACGTCAGTGATGTTTCGCCGCGGACCGTACCGCACATGGGGGAACGATTCTTGGCAGTCGTACGCAAAGTACTGGTACACCTGCAAATTTTGGTGAACACAAATGCTACGGCTTGGAGAGAAAAAAGAATTACACAAGTAAGCTTTTTATGTAGACGAATTCCTTCACTGCTGAAGAAGGCACATCTTTAGGGTTCACATTACCTCTGAAATTCAACATGCTTCATTGCACAGCACAGTAGTCTTTCAATTTCTTGCGTTGTAGTGCAACAGAAAATGATGCCACTATGCCAACATTAGAGTGTCGTTTTCCTTTTTGAAGAAGCTTCATTGCAGAAACCAATATATTATAATGTCATTGGCCCTTTTATTGTAAGAAAACTCAATACTTTTAATGCATGACAAGTGGCCAGACAAATGACACATACATGACACCAGAAACAGCTGCTTTTTTTTCAAAGAGCTACACCAACCACCAGTATTAGATATTTTGAAATCATGGCTCAGTTTACAAATACCGTAAAACCCCTAGCAAGTGCCCCCTGCCCTTTTTTTCAAGAGATTTGAAATATGCGCCAATGACCAAGAAAGGGTACCCCTTCCTTCCAGTCACTGTTTTTATTCGCTCGTCGAGAGCAAACAGTAACTTTTAATGAATCCAAATTTATAAAGCACTTAATTAGATGCACACGTGTGCATCTTTTATTCTTAAGGACTGTTTCTGCCACTTTCAAAACTGATCCACGATCGATCCACAATCAAGCAAGGGCACCCCTCTAAATCTTCTCGGATTAGCTTTCATCAGAGATAATATACACCTTTAAGCATTCTTACAATTCAATTAAAATATACCCAAACCTCATACTCAAACCTAAGTGCAACATATGGCCTGTAATTCGCAATAAGCTTTTAAAGCTAAAAATTGCTTTCTTTCCTCGGCAAATGACACTACAAGCTCAAAAATTACTTGTCACAGCCAAGAAGGAATACACGGCTCTGGTCACAGGCATTGGCTGATTTGAGCATGACGCTTTGGCCATTACCGGGGCCGCTGCTTGTCCACAAGTACGTGTGCGATCGCACTGAAAAGCCGCGTACTTGAAGGAAAAAAAAAAAAAAAAGAGGTGCTCAAGATCACGAGGTGCGTGTAGAGTATTTTCTTTCGCCGTGCCATTCTTCCCTGCTTAGCTTCCAGCTATTTCATCGGGACGAGAACAGAGAACGCGATTGCAGCGTGCGACAAATTTTTGGAACTCCACTCGTACAGGACTGATTCTAGAAACTTTGCGGCAGTAAATTTGTGAGGCAACAAGCATGTTTACTAGCTCCATGGCTACTTGAAGAAGTGTTGCAGGGCCCTTTTAAAGAAACATGTTACCCTGAGAAACCAATTCTTCATTTTATTAAGCTTGTTACAACAGCTTATATGATCCAAGTATAATAAATCTCAAAACATTAGGTATGCTACAGGTTATCACTCGCATCTTACCGAAACTACTACTCAAGATTGTTTAAACTTCCTTTGAATGAAAAACAAAATGGCATTTGCATAAAGCTCATATTTCAATTCAAAATGAATATTGTGCAGGTTAGTTGGGTCGTGATGAATATTCCTTTTTTTTATATATCATACATACCATTCGAATTCGATTCGAAATTGTTTGATCAAAATCACTATTCGTTTCGAACCAAAAATTCACTATTTGCACAAGCCTAAATATTTGCTCTGGTCCTAAAAGCGTAAGGCATTGCAGTACTACGATCTGAATCAATAACTTCCTAATAGGAGTCCTCAGCTGATAGGCATACCTTCCACGTGTGTCCATTGTCATGTGAACGTTCGATGAGCATAGCAGCTGGCCTAAATGTCTTGAATGTGATGATCAGATGTGTAAAGTGGAACTCTGCTTCTAGGTCCAGCCGAATCGACACCGACTGCACGCCATTCTCGGACTGCCACCACGATCCCTTGCTCTTTTTGCCGATCCTGGAAAGAAAACAAAGCAGGGTGTTGTATTTGTGATCATGACAAAATGAGTGTTACACAAGTACTCTCAACACACTAACTGCTGCATAACTGCTCTAATGTGTTAATTGTTGCCTAAATACTTCGGGTACGCTAAAATAAACACTCTGCCATACTAAGCGTTGCATAAATATTCTGACATGCTAGAATAAATACTTCTCCGTAATAGGCATACCACAATTATTTGATCTGATGTGCTAATATTTGCTGTACTAGAAGTTGCATGAACACTATGACACACCAAGTGTTGCACAACTGCCTGGCATGCTAAATGTTGCATGCCTAAATACTCTTGACATACTAGCATAAAAGAATGGTTTGTAAACATGAGCTGGGTGCTGGCTCCAGCACCCACCCTCTGTTTATGGATTTCCCATTGCAAGCTTCTATCTTCCCCTTCTTGCCTTTCTTCAGAAATACTGAATGTTACATAAATACTCTCAAAGGACGAAACAAACGTTGCTTAACTCCTTTGACCTGCCAAGTTTTCAATAAGAAGGGAAATCTGGGATAGTTAATTATAGAACATTTTTATATGCTTACAGCACGAAAAAGAGACAAAGATGAAGATCAAAGACAACACAAGTCCTGAGTGTAGCATAAGTACTCTAAAATGCTAAAATAAATACTCTGCCATACTAAGCTTTAGCTCAGCCATGTTAAGCATTGCCATGTAGACATTACTATTCCAGTCGAACCATTGGTTTATTCATGCTGCACTTTAACAAAGGTGCTGCATTTTTCAGTGTATTAAGTTTAATGTCTTCATAGCACAGGTGCATGCATGGAAAGGCTCACCTCGACACAATGTTGTCTATGCCGTGGTAATCTCTGCCCCTCTGGGTTGAGTCGCACCGGAAGCATTTGGTCTTCTCTTTAAGGTGGCTCACGATGCAGTAGGTCTCGACACCGCGCAGACCGCACGTCGACGTCGCCGACAACTTGTCCTCCCGACCGATGAGCAGGTTTCCGGTCGCTGGGTAACAGCTGGACTCTTCGCAGGCGTGCGGCTGAGAGCCCCGTGATTGCACTGCGGTGTCGAAGCCCCAAAAATATTATAACGCGTGTAACGGCAATTGGTCATTGTTAGTCGTGTGAATGCGCATTTCAGGAGTCCCTGAATTGCAATGAGGGAGACTTAAAGCGAAAAATTGAGCCGAGACAAACTGCAGATCTGATGCTGTTATGTTCACTTACTTTATTTAGCACACACTGCCAATCCAAAAAAAAATCTCTGCAGGAAGGTCACAAACAATTAATTTATAAAAGTAAAAATGAGGAGGAAAAAAACTCATGCAAAATACTGAAACAGGCTTTTTCGAATATGTACAGACCTCCTTCCGCATACTTATAAGTAAGCGGAACAATTTACCTTCTTTTGTTGCCAATACGTCATCAATAAATATTATTCTCTACCTACTTGAAAATTACTTGCCCAATTCACAAATATACATAACATTTGGCACGTTTTCATAAGTCTATATATTACTAGTGGCACTTGTCCTGCTACCTGCTGTAAAATGCCAAGGCCCCACCCCCCCCCCCAATCCCACCCTTTTGGAGGGAAGATTACAAATAGCGCTAAATAAGCGCCAATGACCAGTGTCTCAAACTGAGCAAGCGCCCTTTCCCAAGTCTGGTCAGATTATTCTTCACCGTAGGGGGGTGCTTCTTCGGCATTTTACGGTAAGTTTTACTAACTACTGTGAGAACGCACTGAATTTTTTGGGGCAGTAACTGTTTCATATGTCTGTATGACTATGATTGCATGATTCTAATTGTATTGCCATGATATAATTGTGTGAGTGCTGCATACTTAAGTCTTCACAAGTATATATAGGCACTGATGTTTCCCATGTATGGATGTAAGAAGTATGAGGAATATTACACCATTGTGATAGACTGAATGGCTGTCATGCTTACAATGAATGGACAATATAAGAGCAGTAGCTAACAATGTGAAGCTATACAATGAATAGAAAGAGTGAAATTTATTAAACTTTCATTGATACCAATTGAATGTACAAGTTGACTATGCAACAGATAGAAGGCAATATCTTTTTAATGCACAGCTAGTTAAAATATTTGCGGACTGAATTGAAGTTTGTGACACACAAAGTGGGAAATTTGTACTGACAAGAATACTAGAATACTAGGTTAAAGTATCTAAAACTTTTGAAACTACATCAGTTGTTACAGTTGTAAGCGACGAAGCTATTAGTGATTTAAAACCCCTTGCCGCTTAAGAACCTAAAATTTTGCATATTCCTGATCCTGGCCCTGTGCAATAACTACCACACGTGTTTATAATGCACAAATTATCATGAACACAAGCTTTTTTTGTGTGGGAGGGGAATTTCAAGAATAAACTATGAATATTCACTGATTTTTGATTGGCGTGCAAATCTCAGCTATTTAAGCATTCGGAGCAAACTCAATTTACACAATCATTACTCACATACACTCCAATACAAACAAACAAAAATGTAGTGTGTTAGTTGACGTGTCGTCGTTGTGTGGAGTTGGTTATACCTTCCACCAGGTTAACATGATCCCCAACTGTGCAAAGTTAATTTTTACCGGTCAGTGGATGCCTGTTGTCTTCAGTGATATCCACATCCACTTTTCCGATGACCCTATGCGTCTCCGTTGGCTGTGGGCGAACGTATGGTGGCTCAGTCTGCCCTTCTACACCGCCGTACGTTCCACTGGCACGGCTAGATCCATACGTCACTGAGCTGCCACTCGTTATGTTATCTCTCCCATATGTCCAACGTGATGTGTCTTGCCCTCCCCCGTAGCGAACAGTTCCATTGAGACGCCTCGTGTACGATGTTTGCGTGTAAGTTGTGTCCTCGCCGTGACCCCTCCTGACATCGTCGTGGCCACTATACCGCCTCTGCGTGTCCTCGGACCAGTGCGTCGGCTCACCGTGGACAATGGTTGTGTTGCGCCAGGCCGTCACGCGATGCCTCTGATGCACCGAAGTGCCGTCGTATTCCGCACGAGTTGGTGGTCCAATAACTGTGGGCTGAAAGCGGGTGCGCGAGCCGACGTCCACACGGTGCGTCGTGTTACCGTGCTCACCGAAACGAGCCGTGTAACCACGCCAGCTCCACCGCCTCTCTTCTTGAGCTCGGGAGGCGGTATCCTCCGCGCTTGTCACCCTGTGTGACGACCATCTTCTCGATGCATCACGGTCACTTTCCCGGCCATGGCCAGCTGCTTCAACATGGTGCTGACTGCCCGCACTCCAGTGGTCGCGGCGCGAAGCTGCAGAGGAAGTTTCGGGGCGATCACTGGTGACGTGGTGCCTCCCTGCTGTGATGGAATGGTACTGCTGCCTAACGTAAGTGGATCCACTTTTGTCCACTTCAGGAGTGTCTGTAGTTGTAGAACTAACTTCACTAGCTGACCAGCTTGTCCTTTCAGTGGCGACATGACTTGTCCATGTCCGTCTGTTTGAGGGGCGATCAATAGATGACCTGTGTTGCGTGTAGGTGGGACGATCTGGCCTGTCTGTGCTGTACTGACCTGACCACCTGTGCTGTGAAGTAGCCCGGTCAACTGACAATCGCCGACCCTCATACAACGAAGTAGTTTCTTGTACTGGCTGCTCAGTTGTTGCTGACCATCGGTGCCTGCCAGATAAAGATTCTGCGGAACCGTAGCGCCTAGACTGCCACGACAAACGTGCGTCATCCTCCCCACCACTACGACTTGACCATCGATGTCGCATTGTTGACTCCGTGCGCCTGATATAAGTGGGTCTACTGCCATCTGCTTCAGCCGGTTTGTCTGTACTTGTTCTTCTGGACCATTCGTCAAAGTGCATAGAGCCCCGGCGCCCCCCTGTTCGGTCCTCTTCAGTCCGGTGCCTACTGCCAGAATCGGTTCTGCTCAGATGTCCCCTGGTACCCGATGCTGACACGGAGTATACTCGACGGGTGTAGTTTGTGCGCGACTGATCTGTGTCCTCCTCTTCAGATTCCTGGGGTGTCTGCCGGTAACGATGCGCTGTGAAGTTGTGCGATCCTGGTGTCTTCTCTTCAAATACTTTCTGCACTTCGACTTCTGATGTGTGCCTGGTGCCTCCGACATGGCGCTGTCTCGAGGGTGGAGCCAAATCCACAGAGTCTTCCACAACCCTTTGTTGCTGAATGCTGTCCGAGTCGTCTTCATCAGAGTCTGCCATAGTGTGGTAGAGTTTTGAGATTAACACAATGGCAAAGTTTGCTGCGTTAATGTTAAAGGGTCAGAGCATGGTCAGGTTGGACTTGCCTTGAATGTGCTGGTGAGACAAGTGATCAGAGGCTCCCTACACCGTAAGCTTGCTGCATATGGAATGGGTTAGAGTGCGACAGCAGTGTATTTCCAGTTGGCTTTGTTATGCACCAAAAGTATGATCGGCGAGATGTCCCAACACCGTATGAAGGTCCAAAGACACTAGTAACAGCAACAATAGGGCAGAAAATAGAGCGTAGCTTTTTCCCTGAGGTGACTGGTAGCCGAAAGACGGAAAGCACGAAGATGGGTGAATAGTATTGTACGAAAATCATGCCAAAGTAAACCCAAAGTAAGGCCTTTGAAACTTGTCAGATGGCAAATTGAGCATAATGGCATTTACCTACTGGTCAACACATTTTTTAACGTTCCATTGGACAGCTACGCAAATTTAAGCTTATTCACAGTAATGAGGCCAAAAAGTCATTTTTGCTTTATGCTGCGAACTTGCCAAAATGGTGCAAGCTTCACTTATGGCCGATGCTGAGTCCTTTTATTTAGTTTAAAGCGTTCGCCAGAGCAGTGGCTTGAATATCAAGTTTGAGCTTACCGAGGCATGCTTTAGAGTGCCTTGCATAAGCAAGCTAACAGAGATCAATACCCAATATTCCAGCGCCAAAGCTTCATATGCCGGACTACTGAAACTATATGTATTCTGCCACCCTTGGTTAGATACCCACTGCAAACAGCATGCTAAGATTTGGTTAAATGCAACACAATGAAAACAGTCAACATTGTTAGACACTGTAACGTATCCAAAAATGTATATAATAAAAAACAGAGTATGAAGATAGTTTAAATAACTTGCTATTGCTAAACTGCATGAGACAAACAAACTTGAGTAACAACCGAAATCAATCTTTAAACATAAGTTACTAAAACACATTACAACTACAAAATTTAGGCATGCTACAAGTAACTAGAAACTGCAAAAAATAAATGTGAACTTTCATTATTTTCAATGGTTACTTGTTTTACAGTTGTTTTCCTCCAGCTAACACATCTAGCTCAAGGCTAAAAGAAGAAAAGCACAGGGCTTCCCACCTGCATATTGCCGAGTGTATTGGGACTGGCGATCATTCGGCCTTGATCGTTCTGGAAACAGCAATAAAAAAACAGCGTGAACTTAGTCAAACAAGCAACCATTTATACGTTTAATGTAAAAAGTTCTGAACTTGTGCTAGCTACTACTTACGCATTATTGACAATAGCACGAAATAAAATGGTACAAGACTGAAGAAGACAACCATTAAACAAGTAGACTTATTCTGCATGCGCAGATGTATGTGTCCAGGTATTGGAAGAGCTCAAACTCCTTTTAGCACTGAAGCATTCAGGTATTGAAAGCGCACAAAAGACATTAGAGAAAAATGCACAACCCAACCTTTATGTCAGCCAAGGCATGCACAGGAAATGCACTTCTTGGTAGCTAATGGTCTTTCTTGTCTGTTCTTTTTCCCATCATTTTCTCGCTTTGTTTTTAGGAATACATGTTTGAACATGCCAGCGCTATCAATACCAGAGCGTGCCATAGCAGATTGAATATAAGAAGGATGCAATTCGTATTGCGTACAAGCAACAGGTAACCCAACAGGAAACTAATTTTGAGCACAATCAATCACATATCAACACAGTGCATGAAAGGAATATTGCAGCATTACATAACTACTCTAACTGAGCAGTGATAAACACGAGCGTTAGAATGAACACTGAATGCCGGTGAAGCCATGCCCTGCACCGCAGGCTGGGGTGTGGCTTGGGTCAAGTTGTTTACTCAGAATGATAAGAAAGCATCAGTGTGTACTTTCTTAGATTTCCTCATAATAAAAACTTAATCGAATCAATGCCAACACAGACAATACAAAAGTAAAGCTAGAATACTCAGTGGTAAAAATAGACCAGCTTTCACTACTTGGTATAACTGTCAGTTCAAGCGCACGAATAACAGAAAGGAAGAGAGGACAAGCGCTTTCTCGCAACTAAACTACTTGATTTACAGCCAATACAGAGTTTACTTTTCCAGATTTAAACGGTGATGCGAATGTTAATTAACTACCAAGAAACCTTCTTCTATGAAATTGGTTGTGTCCCAACATGAAAAATATATTACATACTGTTCGACTAATATTTACACTATTGTACGCTTACATGCAGACAACTATATCAAATGTTAATAAAATTACAGATCAAAAATATGATGTTACATTGGACATTTTGGAACCATGTCTACAGCACTTGAGTAGTTACATATTACACGTACTGACAACATTAGCAGATTCAGTTTGCTCCTCCGAAAAAAAAAAAAAAAAAGAGGGGAAAGCGCCATTGTAGCGAACTTTATTGCCAGAAAAGTCTGGGCTGTTTTTTCATTAACGTCTCATTATTGTCTGAAAATAAATTCAAATTTTGATGCTAGGGGTTTCCTTGAATTTAGGAAAAATTGTAGCCCTACTATGTGGTTGTAGAAAGAGTGGCCCAGCAGTAACTAGGCTCGAAGTCGTACTAACACCCCCAGAATATAAAAGCAGGCCAGTGGACTTTTCAAGGCAGTTAAGCGTACAAGAAAACCAGAACTGGCAACCTATATAATTACCACCAAAAATTAAGCTTGCCCTATTTCACCTTTACAACCAAGTTTAATAATTTAGTCAAGCAATTAGTGCTAGAAATAAGTCAGTAGATCAATTCCTATGAGCCAGACAGTGTTTACGTAGTTTTTCAGTGTCACGCGCATTATAAAACGAAATGACCCTGAAGGCAGAGACACGAAAAGGTCACGGTTGCATAGTTTCTGAATCACTCCTTCACAACGTCCCCATGTGTGCGGACAAGAGCTTGAACGCAAGAAAAAAAGAAAAGAAAGAGATATGGATAGATAGAGATACATATAAAAGAAAAAAAAAGATATGTTCAAGTGCTGTCCTAGCCCACCAGTCTGCCGCTACAGAGGTGAAACTTTACACTATCTGTTGCTGATAGAAATATATGAAGAAAGAACCTGCAAGCAGAGTTGCGAAAGGGGCAGAGCCATATCAGGTTACGACCTAGAAGGGCTGCATGGAAGACTACGGCTAGACCCGCCAACTTGTTAGAAAAAGACATAAAACAGAGTTAGTAGAAGAGTGAAAGATTTCCAAAATCTAGCAACCTTTAAGCCATCGTAACTCCACAGCACGGCTTTTCTCGACTTCTTGAAGCACTTTCAGTGATGTAGACAGCCACTGAATTACCCTGATCATTTTATTCATGCCCTCAGTGATCACCGTTCAAGGGCATATATACTAAAAGGCTAACAGGTGAACCTTCTGGGTTTATCAGTGATTTACTAAACGAAGTAAAAATCAATGCTCTCTACTGTTTTACAAAATTTCAAATTCTCTTTGCCTTTTCACAGCTTTACCGTTGACTTTCCATCACAGGAAGCGGAAAATGAGCAGTTAAAGAGACGCAACAGCTAATCAGCAAGAGCATAGCTCAAGAACATCGGAAAAACGAAATGTATAGAACTGCAACTATCAGACACGATTCGAGAAGAAGGTTTCCAGCACTCGCACGAAGCAACTGTCACTATTCTTGATGTACAACTCTGAAGTTACAATTGTGGCAGCATAAAAAGTGCAGAGTTATCTTTCACTGAATAAATGAGGTGCTTATACTTAACATTGCAATACAATACAAGAATATTCTGAAGACTACTTTCATGAATGAACGTCACTCAATTGTAATATTGGTTATGAAGTTTATGTTCTGCAGTAACAAAATTTTTTTGTACCACTCAATCTCTTCAGCAACTGTTGTTATTCGACTTCCCTCTACTTTTTAACTTTTTCAGGTGCGACTTTTGAACAACTGTCTGAATGTGTCAAATTCACACTGTAAAATTCCAAGACAGTCGATAATTTATTGCAACTAAAATTATGAAATACATTTCGGTTTTCCTGTTCTTCATAAATTACTCTTAATTAAATTGTAGTTAAACAAACTTATCCTTGAGTCATTAATGTTCTGTTTTTTTTATAAAGAGAATGTGCCATCAGCAAAGTGATCTCATGCATCACTACACAACAAATTTAATTGAAGTTAAATAAAGACATTTATTACATGGGGGTTCACTTCACCTAAAGCACAATATATCTTGCTCATTCTCAGCCAATAGCCGACAAAGATAGCAAAGACAAGTAGTGCACACAAATGTGCACACACCGCCTTTAAGAGTTATGCTGAAAATTTAAGAAGATAGTTTCATCCAAATTTGAGACACTCAGGGGAATGCAACTTAAGCCAGATGAAGCATAAGTTTGGCAGTTGATTTGTTTCAGCTTATAACTTAAACAAAATAACAAGGGTGCACTCTGAATCTCGGGCGCCATTCATGTGGTAACAGTGTAGCTAACTAGACTGCCAAGATGGCAGCTACTGTAACTGCACTAGTTAATACACGGCTGGACTGTAGGAGCATTTTGAAAAAAGCAACTGCAACCCCATGTTCCCACCCTTGAACTTTCTTTCGTGGCTTTAATTGCGTCGCGAGCCCCTCTTTGTATCATTTCCTCCTCTCTGCTATCCCAGCAGTTCTAGCTTTTTTGATGTCAAAAGTGATGCAACGAAAAGAGACGACACAGGGAGACACTCCATAGGGGGCCCGAGCCGACCCGCACAGTACGTGCTGCGCGGAACGCATTTGTCAGTCGCAAAGGGAAGCGCGACCTACATGGTGCCCTTGCCGCTATCAATTCTCTTCCAGAAGTGCCCCACTTCCTCACAGGAAGCGTCATTTGACTCAATTAGAGGCTTCATTAAAGACGCCGTCACGAAAGCTCTCCTCTTTTCCATTCATGACACGGCTTCTCGGACGGACAGTTCTCCGAGAAGGCCGACGACAGCGGTCCACGAAAAGCGGAAGGTCGGCGCAGAGCTGTAGTGGGCACTGCACGCTTCGTCATGTGCCACGCGCAACAGCGTTGTTCTGTCATTCTCTCTTCCTGCTAGTGATAAGGTCTTCATTTTCCTGGCAGACAGGGCCGAAAACCTTGACAAGAATGGTGCGACTAGAGCGCCGTAGAAGAAAAAAAAAATCGACGCGCTGCTCTTGCCTATTAAACAGGAACTCAAGAGCTAAACCACACGCTCTCTGACAAACTTACGAACATGTATATGCAGAGTCCTCACTGGCAAACAATGTACTTTATAATGAATTTGTTAAATAATGGCACTTACGAGTTCTATAAGGTGAGATAGTTAGCGTTCATTCATTTTCAAAGGTGTGCTTAGTTTAACACAGACACAGTACAATATGAATAAATAAAATACAGGACATGATGTAAAGCACAACAACATCATGTGTCCTGCATTTTATTGACTCTGTACTGTGTCTGTGTTAATAAGCACAATTTTGAAGACAAATTGGTAAGGAAAAGTGACAAGCTACATCTAAGTTCAAGACTTGAAAAGGCCACGAAACTCATTAACATTGAAAATGTGTGGACTGTTGTTTAGGCATATGTTTTGACTGCAGTTAATTGTAAAGGCTGTAGAAACAAGAACTGAAGGTATATATGTAGCCATTAAGGGTACACTGTCCAATTGCGACTAAAAGTAAGTAAAAATAAGGGTGAAAGTATTCTGTATTTTATGTTGAATAGATATTTTATATGAGGGGATGGAAATTATATTTATGTGCATCTAAACTTCTGTTTTATGAGCTGCTAGCTCTGTATTAATAAATTTCTTGAGATTTTTATCAATAGTTCAAATGATTCCAGGCGACAGTCACAAATGAAACTTACTTAACTTTGTAATTTTGCCCCCATTGGAGTCAAAGTTTAATACAATGGACATGAACATGGTGAACTGTTGGACACAACAAGGTAAATATAAAATTCATCTGACTCATATAAGCATGTGAAAAATATATATGCCTATAAAGAATAATAATATAGTAAGGATACTTTTGTGTAAGGTGCGTCTGCTATTGAGAAGTACGACTCTCTACTCAAGTTCAGCATTCCAACTGGGCCATTTAATGCTACAAAGCAGTGCACTACTTATAACTTATAACAATGTATGATTATTTACAATTGCATGCTCTTGAGCATTACAACATTGTACGCTGATATATGTAGCACAAGTTATGCATAATGGTACATAATCATGACCATGCTGGACCTTCAGGTATTGCAAACATAGATTGCATAGGTACTAAATAGGCTGCATAATTTATATGACATAGCAAAAATACTTATCGTAATTAAAATAATTAAACACTTTGAAAGCTGAGCTGGGAGATGCCAACCTCTTCAAATAGGTCAGAGTTACAGACTTGAACTTGCAGAGAACAGGCTTATGGAAAGCAGCAAAAGAAAAAGAAGAAAGAACTTACTCAAAGTCTTGCTCACACATGCATACACTCACATAAGAGACCGCAGCCAATAGATACTTACGTGCATGTGATATGATGACCAGCAATGACACTATGAAGAGTACATGTATGGACGATGCCATTGCCCAGGATGGCTTGTGGAATGACATCGCGTGTCACAGTTCCTGCGCCGGTGGATGATCAGACGTTACAATTCACTCCAGCTAGTGGTTCAACCAAATCGCTGGCGTATCTGCACCAATAACTGCACCATCCGTCAGCGCCAGTTCTACAAATTAAGTCGTTTGGATCTTCATTTTACCAAAAGATTGACACATACATTCCACATGAGAATAGTAACGGCTGATGGAGGGGCCCAGCAGAGAAGTGTGCGAGAGATGGGAGCTGGCAGCACACGTCTGTGGCCCGCTAAGTGGCGTGAAAGAAGTAACTCTCAAGGCTGCTCAGTTTTTACCCACAGGGGTCGGGTTACGCTGGCGCGTAACGGATATGCTCACACTGCTGTGTTGCGAAATAAACATGACCAAAAAGCAAGAAAGAAGACGATCAAGAGACTGCAAGGAAGGTTTCTAGAGGAGAGGGAGGGTGGCGCGACAGAAGCGCTCAAGCCGCGTGGAGCGGTCCGGGAGCGCCTCCGTAGGTCCGTGCACGCGATAACGCTGGCGTGTGGGATAATCTGCCGAAGAAGTCATTGCCACTATACGACGATGTCTTTGGCCTCTCGCGGGCAGCACCGACGTCTGCCGAAATCCAAAGGGCACATTCCGAGCAGAGTAAACGTGCTACAGCGATGACATAACGCATCTCTCTCTCCACTTACTCAGAGCGCGTAGCCTGGTAGTATGTGTCCATAAGCGCTCGATTTCTGCGATAGCGACGGATGTGGGAGGAGGAGGGCCTACAAATACTGGAATGAGCGGCCCATGTATGCTGCGGCCATAGAGTTTTGTACAATAATACTATGAAACTCTATGGCTGCGGCGAATCCCGTCTTTTGCCTCCATAACGGCCCGCTTGCGTCCAAGCTTTGGTCAGTCCACTCCAGAAAACCGCGCATCCCGGGAACATGACCTACTACACTCCTGACCTGCCCAGAGAGCACCTCTTCCAGCGCCCACGTTCTAGTTCATACCTTCTGCCGCTAGGGCCGTAACCTACGAGCGGCGTGGCGCTAGGCAGCACCTGCTCGCTGACGTCATCTTCACTCTTTGTGGTCAAATTTTGACCAACAAAGCACTCGTAGTGCGTATTTATGATCCAAAATTTAGAATTATTCAGAAATAATAATACTAAAAGACATTCAGAATTTTTTTGCAATAAAATGCACGCGACCACGCATAGGCTGCCCTACATCGTGTAAATCTACGGGTTCCCACGTTTGTCAACCAGTGTGCTATAAATACTCAAGCGCTCTGAACACCTTGCTTAACCAGCAATGTATGGGAAGAAATAGTCACATATATGCCGCCAGTTCACTGCAGAATGCAGGCATTCTTATACCAGCGCCTACAAAACAACCGTAAAGAAACAGACGAACAGGTTATAGGTAGCGCCACCTACGGCGAGCGATTGAACGAGAGCGGGGACACGCGCTCCCATAGGAACCCCGCTATCTGAACAGGTCAGGAGTGTAGTAGGTCATGCCCGGGAATGCCTGCCAGATCTAGTAGACTACACGTAGCGAAGTGGCTTCAGGAGGCGCACAGCTAGGGGACAGGCCGCATAGTATCCTGATTACGGCAGTGCAGGATTTTCAAGCGACGCGCACGAATTCTGAACTTGACATGGGTCATTCAATGGTCCAGTTCGAACATGATAGCTCACCGAGGGCAGAGAAAAAGGCGCGGTGGACTCGGGTGTGGACCAGCGCCCCTCCGCACATGCAGTCAGTCGAGGCGGGCTGTTATCAGCTGAGCGGTCCACGCTTTGCGCGATATGTCCATTCACCGCGGCGTTGCTCGGACGTGCCGAAACAGGCACGGCAGCTCTCGGCGGGCTCGGGACGCGCCCGATCTCGCGGGGGCGAACTGTCCATATATAGGAGACGAAAAAGTTGGCCAGTCGGAGACGAGTGGGAGTACCGGGATGCGTGACTAGGGCCTGCCCTTCTTCGCTGGCTCTTCGCGCACCGGTTTCCTTCGTCTCCAAGTGGGCCCACTTTATCAGCTCATTCTTGTTTATTTTTCTCCACGCCCCTGCTGCGTTGTGAAACGTGAAGCAAGCGCATAACCATAACTGCATGCAAGTTAAGTTTGGTCAGTCGTGAGCAATTCGCACCAAGTTTGTATGAAAGTTGGTACACCAAGAAATTCAGAACTATGTCAGAAAACGTACACTGCCACTTCAGCACGCAATAAATGTGCGAAAGCTGGCTCTTACTCTCTGTGTTAACTTTACGCGTAGCTTAGAGCGAGTTGAACGGTGAAATGGGAGTGTACTAGTTACGTCCATCACGTAGCTGTGGTGCGCGATGTCTGCACCTGTGCTTCCGATGATGCCCCTGAGAGCGAAGAACGGTTTTTTCGGGGATGGTACTTGGCATAACCGTCGATAAGGTTGCCACTAGCCTTCTTTCGATATCTTTCGGTAGCAAAATTTAGAGTGAAAGGCCCACTTACAACGGCGTGCACCGCGATGGAAACAGCCGGGCTTAAGAGGACCGATCGAGAATTCTGCAGCGGCGGGTTATCTGTGCACGTTCATTTTTTTTTGATTACCCGGCAAAAGCGGTATCGTACGCCGATGGCCTCTAGAGTCGCGGCGATGCTGCGATATGTCAGAGCGCGGCGCGTTGACAGGTTCTCAAAAAAGCGCCACATAAACTCCCGCCGTACATCATGCACGGAGGGGGAAGGTTAAGAAAAGAGAGAGGAGAAAAAAATGTTTGCGCGCACTTACCGCAGTAAGCTGCAGCATTTGGGACGAACAATGGGTGAACGTGATGAGAGGAACTCCCTTTTGTCTAATTACTTTTCCACCCGATCGCTTCGACCCGCGCACCGCCCGAAACGCGCCGTACGATTGTGGTGGAAGTATGTTGTGACTTGTTGCGTCTGTGACTGGGGAGCGGCGGCTTGTGTTAAAAAAAAAGAAGCTAAACTAAAATGTGCACCCGTGGGATGTAAGAGGCCGAGGAGGAAACCCGCCGAGGAGCCCTCTGAGGGAAGGAGGGGCGCGGTTCGTACGGACGAGTGCCGTTAGGCGCCGAGAGGTCTGAGATGCCGGCGCCTCGCCTCCTCCGCCACAACGTTTGTGTGTGTGCGCTTGCTTGCGGTCTGGTCGCCCTTTCACGCGGCCCCCTTCCAGTCCCCCCCACGGGCCGCCCACGCGATCAGTTTATCCAGGAGAGAGAGACGCACTCCTCGCTCCGGTTCTAACATCTCCCCTTTCTTTTTTTCCACTCGTTTTCTGGGCGCGCACGTGTTGGAAAACAGCCCCCGCCGAACGAACTCCCTCTTCCGTTGAGCTACCGCAGCAGCTTATGTTTCCGCCAGCGTTCAAACGAACCGTGCGTTTCGATCAGCACATGTTCCACACTTTCCGTTTCGAGCGACGTTCGCCCATTTGTTTCTCACTCTGTCCTCTCTCGCTGGCTCTCGGTTCCTCAGAAGTTCACCGCGCTGCCTCGTACAGAACACTGCATTGGGTTTCTGCGAGCCCACGGCCAGGAAGCGGCAAAGTTAAGCGACAAGTCTAGCTACAAACGCGCATGCGCGTGCACTTAGCTTTTCAAGCACGTGTACGTCATAAAACCGTGAGTGGCCAAGATTGTCCCAGACAAATTAAAGGTACTTTGCACGTCCAAATATTTTAGATTTGCCATGTAAAATTCCAGAGTGAATAAAAAATTGCGGCGTACACATCCAGCAAGGAATCTTTTACAATGAGTCAGGGTTTCATCCCTACAGGGCATGCAATAACGTTTTGTCTGTTAATTATGCATGACTAATGTAATTTGATGCACAACTTCGTAGGTCAGAAGAATTTCTATACAACGTGAAACCTTTAAAATATATATAGCAGGTTAAATGGGAAAATATTTTTTGTGAATCTCGGGGACCATATTATTTTAGTTGTTGCTGGGCCTTCATGATACATAACAACCATTCCTTTAACACAACTCTTCCAAACTTTCTTTTTTGTGACATACAGAGTTGCTGAAAATATTCGTCAGACACGCATGTTTTGTTCGGTATGAATATGAATGTAGCAAGATGTAGAAGAGTCTACACAGTTACGCGCAATACATGACCGCCGCTACATGTAACATTTCAAGTCGCGGGCATTCTGACTGAGTGTGTAAAAATGCGCTCCTCCTTGCATTTGCAAAGCAACGGAATGCTGCTTATCAACACTGAACTGACACCTTCGAAGGTAGAGATGTACACTTTATTATTTTTTAAACGTATATAACACCAAGAAGCAAAATATATATTTTGAGTATATATGCATTTACCGGCTTGGATCACATACATATGACTTGTCAAAATAACTTTTTAGAGGTCAGACAAACATTTTCAAGAAATGTACGAGGAACAAAGAAGAAGGTTTCCATAAAAAAAAACTAACTAAAAGTATGATTTAAACTGTACAATATGCATCTTTTATCTGTACACATAGGCACTGCATCACACCTAGTAAGCTTGCAACATACAACCACGCATCAGCAAGGCAATATATGAATAGCATGCAAATAAAAAAAACATAAGTTATGTATAGTTGCCCATACAAATTGGTTACAGAGCATAAAGAAAGACTGAACAGACAAAACATTTTTATAGACAGACGCAGCAGAGGATAATTGCACATTTGATAAAAAACACTCTTTCGTAGAAAAGTGCTTTTGATATCCGCTCCACACCCAAGAGCTTTTGAAAAGGCAGGAAAGCTGTCTTAATATGCAAATTGTATTAACTATTGTCTAGGCATATTAGTCAACTAGAATTAACTGTGAACACTGTACAAACAAAAGTGACGGCTGTATATATGCAGTCAATGAGTATACTCTAAGACCCATAAGGATAAAATAAGAAAGACTAAGGCTAAAAAAAACGAGGGGGAATAAAACGTACACACACCTAAACTCAGTCTCTAACATCAAAACGGAATGAGAGAGCTGTATTACAGAGCTGCAAAACTTTCCATACGAGTACCATCTCACTTCAGCATATTTCACAACAAACAATAATGAACAGTGTTCATGGAAAAGCTGTGTAAACTAAAGAAATATCTGAAGCCAACCCAATAATATTTGGTCGTCCGCAAAAAGCATTGGCTATCTCAGAACTGTGCTCATTTTACATGTTTACAAAAAATAAAAGAGGTTCTATTTTTATGCAGGCATATCAACAAGGTGGGAAATGTCTAACGTTTTCCTAAAAGGTCATCGGTGTGCCACTTTGACTAGACAACCGTATAAGTAGATTCGGGATGTACAAGTTATTGGACCGCGTCATAGACGAGCTTTACGTTCATGCAGTGCGCAATGATTTCCCGAACGATCAGAGATGTCAAAAGCAGATGCCAAGAAAACTTAGAATGGCTCATTGGTTGATATTTACCGGGATGGATTGTAATGCTAACTAATGGAAGCTGAAGGAGCTCTTTATTAATCACCAGCTGTTTATCACACGTCATCAAGAAGTCCGTGTCGTAAAACTCTAATATTTTTTGACGTTACAGCAGACTTTCACAATGTTGACAATTTTGCAGCCACAGATACTTTCCAGATACGTCCCATTAAAACTGTGACCCTTACGTACCATTGCTTTAAATATGTGGTTGTGACGTTTTAGCATTTCACTGCATGATCTGACAAGGCAAGGCTGCATTCAATTGAAATGGGATATTTCTTTAAAGATATGTCCATAACCTGGAGCAGAAGCAACGCAAAGATCAGTTTCTGCTATAAGCACACAGTGTCACATAATGATACATAAAAAATAACATCATAGTTCTAGACCCATGCTCTTCAACATTATTTCACTATAGTCTACAGCGAGAAGGAAAGACCATGAGCTCACAAATGTAACATATCTGGGATAGCATTGAATAAAAGTGCTACTAACAATGTGCAAAGCAACATGGAGAAAACGCAACAAGGAGTTCGGAATACGAGGTCGGAAACCACACACCGTCACGTCAACATAGGAGCAAAAGTCAACCATTTTCCAGTAGTCCATCATGGAATCACAGCAGGCAATAGGAGCTTTACAAATATTTAGAATAATAAAATGATGTCATACTACATACTCAGATCAAATTATTAGAGCTTTACAAATATTTAATAGAAGATAGAATAATAAAATGATGTCATACTACATACTCAGATCAAATAATTAAATCATTATGCACAGCGAGGTTCAAGCGTTAGGCCAGCCATACCACTCAAAAGGGTGCCCTAAACAAGTGTCATATCCTGCCAAATCCAGGAAGTTAGATCGCTTGCTGGCACTGGTCAAGGCAATGAAGAGATCCTCTGATACTTAAACTAGCTCACTGCCTTCCGCTACCACCTCATTAAATATTTTTATTTGCTATATCCCCATATCACTAAACGCCTCTTAGTATCCTCATAGTGCAATGTCCTCCTAATATCCTCATAGTGACCTGAATGATGCTTTAGAAATTTCCTGTGCACAGCCAATACCTTCTGTCTGGTGAAGGTATTCCTTTGTGCAATAGACAGTGTAGTCACAACACGTAATGTTTATCCTTCTGTCCCAAGAGTGCCGGGGAGGGGGGCTGGAGCACCCCACAAATCTTGGACTGCTGCCTTGTTGCCTCCCCAAGGGGGAACATAGTCGTGACACAATGACTAAGTGCCCCCCCCCCCCCCCCCATGAAGGAACTCGCTTATCGTGGGTGCCCCCCTGGTAAAATAATCCTGGTGCCCCCCTTGTTCTATCCTTATCAACACTGTTTTGCTTCACAGCGAACCGATACTTGCCCTTCAAAATTACTTCCTTTTTGTTTAGAACATACGAAAGGTGTCAAAGTCAATTCATGATCTTTGACTATCTGAGATCATAATAACGTAAGTCTATTTCATTCTGTTTCAGTTCCCAATTTCCTGACGTTGCACTTACTCGAGAGCCAACCCCCCACACCAAAGATAAGCCCTATCAGAAGCAATTCGAGTTGCCAGAAGCATGTGCTGCTTATTATATTTTGTTATAGGGAGCCACACAGCAAGTTTATTTTGGGAAAGCATTTAACAAAAGCACAGCTGCATAGTACCAAACTGTTATTGCCAGCCAAGTTCAAATACACCAGAGCTTAATTACCGTTTTTCCGACATTGAGATAAAGTTAACAAATCATACCACTCGGGCATTTCAGCAGAGCGTATAAAGCTTTGAAAAACAACCATCGCGAAAAGAAGAGGGCAGGTGGGGTGCAGATTGCTGCAAGTTTCCTCAACATTTCACATTTTCACACAAGCTCTTCAACATTCAACAGATTGCTTCAACACAGTGCTGATGTGTCGTTCACTCCTTTCTCTCCTCCAACAAACACTCTCTCAGCTTGCAGACAAACATATAAATATATATTCTTTTAAGTTCATTTTTTTTTAGGCATTTTAAATACTGAAATAAGATTTCTGTATAGAAAATATAGCTCATATGCCTTCCTACATACATATGTACAAACTCTAAAGCACCGGTGATCATAACAGGAGCTCAGCTGGAAACAAGCTTTCGGGTGCTGCTCTTGCCACGGTCCCATTCCGTGATGCTGGGAGATCATCCCAATGTAGCCGTACAACCACTTCGCATAATTGTTAGCATAGGCGTGAGCATCGGAGGGGGGCAGGGGAAGCATTCCCCCGGAGTCACCCAAGAAGGGCGGGGAGTGCAAAGTCTGCGTCCAATACATTGACCTAATAAGGAAGAGGGGCACTGCAACGCACATTCGTCCCCCTTGAAGAGGAACCTTAGGTGTGCAGGCCTATTGCCGTGACATCATGTGCAACTTTTTAGTTTTTTTTTAGTCAAATGTTAACACAGCTTGCTCTTTACACTTGTTACTGTTAAACATCTCTTTGGCTCTGCTCGTACTAATAGCAGCATTGATATGCACTGGTAAAAGCTGCAGAATGTTCCATGACAAAGACTAGGAAAAAAGGGGAATAAAAAAACTTTCACCACTTAATTCTCTATATGTGAGCTGCTTCTTATCGATCACATTAACAAGTGCACTAAGTATAGAGAAAAAAAGGGCTTAAATATTCAATTTGAAGCATGCATCCACACAGTGGGTGTTGCAATCATTGATGCTTTCAATTCTCTGGGAAAGAGCTATTTCAATAGAGTTCTGTTTGCCCTCTACATTTGAAGAACAGCCATACTATACAACCAATACATGATTTTTCCCACTCCCTATGGAAATTGTACAAAAAAGTGGGTGTTTAAAAAAAAAAAAGTGAATGCATGTCCTTGCAGAGCTTGCATGGTTTCAATATGACACAACCATACAGTGACCAACCGTACAGTCGCTTGTAATGGCTGCAGACTGAGTTTTGGTGTCTTGCAAGAATGGCCTCTTTCCATGCTTGATATGCTATACCATAATACAGTATACTCTCGTTAAACGGCACAACACGTGTGCTTGATCACACTCCTGTATATCATTAAAGCAGACTTTTGGGAACTCGTACTGACATCACAGTGGTGCACGAGAGCCCAGGCTTAGGGCTGGGAGATAATCCACGTAGTAGTAGCCAGAATTGTGGACGTGCCTACATACTATTGGCTCTAGGGAGTACACAGTGGTGGCACGAAGCCACCGGAGTGATCCAGCATCTCTGCTAAAACTGGCTGACCGTTTATGCATGTCAGTAGCCTGATCTATCTTCTTGACTTCCAAGCAGAAATGCCATCCACTAGCATTATTATTCAACAGTACAGATATCACGCTGCACGAACTTTCAAAACACCAGCCATGCCACATGCTACAACTTTATGTTGGAATGTTATGCTAGCCTGAATGAGAGCACCTCTGCGAAACATTTTTTGCCAACTGTCGCACCAAGTGGTTGTATGACTCGGCATGTTTTGATGCAATCAAAATAAACGACGGGAAGATAGCATAGAACGGTCTTGTTCTGCGTGTCACTGACACAGGTGCATTAACCACAAGTGAACTAGATAACCAATCGAACCAGCAACAAGCTTCAGATAACTACAAGAGGTTCCCCAAAATAGGAAAAAGGAAAGATCAATGAGTGTTTTCAATCAATAAAAACACTTTTATAGACACACTAACATCTGCACGCTGTATTGTTTGACACGGCACCTCAACCGGAAGAAATGGCCGTTGGCTTGTTCGATGGTATAGAAGCTGGGAATAATACTGCCAAAGTGACAAGCAAAGAACATAGTCTGATCTGCTGAAAATTTGTGTGACCAATTCGTCAATTACCCACTTAATTGCCTAGTGATTCGCACTGAGAAAATGATACTATTTTTTTAACTGGCAGGGGGAATTTGTAATGCTTTTTAATAACAACGTCTTGTGTGCCACAAATGCACGTTGACCATGCTAGTAAAATAACACAGCTTACATTTAGACGGTATAGGCTGCACACATTTGGTAGCCTTTTCACTGCAAGATAGTAATCCCTACTATCTTAAACTGATCTATGTTCAGCAACATATACTGCAGGTTGCAGAACTGCCAATAAGGAGAAATGTATGCGAGTTCTGATGATAGGGCAGCATTAGTCACAGCACTAAATTGAGCGCATGTGCAGCACAATTATCGACGTAAGACTAGCACAGCACTGCCATGTACAACTGCAAAGCACTAGATAACATGTAAAACATGCACGAACTAAACACTGCGAAGCAGCATTAGCCTGGAGCCTGCAAGAATATATTAGTTTCAATGTAACGCTGCCTCGAGCGAGTGGCGCCGTGACAAGAGCAACCCCGTTCCCAACTTCACAAAAACTGCGACACACCCTTTCCAGGGGCATGCAACACACTCTGACCGAAAGTGTTGTCAAGAAGATAAGATCCAAAAATGTAAAAGACAACAAGTTTGAGTAGGCTGCCTTTTCGGAAGAGGACAACAGGAGGGAAACGAGACATGCCGACGCAGCGGCAGCGCTGGCATTGTCAGCTGCCAGCAATAACATTCTTGGGAACCACGACAGATTCGGTTCCAGAAAGATGTTGGCACTGGGAGACCAGTGCCTTTCACAGCGAGAAGAACTGGAGGAAGGCCTGTGGGGTGACAGGAATGCACATGGGCAAGACGCCGGTCGGCGTCACAGCACCGTTGTTGCTCTCCTCCACAGTCTCTTCTCGCGACGAGTTGAGGCAGGGATGGCCAAAGGACTGCATAGATGCAATGTACCCAATTGGCAAGGCCTGGTGGTGGTGCAGCAGCACTTATGACGGTGCATACACTTCGAATCAAAATAGAAAACAACTCGAAATAGTCGAAATGATAGAATACAGCATGAGTGGTGTACAATAACTTACAGGTTTCCTGAACGATCTTTGATGCTTGGTGAAAGAACATATACAGTATTTCCTCACGTAATCTTCACACTCCCACAATTCTCACTCCCCAACAAAAAATACTATTCTTTTTTCTTTGAAAGTAATTATCACACCATTGAAAATTACAGCCGAAATGTTGCCGGCTCCTTCCAACCACCCATGATGATAGCGCACAACAGCCTGGCGCCATCTCTTATGCGTTATGCATACAGGAGTAAAAGCGGGCTTCAACCTTTTGTAGTAGCTTTGGAAGAAGGAATATTACGGTTTTTGGAGCAGATTTGAAGCAGTAAAATGGGAGTTTTGGAGCAGCTCTGGAGCATCAAAATTTAGTTTTGGAGCAGATTTCTCTGGTCACACATCACCGATAATTAGAATTTTTGCTTTCTCACAAAACCAAAATTTTTTCAGTGGTTTTTAGTAAGCATTCAATGCTGATCAAGTGACCAGACTTACCCCAAATTGATAAATATCTTACAACATCAAAGCTGAAAGCACAACAACTAAAAAGAAATACATAAACGGCACTCTGGACAGCTACCAGACATCAGATGAATGAAAAAAAAAAAAATTGATGTTAAAATGTGGCTACGTTCAAAATGTGAATAAAACACCGCATTTAACATGAACAGCAGGTCAATTAGACTAGAGATGAACTAATAAAATTTATTTTTTCATACTAAACCAATAGGGCTCTATAAAAATGAGTGTAAAGAATTTATGTTCCGGCCATTGAAGTGCTACAGGCGACATGAGAACCGCGAAGAAATTTAGATGGGCACACTGTGTCATTAGGGAGTTTTCGAATAATGTTTGCAAGCGCTGCAGGCATTGCGGGCATAGCTGGCGCCATATGAGTTTTAGAATAGCGTTTGCCCTCCTGCAAACTGCAACGCACGATCACAGTGGCACTGTAGCCTCGAAACCAGCAATTGCAGGCGGCACAAGCTGCCCGCTGTTTCGAATTTTCGCGTGAGGGCACTCGACACTTCACGAATTTTCGCCATCACCGCCATGTTCCATTTAAACTACAAGTTGGCAGCATTCCAGCAGCTGCATTATTGCAGCTGCATTGGCAGCTGCATTAGGTCCAGAACTCTAATGTACGCATTGTGCACGTAATCTCATTGGAAGGTTCTAAGATTATCTAAATTGTGCCCAGCCATTCAGGCGCGGTTTGCGCAAGGCAGCGCTACACGCGTAATGGCGTGGTAGCAAAAATAGAAAGGACAGCCTGAGACATTAGCATTACAACATTATAAATTCTTGCTATTGCAGTCATCACTCTGCCGGTAAAACTGATTTGTAGTTTTTTTTTCAGTTTATATGATTCGACTAACAGCTATGCTGTTCAAACATATAAAGAGTCGCATAATGAGGTATGCACACAACTGTCACCTTAACAAGATTCATGCATGAACCAAAATACGACGCGACTAGTGAAACAGAACCAATAGACGTGACTGAACTAATTTGATATGAATGTGGTTGCGTCCTTAGTGTACCACATGCGTGTTGCTCGGCCGATGATAAAACTCGTCTAAATTGGCATTGCCCATGAAAATTCCCGTTTAGGCACAGCAGGTCAAATAGGCACAAAATAGAGCAAACGGCGCAGCACTTTCACTCCTGTTCATACTATCAATGCACAAAGCCCCAATCCAAGCCAAAGTGGCAAGTGTATGTATGTTTTGCCTGTTCTGTGGTTACGTTATGGGACAATAAGAAAGCTACACGACTGCTTTCAAGTTGAACGTAATTTATCATGCACTAAACAACTGCAATGGGGCTGCCGGCACGTTAGAGGCGACGAATTTTGTGTTCGCTGCTGATGACGGCAGCACGGGCAGCCTGCATTGCGCCTTCCGTGTGCCTAAGACTGGGATGGATGGTAAGACTATTTCGTCAGAAGGTGACTGCGGACGATTCAGAGTTAGATGGCCATCAGCTCAAGGATAACGCCGTACGCTAACATTTTGCGAGCTCCGGTTGAGTGACGATCGCTAACGCTACGCCCGCAAGCTTTGCATACGCTGTTCCAAAACACTGTACTATTTGCTTGCAGCTTTTGTGTTCCAAATAAATCTTGCCTTGTGTTGAACCTGTGGTTTTAGTGTTAGGACAAGTTCCTCTCTCAAAGCTAGCTTGTTGTTAGCATGAGAATCCCTATTTGCAGCCACTCTGTTTTTCCTGCTTCATTTGTTTTCGCGTAAAATTTTTCTCACGTGATTTTGCATCGGTTTCCCGCTAAAAAAGTGCGAGGATTATGCGAGTAAATACGATAATGCAGAAAGCACATGCTGCTATGAACAAGTTGACCTAATCTTGCAGTCGTGCGCGAGTTTAGAAGTGCAGCGCAATATCGACGTTTGCTCAAACACCTTCTTTTTATACGAGACCGGCCCTCACTTTCATGGATGCCGGCAGCTGCTCTATTTTGTCATCTAGCATATTACTGCTATTGACCATCAGCTGATTTAAAGCACGAGCGGTATTTGGACGAAAAGGGATTGTTATCACCAGGGTGCATAATTGCCAATTTACCGTATAAACGCGTGAAAGGGCCGCACTTTTTTTTCAGGAAGTGAGGGCTAATTTTCAGGTTGCGGCCCATACACGGAACTTTTTGTTTGGTGAACTAAAAACAACGTACCAGTTAGTGAACGAAGAGCATTTATTGCAGTATGCCGCGTGTGCGCTTAATCGTCGTCACTCGACGAGTCCTCTAACTCGGAGTCCGGGATAGTGTGTTGCGGAGCACCATCATTCCACAAACAGTCATCTTCGGTGCCATCCAGGCTGTTGGATATCCCAGTGACCTTAAAACTTCGGGACACAATGTCCGTCGACACCGAGCTCCACGCCGACAATACCCAACCGAGAACAGTAGCAAGCGGTGCCCTCTTCAGCCGTCCGGTCGGCGTCTGCTCATGGTTGCCGGTTGCCATCCATTCCGTGTAGTCTTCGGAATCCAACTTTGAATGGTCGATTCACGCTCACATCCAATGGTTGCAACATTCCTGTGAGGCCGCCTGGAATCACGGCCATGTCTGTGCCGACACGGCGCAGCTGCTCCTTCACCTTATCGGCAAGGTGGCCGCGGAAACTATCCAATACTAAAAGTGAATGTTTGGCCAACAAAGCTCCGGGTCTGTTCTGCCAAACACTTTTCACCCAGTCTAGCACCAAATCATCGTTCATCCATCCCTTCTCTTGGGCTCTAACTATGATGCCCTTGGGGAAAACTTCGTTGGGAATTCTTTTCCTTTTCAAAACAACGTACGGGGGTAGCTTCCGCCCGTCCGCGGTCACACAAAGCATCACGGTGCAGCGTTAGCGCTCAGCGCCGGTGGTCCGCACGGCGACACTCTTCTTGCCTTTTACTTCGACTGTGTAGTTCTCGGGAGAGTCAAACCACACAGGAGTTTGATCAGCGTTCGCTATTTGCGACAACAAATAACTGTGCTGATGGCACAGGCCGATGACATGCTTGTGAAAACTAAGCACCTTGTCGGTATAGTCTTCAGGCAGCCGCTGGCACAGCGTGGTCCTTCGCCGAAAAAAAAGAGTCCCTTTCTTTTCAGAAACCTTCGCACCCAGCCAGCACTAGCCTTGAAATTCCCGGCCGGTATATTTTTCGCACGTGCCAAGGCTAGTGCCTTCATGCGCAGCATGTCTATAGTGAGCGCAAAACCATCGTTCCGCACCTCAGTCACATAGCGGAGCAACTCCTCTTCCAAATCAGGATACTTGCACTGTTTTCCTCGGAAAGCGCACTTTTTGATGTTGGTGTTCTGCAAGGCTTTCTTCTGGGCGCACCAACGTTGAACACACTTCTCATCAACGTCGAATTTTATGCCGGCGGCCCGTTTCCCGTGCTCGAGGGCAAACTCGATCACCTTCAACTTATAGCCAGCTGTATAGCTATTCAGCTGCTTGCCCATCGTGCCAAAACGTAAACGTCCCGCAGAAAACTAGCTAGTGTCCCAGAGTCATTCAACGGTGTGCGAAACTCGAGCACATGGCAGACTGAACAGCACAATGACCGAACAAGGCACAAATACCAAAGTTGGTGATGCTAATGCCGATATGGATAGCGCGTTTGTATAGAAGTGTCAGAAGTTAAAGATAAAATCCCGCTTTAACCTTTAGTTGGCGGGTGTATGAACACTACTGAAAAAACTTAAAATTTTTAGCCAACTTCATGAACTTATTAGCATGAAGAAAACCAACAAATTATTCTAATGATGTACTATATGGTGATGATGAGAATTGCGTTCTCTAGCGCCATCTACTGACAACGCCTAGTAGCTCACACACGTGCGCGCATTTTGAATACGCATGGGTCAAGGAAAGTGCGGATGCGGCCCTTACACACAACTTTTTTTTTTTTTAATATGTGCTTCTTAAAAACGGGATGCGGCCTTTACACGGGTGCGGCCCTTACACGCGTGTATACGGTAGTCAAATGAACAGGCTGACGTAAACAATAATAACCAAAGGTGAAAATTTGGCAGAAGTCTGCCTGGTTGGGATAAGAATGAGCCAATCAGAAAACCCCAACCAAAAATTGTATTCAGAAACAGGATGTTTTGAAGCCAGACCGGCTCCTTCCTTAGGGGTAAGAAAGCCAGAGATGTGCGGCGTTTACATATGATTGCTCGCCTTGCGTGAGAAGTTTGCCGCCACCTGCCGCAAACCTTGGCAGTAGAGGGAGGTCAATGTCCCAATTGTGGAGTTGTTGATGTTGCCTGCCGCCTGCTGAAAGTTCTAGGATTCAAGGAGGAGTCGCCGGTGGGTGTTCCTTTTTTTTTTTTTTTTTTCAGAATCACTGCATCATACGATTGGATGTGGTCGTCTAACCGCTCGCAGTGTTCTGCTACTGCGCTCCATTGGCTGTTCAGTTGACGGAGGTCATTCTTGTGCTGTCGCATCCTTTCATGAAAGTTTTTTGTTTCCCCGGGCCTCACTTCAGGTTCTCCAATTAATCTTTCGCCTTTTTTCCCAATATAGGAAGCAGGGCAGTCAGTGCACTGGATCCGGTATACGATGCCTTGAGATTTTTCCGCAGGTGCGTAATTTTTGTGGCGAGGGATGAAGCTGCCGACAGTAGTGAATGGATTGTCTGCGACGTCGACCCCTGCCTTTTTCAATATATGGGCTGTTGTTTTAATGGTGCCGGCGAAGTATGGAATTAACACGCGTTGGTGCGGCGATGCAGATTTCGCGTTTTTATGATTGCGGAGGGCTCTGTGAACAAACGCTTTTGTGTAGCCATTGGCGCCGAGGTCACTCACACGTTGGCAGACTTCTGCCAACGTGTGAGTGGCGAAGGACTACTCACACGTTGGATTGAAGATTATCTTTCAGACCGTTATCAGTACGTACAATACAATGCCCATGTATCTGATACTGTTCCCGTTCTATCTGGTGTACCGCAGGGTTCTGTATTAGCCCCGATGCTATTCTTACTATATATAAACGATATTACTAAGCACGTCGACGTAAACATTAGATTATTTGCAGATGACTGTGTACTGTACCACACAATCAAAACTGAAGATGACCAAACAAAACTTAGTAATTCTCTGTACAAAGTGTCTCAATGGTGCTCAGACTGGCAAATGGTGTTAAATGCAGAAAAGACAGTCTACATGAACATTACTAACAAAAAATCAACACTTACCTTTCCTTACAGTATCAACGGCACCCCACTACGAAATGTTTCACAGTACAAATATCTGGGTGTAACGATAAGCAGTGACCTAAGCTGGAATGCGCACGTGCAGCAAATTTCTAAAAAAGCAATGAATAAATTGTTCTTTCTCAAACGATCGCTTGCCGGATCTACCTTTGAAACACGTTCTCTTGCCTACACCAGTCTTATCCGACCGACATTGGAATACGCCAGTATTACGTGGTTTCCACACACTAAATACAACATCGCTGCGCTTGAGCGCGTACAAAGGAAAGCTGTCCGTTTTATTTTCAACCGCTACAGGCGTAGCGATTCCCCAACAGAACTTCTTCGGCAGGCTGGTCTCACTACCTTGTCTAACCGAGCGAGAGTGCACAGATTGAAATTCCTATATTTGTTGTTAAAAAATAATTTTAAGATCAACCCTAGGTCATTTGTTACATACAGCTCTGCCAGAGAAACGCGACACAAACACAAATTCACGTTAGAAGAATTTCGTCCTACTAATAATGTATTTCGCTTCTCTTTTTTTCCACGAGTTGTAAGAGAATGGAATGCCTTAGATGAAATTACTGTTACTCAGCCTACGCTAGAATTATTCTCTGAACTCGTGGAGAGAGCTGTTTGACACAGACACATGTCACTCTGGTTATTGTTATTGTGATATTGATGTAGTATGCTTGTTTTAATCTCTTGCTGTGTGTAAATTTAGAATGTATCTTTTCGTTTATACGTGTATATGTCTATTTCTTACAGAGCGCATAATATGCTCTCCGCATTACTTCTGTACATTCATGTATAAATCAACTCCCACCCCTGTAATAATCCCTTTGAGGGATTGGCAGTATTTTGAAATAAATAAATAAATAAATAAAATTCTATCCCTTTCCTCCTTCCGCTGCTGTCGCGACGAACAAATTCTTTCAGCTCCCCAAAAAAGGCATTGCGCCAAAGAAATCTCATGGCATGTGAGGTGGTTTGGGCTCAAATGGAGGTAACATTTTGTGTGGGTGGGTTTCCAAAACACCAAAAGGACAGGTTCTGCTGTTGCCTTCTCATCTGTGTGGTGAAGTCTGGCCAGCTCGATAACTTGCTCGCATGCCTGAACCCTGTTGAGCCTGACATACAGTTCACAGTGGAAAGAGAAAAAAATTCGGCTCCTCTTTCTAGATGCACTAGTGCCTCAGTCGGTGCTACTGCAGTACTTAATGATGCGCATCATTTGCAAAACCGCATGCTATGTTTCCACTACACATTGCACAGCTTAGCTTAGTTGTGAGTGGTCACTGGCCACAGCTGCAACTCGAGCTTAAACATCTCTGCTGTTAAAAAGTTATGACCAAATGCCTATCACTGTTATGGGACAAAACCTTCTCCCCAAAAGGATGCAAACTGCCCTTTGGAGTGCAGTTGCATAGGAGTTAGCACAATTCTCGCACCTTCCAGAAGAGGCACCGGCAGTGGCGGCAGAGCAGCAGGCTGTCAGCATACTCCTCACGCAGGCCGTGCTTCTTGCGGAGGCGGTGGAAGAGGCGCTGCCACCCGGGAGCGCCGTCGAGCTTTTCGGGTGGCTGCTGCAACCACTGCTCCACCAGCTGGGGACCAAAATGAAACAGGCACAGGCGCCGCCACACATGCTCCTCCTGTAGCAGCGCCGCCAGCACCGGGTGCGCCTCTCCACTTCTGGCCAGGTCTCTGTGCAACAGAAAAGGCCCAATCGAATTATTACTTAGGCTTGAGTAATAAACTTGCTACACCCATTTTCACGGTTCCGATAAACCGAGAAAAGATTAGAGCAAATGGTCAAATTTTTCCCACATTAAAAGCACGAAACTTTCCGTAATATTTCATGCTTGCCCAACACCACGATAAAAAATGTTGGTCTTTCTGTAAGGACGTTTCCTCCACCTTTGCTAGCTGCCTCCTCATTTACATGGTGCATTTACGGCTTCGCAGATGCGAACTCTCTACACACATACCTATAACGCGACTAATAATGCATGTGAACGAAGTGTTAAGTGCCCGGCGACGTCTCCTTCCGAAATGCGTACTCGCGCTGTTCACCTGGTTAACATAGTTCATCTGCTGGCAGCCACGTGATTATTTATTTATTTGTTTATCTATTTCCAATACTGCTGCTCTCACCTGAGAGCGCAGCAGGAGGGCAATACAAAAAAGAGTAAGTGCAATATATACAAATTTTCAGAAACAATCAAATATCTAATGAATTTAGGAAAAGAGGTTACAGTAAATATAATACAAGAACAAATAGTGGTTACTGAAGTATATGTACAATGAACTTGCATACATTTATCACACTAATCAGATAGCACTGAGTAATGTTGAACATCCTATATGTAATACAACAATGTCCCATCTAATGAGAAGTATTCAAATACAAAACAACAACAAAGAATTAACCTGTAGTTATGTCCTTTCTGTATCGACAAGTGTCTGTGGGAGATGCGAGTAGCCTTGTAGCATTTGATTGGGACAATGTTAGTTGTTTGTGCCTTCTATTTTATTGGTTTCACAAGGTTGGGTCACGTAATCCGTCCTCCCGGTCAGATAACGTCGCGCTCTCACTTTGAAGTCACTCTGGTCGGGAGCGCTCCGAGTCGGAGGTTGACACTCCGAAAGAACCAGCCAAAGGTAGTCCGAGAGCGCTCGAATGCTTCCAAACGAACCCGCAGCCACTTTCCAGAGCACTCGTAAACATTGAACCGAATACGCCATTAGAATACCGTTTAACAAGGCGCTCACCTGTAGTCAGCCAGACGTAGCAGAACTTCCCTGAGCAGTTCGGGGGGCAGGTGAGGAAACTGGGGTGTGTTGTCGTCCGGCGTCGGGTTGGAGAGGTCAATGTGCCTCTGGACATTCCAGATGCGCTGCAGGGTTTGCAGATGCTGCTCCCACAGCTGGCTCGAGCCCAGCGGCCGACCCCAGCAGTGGTACTTGCGCAGCGTCCGCTCTAGGTCCTCCAGCAGGAGCTGCATGAACAGCACCCAAGTGCTTATTTGGGAGAGTTCGTACATCTCTTTTGAAAACTAGAAGAAGGGCAAGCCATAGGACAACAGGACAGAGACAAACTAAGCACTGACTTACAACCAAAGCTTGAAAACCACAATAAGGGCTGTTCAAACCATTTCCTTAATTGACAGCTGCCTAGTCTGACAGAAACATATTTGATCGCTGCAGAATGCTAAGGTACTAAGTGACAAGCGAGCACATGAAATATGTGGAGCATGTTGCAACAATCATACGAGGCAGTTGCACTCTTGAAGAAGACAAGTCTGCTTGTCGAAGCGGCGCCAGCAACGCCCCGAGTTCACAAATTTTTCGCAACTACAAAAAAAGCAATATGTGTGTGAGAGCCTTCGATAGCTATTACTCACCAAGGCATATCATTCACGTGAATGATGACTTTTTAATTTTTTTCAGTTGTTTGTGTATATTTTTCAACGCAGAAATCTTGTCAGGGGTACCAACTTAAAACTGGTGTACACCTTCCCCAACACTTTTTCACAATCTATGCGTATATATATGCCACGGTATGCACAATAAAGCTTTAGTTGTAATCAGCGCTGCGTCCATCTCTCGCCCGTGGTTTTTATCGTTTCTCATTTTCTCTGCACCGACAGGTTTTTCTGGCTCTTTGCACAAAAGCGTGGGGTTTGTTATAATTACCCAGATGTGAAAGCTAGAGGTACAGAAACACTGTTTGCATCAGCCATCATTCAGGCAGCTATGAACACATTTGTGGGTGCAGTTTGCTTACGTCAGTCATGACCGGTGATGGCAAAGGAAGAGTTGCGTGAATTCAACTCTGTTCCCACTAAATCTATATTGATTTCCAGGATTTCTACAAAAAGTAGTGGAACTGACTGAAAAAAAAAGGTAGACAATTTTGACACATGGACTTAATAGTTTTCAAAGTATGTCTCTTGTGAATGAACACAGTGTTTCCAGAGATTCTGCCAATTACTGAAGGCCCCCTGGAATGCTGCAACAGGAATGCTCTTCAGCTCCCTTGCTATGGCCTCTTGAATGGCCTGGAGCGAGCTGTGGTGCCATCCTTTAGTGACCCATTTTAAGTCTGGGAACAGGGAAGAATTTAGAAGGAGCGACATCGGAGTATTAAGGTGGCTGGAGAAGCTGCGTGATGCCATGTTTGGTGAGAAAGTACATGACGGCAAAGGTGGTGTGGCTCTGAGTATGGTCAGGACGTCTTACCGCCCCGACGACCGTTGCTCATCTTCAACTTGTTCTCTTCCCCCCCGAAACAATCTGAGCCACTCAAAAACACTCGATCGACATCACTCCCATAAGCAGTCTTGCTCATGTCGCAAGTTTCACTCACAGTTTTAGCCAGTTAAACCGAAAATTCCCTGCTTAATGCTATCCCAAAACGGTTCACTGTGGAGACGACAAGGCACATTGAAAGGGGCTCACCTTAAATTTAATCTACGCTCCGTCACGGCTAGGAGATGACTGGAAACTGCTGCACTGGTAGCTAAGATCCCCAACCACCTAAAAATCATAGTAACATCCTCCTCCTTCAACCCATTCTGGTGTGAAAAAAATCTGTAACTAATTTTTCGGACAGACCTGTACCATGCAGTGCACTCTAAACTATTAAAGGTTATCACTTAGGCAATAGAAAAAGCCTACTGCATTCAAGAGCGAGCAATTCTGAAAGTGACAAACTTTCTAACTTAAACGAAAATGATACAGATTGTCTTAACTAAGTGCGTGAAAAAATTTGAAGTACAAAAGGAAGACGCCTGGACACAGCGCACACTAACAACTGAAACTTTATTCGAGAAAACAGTCGTGTACTGTATATGCGGTTACGAGAACACGTGCGGTGAAAGAAAATTATTAGATGAGCCGACAGATTGTGTTAATGATGCGCTTCCAGAAAAGCCGAGATTGTGTTAATGATGCGCTTCCAGAAAAGCAACTTCAGCGGCAAGCAACATGACCGAGGGTTGCTCGACACATGAATCACTAGCTTTGTTGATGAGATGCGCCTCTTCAATTTCCCGTGCTACCTTGTCCCTGAATCTAGCTTTAACTACCGTATCACCAAACTGTTGTTAGTGTGCTCTGTGTCCAGGTGTCTTCTTTTTGTACTTCAGATTTCTTTGCCGCACTCAGTTAAGATCAATTGCCAACTTACCCAGCAGTACGTGCTCCTCAAGTATACAGATTATATTAAAAAAAGACAATTATGCTAAATTGCTTCAGTACACAAACCTATGTACATGGGTGCCATTACGTCAAAGCAAACAATCTAGATTGGCAAGCACAGAGAGAAAAGACTAGGTCAGCACATGTTCATTAATACCTGAAGAATGTGAGTGTTCTGACGACTGTCGGCAACTTGCGATGCCACTTCTTCGAGCATGGTGAAGAGCACCCGGCTTGCGCAGCCACTCAGTGTGGTCAGGTTTTCTGTGATCAGTAGGTGCAGCAACTACATAGGAGACCACAGGCCATTAGAAAATTCCAGTCTGGCCACTACTGAGAAACACCGCATTGTGCAGCTAAGCAATGACAATAAGCAATGCACCCCAACATGGCTTTGCTTGACTGCCTTAACTGTTTACTGACAATGCAGATCGAACGGCAAAAGTGTACTGACAAAACTATTGCCTTATCTGATCTTCTTTTTCGATTCATTGGATAGCAGCCACATAATCCGAACAACACATGGAAGCGACGGAGCATACCAGTTGTGTCAGTCTCACTATCGTCTCGGGACCATAGTCTCACTTGGGCGTAGACGTTTCCAACCAATTGCTTGGTACTAAAGCTTCTTGAATATGCTGTGCAGCAATCGAATTGGCGAGCAACAGTAGGAAAAAGACACTGGCGACACGGAGTGCATTTTTTTTTTTTTCTGAAGGTAGATGATGAAAGAAGAAAGCCTATGTGATGGCAATGGGGAAACTTAAGAAAAACCCGAAAAATCTAAACTATAATGCTATTTCACATAATATCACTAACAATTTTCTGGCCCAATCAATTAGCAGCTAAAAATTATAACTGCACATTTTTAAACATATAAGTCATGCACAAAAAACTTTTTTTTATTATTCAGAAACTACTTCCAGCTGATCAGCGAGACTGACGAGATGGCGTGGTTTGGCTCTGAAGCCTTGACTGTACTGCCACAGAAAGTTGTCCCGCGTGCAGTAGACCGTACTAAAGTCCAGGTTTACTACTAGTGCTGTATTCGTAGCACTCCGCTAGTAGTACAGCACTAGTGGACTGTTCTTGTGTCTCTCACACAGCATCTCGTTGCCCATAATCACAGTAGTTACGTAATCGCAGCCATTTACTGACCTTGCAAATGTAGTTGAATCGCCGCACGTCTTTGATGCCATTGCGAAAGTCTAGCCTACGAAACGCTTCGCTGATAGTGTTGTAACCAGCAACCTGCAAAAAAATGCAAGTGCACAGCCGTGAAATTTTCCGTCAGCCTATTGCTCTAATGCTCGTAATTTCCTAGCAATTGTGAACTTAAATAAATTTCACAACCTCTAAAGCTTTATTAATAAAACTTTTTTCAGTTAAACATTAAATATACTGAATGCTGTAAGTCTTATGAACTACTTTATTTGATATCCTTTTGAGGAAGACACTTTGATTAGTGTGGTGCACGCTTTAAGCGAGTGTCCCGGAAAAGTGCGCGGCACTAAAGATCTGAAGACAAGCAGTGCACGCGCAGGCACCTGGCGAAGAGGACGACGAGGAACATCGGCACGAGGGCGCTATGACACAACATAATAGGAAAGTGGCCCAATCAGTAGTTAGGACAAAGATTTCAAGGGGCCAATGGCTTGTTGACACGGCAACTTCAATGGGAAGCCGAGGAGTCGACGCGAAGAGTGTTACGGCGGTCGACAAGGGGCTCTTGGTTTACAAGTGAGGAAGCATCTATAAAATAAGGTTTCTCTTCTTATCCTTCCTTTAGTAATATCTCCGTGCACTTTTTTGTCAACACATTTTATCCTCATGTGTGAAGTTGCACAAGGAGACAAGGGACGAATAAAATAAAAGATGCGACAGGACCCCCAAAACTAAAAACTAACTTATTTTGAAAAAGACGGGGCTACTATATATGCACACCAGTGCATCAGCTGATGAATAGTCACCAATTCGCCAAGCTTTCAACTTGACTAAAATGACATGTTGGGTACGATGCCAGAAAGGACTACCCTTAGTTCAATTGGTGCTGCTGCTTCCATCACTGCATAGAATGGTCTTATCACTCATTCATAGAATGGTCTTATCACTCATTGGTGACATTCACTACTTCAAGTGAACCAAGCAAGCTCACCTCTCGTGTGCACTTGAGCGTGATCTGGCAATAGGGCTGCTGCAAGAGCCGCCGCTGCTTGGTGTCAATGTCGAGGCACTCGTCTCCGCCACCTGCATCTCCGCCAGCTAAGTTCGGTGGTGGTGATGGTGAAAGGTCATAGTCTGCCGGTTGCTCCAAAGAATCAAGACTGGAAAGCAAAGAAATTTTTTTGCCTGTTTATTATCGTTTAGTGGTGAAGCACGACATCATATGTCAGCCCAGAACAAAGCCTGTGTGTTGGTGATGAGATATAAACTCACAAAAAAAAGACACTGTGCACACTCGTCTTCAAGGAAATAAAGGTAGAAAAAGACAAAGATAAATAGGCCAGAATAAACAGATACAGAAAAAAAGGCCCGCATAGCCATGTACAGATTAGAGCAGCAAAGGGCGGGAAAGAGAGGCAAGAGCCTAGCCAAGACAGGACCAGCTAGGCGAAAACCAGCTCCACTGTGGCCCAGCCTTGCACGACTTGGTGAAAGCTGTTTTAAAAAGTCAGTAATCTATAAGTTTGGTACACATGTGTTACCAGTCGCATGTGAGATGTCAGTATGCATGGCTGCAATGACAAAGAGCAGCCAGTCACACAACATTTACAAGATTCATAGAGTGTCCACTAGGGCTGTGATAACAACGTCGACATCGCTGTCAGTAGCCAGTCTAGTGCTTCCAAAAGATGCGATAGCTCAATAACACATGTGTACTTTGCCTTCATGCAGCAGTTGCCAAGATTAGCATACAACTGCAAACATCCCAAACAACCTTCAGCTTACCCATGCTACACAATCAACCATGACGCTGCTTTGTGGGCTGCAAGGACAATTAGACGGGAAGCAGTGCAATTGTACACCAAGTGTCACTGCGACATTGTCATTTGCCTAATGTTAAAGCGAGGCACCCTACCAGCGCAAGCACAATCAATCTAGCGCAAAGGTCATCTCGGGAACTCGTTTCCACGCATCCTGTCGACACCGGATGCCTGACAAATGAATGCAGCCTCCCTTTTGTGAATGAGAGCATTTGTTGGTCGCCTCAAAATGATCACTCAAGCAAGCTTTTCTTCTGTCACCACCAATGCATCAGAATAGTGTTTGGCCAACCTAAACAAGCTCTATTAATTAATGTAACCACATAAAGAGATCCTTTCCCGAGGCTTTGTCGCAAATCTTGTTTATGCAGCTGAAGTTGCTGGACACTAACACCTCCTACAGAGATAATCTTTAGCATGAGTCAATTGGCAAATGAGAGTGGGGAAATTTAAATGGCTTGTGATGCCCACACTTCTGAGGGGCTCAAACTATATATATATATATATATATATATATATATATATATATATATATATATATATATATATATATATATATAAACTATAGGTTAAGACTGGGCATAAAATGAACAGAATATGTGAAACAATATCTAGGCAGTTAGCTAGACTTATGCAGCAGTATTACAAGTGTAGCATCACATTCTCCCAGGGAAAAAAAAAAACTTTGAATGGTACTGTCAGTGTAGGCTGCAAGAAAGACTTTTTTAGTTCACTGGTTACACGCATGCTGTGGCGCTTTGCAAAGCTTCAAGAATCATTTCAGATTAGCCAATACATTTCACTCTGTTATCCACGCATATGTATGTACAAGAAGTCAGCAGCTAGTCTGGTAAAGAAACTGCAGGTGTTAGTATAACGAGTCCTTATAAGCATCCACTAAGGATTTTAAAAGACTGGCCTTCTAAGCGAACTATAGTTTAATCATAAAATCTTATTTGCAAGCCTTCAGTAACTTTTTTTTTTTCAAATAGATCGTTATTCGATCAATCAATCCGTTCATGGAATAAAGTGCATGCATATATCTCATTCGTGCATCAGAGCCTGAAGACAGTAGATGCCGTGCAGTTTCTTTTTTTCACCTGAAGTCGAAAGCTTTCCATTTCAAATAGGCTTTAATTTAAACCAGCAGGAGTTGTATTTTAAGAAAAAAAAAGGGGGGGGGGCAATACCAAGAGCAACTTCACCTAGAACACGCACGCTCCCCCCCCCCTCCCGTAACAGCTGTACAAGAACTGATAATTTTTATCCGCTTCTCAATCATCCATATATACATTTGATCCTCGCAGCTGGCGCTCGAAAAAAAAAAAAAAGCGTGCGGCTAGCCTGTCGCTTTTGGACGCGCTATCAAAGGGACAAAAATAAAAAAAAAATATTAAGCGGTCCCCGCGGGCAAAACTACTGGCGCGCGGCCCCAGCAACGGAAACTGGATGTATACGCAAAAAGCTCAACTGTGCGGGCGACGACGCGGTGTGACCTCGGTCTCGAGCAAGAGCGGCCGATTGGGCAAACGGTTTTCTATTCGTCGAGCGCTCATATTCGTCGCAGCCAGCAAGACGCGTGCTAAGCCAAAAAGCCTAAGCGGAAGTTCCGACGGAGCTGCGGAATGAAGCGTGCCTGCCTCTGGGAAAGGGCAATAATTAAATGCGATCGGGCGGGATCGAAAAGTGCTGCGCTTTAAACACAGTAGCTTGCTACACAGCATTTTGCGTGCGTGGCCGATGATGCGTCATGCGCATTCGGACAGATCCGCGCGCCAACAACAACAAAAAAGCCATATGTGGAAAGAAAAAAAAAAGAAGCGTGAATAATCTTCGTGCACGGCTAAATAGGTCATAGCAGTGCGGCTGGCCAGAGAAATACGAGGATAGCTGCCAGCCAGGAAGCGCGTTCCTCCCCCTAGTGAGCGCTCCACGCCTGCCCGCCTAACGATGACCGTTATTTATTTTTCTTTCCTTTTTAACGCGTTCGCGCTGTGTTGGATGTCCGAACCACCCCTTCCCTTCTTCGGTTATTTGGCACGAGCTGCACACAGTCGGCTTGGGAAACCAGCGGAAACGCGAAGTACGTAGAGATCTTTTCGGTTGTGACGGACCCAAAAGGAGGCCTGAACGAGCGCGAAAGAAAGAAACACGGACGTACTTTTCTGCGTGCGAATGCGTGTTCGTTCGCGGAACGAACCGCGGTAAGTAGATGACGAGGTATTTTCCGTTTTAAGGCTTTCTCACATCTATTTTTTCCTTTGCAGCCAGCCATCCGCCACCTTCGTTCGCGTCACTACGGCTTGTTTTGAGAACGACCACAGGTGACGACCCATCTTTTTTTTGTAAACAAGTGGACAGGGCACGCAAACAATACCATACCAACATATTCGCGCACGATTTTAAATGAAAAAAAAAATGGCAGTTCCGAAACCAGAACTACGTATATGGTTTTAGCCTTCAATGTGTCTACGCTCACCATGACGCTCACAGCTTAGCAAACGATAGATCAAGGCAAAACGAAATCATCTAGCAACATACGAAAGAATCAAACATCAGAAAGCATACAAACGCTTTTTTTTTTTTTTTTGCTCGTGGCAAGAGGCGCAAACAGGATGGCGACGCAGCACAAAGGATCCAGCGCATCGCCCAGACAGGAGCATCAATTAACCTAGAACCTAGGAGTTTCCCGCGTATCCCTCCAACCGTGACCACTGTACAGTTCGAGCTATTCCCGCTCCAGCAATTTTCTTCGGACACGCTCGATGAAGAAGAACGAGTGCGGTTGCGAAGTTTCTGAAACGGCGGTTGCTAAGCGACCCGACATCCCAGTCGCCGTGCAAAACCCACAAGACAGACGGCATTTTTTTTTTCTCTCGGTTGAAAGCGCAAACGGGCCACAAAGACCGCCCAGGCGAGAATAACAGAAAACGGTGCCCGTAGTTATTAAAGGCAGAGACAGCGGGTGCATATGTCCACAAGAAAACACGCAAAAAAAGCATTCACGTGAACTGAGGATCGTACTGCCATGTACTGTACACATTCGCGCTTTAGTAATACACGGAATTAACAAAAAAAAAAAAGAAAGTGGTATAAACGTGAAAACACGTACACGGACCTGCATCTACCTCTTGAATACACATTAGCGTGCTCGCCTTTGTCGCCAAACTGCACAGCGCTAGAGCGTGGGGAAAAAAAGAAGAAAACGGACCGGGCGCTCTTTTTTTTTTTTTCACCCGAGGAGGAACTGGCCTACTTTTTGCATAAGTAGAAAGCACGGCCCCACGCTGCTACATTAGAGCACATTAAGCAACAGCCGAGAGTTGTTCCAGAGCAGTACGCGAGTGAGAGTCTGCGAATAAATTCGTTGCCGCAGCGCAGTTTCGCTTCTGCACGTCCCATTCAGACAAGAAGCAGCCGAGGACCGCCATCTTTGACGGGATCAGCTGGACGCGAGAGAGAGTGAAGAAAAAACTTCGCAATCGCTAAAAGAAAGCGCGCAAGCGAAGCAGTTTACTGCGCCTATCGCAAAAGATCCTTTTGTCTCTCCGGCTCCCGACAACAGCAACGTTGTTTGCCCTAGTCGCGCGTCTCCCATACATCGTCTCAGCCTCTCCTTCTCTAGCTGTACAGCTGTTCCGACCGTGTTGACTAAGGGAGATGCCAGATCGGTTACTGCTGAGCACTCACAAGAACTGAAATTTGACCAATCGTCAAATCGGTCAGCTAGCCTTCGAATGCAAGAGAAGAAAGCCGCGGGTATTGTCTCAACATGTTTAGTTCTCTTTCCACCCTTTCGCCGTCTCTTTCTTTCTCTCTCATCTGTGGGCCGTCTGAATCGATAAACGGCTCGTCCCGTTACGTTTCTCGTCCTTGGCAAAGACCCAGCGACAGACGAGAGTCTCAAACATGCACGCAAGTTGCAAAAAAAAAAAACCAGCAAATGCGACACTTCGCGTCGCGAAACACGCACACAAGGCACACCACACGTCGTACCTTTCGTCGGAGCAACAGTAGAATTCGAGGATTTTCTTCTTTTCCCAGCCTTCCTCGGTCTTGACCCAGGCTTCGCCCGGTGAACGCCAATCACGTCCTATGAACGGCATCACGCCGTCGAAGACTGGAGAAACCGCAGCTGTTCTCGACGAAGCGGACTAGACAGTGGCGTTTCGCTGAAGACGACTCGCACAACGCCAACGGCCTCCCCTAACCAGTCCACTCGCAACAAAGAAAAAACCCGACGGACACCGTGCGAGCGAAACAAATGGACACAAAGACTAGAAATAAAGCGGACCACGAAATTAAAAAAAGAACAACGCGCGACTTGGTCCTTCTCCGCGCTCGCAGGTCGCCGTCAGGCTCTCGTCAACTGCGTCGAGTCTCTCCCAGCGTCGCAGCCAGTTTGATGTTGCGTGCTTTTTGTTGACGGATCTGACGTCACGGAAGTCACGAGACTAACCTCTCGCGCGTTGCGTTGTAGATGGCGCGGTCCGTTCGAAAACAGAGCGAAACCGAAATCGGCCGTCACGAAGGCGCAGCCGTGGCACACTTGAGCTCTTTCTTTTGCACAATTCACCTCGCGAAATTTCTTTGGACACTCGCTTAATTGTGTACAGTTCTGAGCAGGGAAGCCAGCGCTCCGTCGCAATAGTGTGTAAAGCACGCGGAACATGTTTGAAGAGCAAAAACCTGCAAGTTCTCTTGACTGCTATTTTTTTTTCTATTTTCAGCTCGATATATTTCTTTCTGCCCCATCCGCACCTAACGAGGTTTTGCGATACTTCTAAAATCAGCCCACTTTAGACTTAACGACGATGTCATGTCATGACGTCACAAATTTTCGCAGTGTAAGTGACGTCACATGGTATGTTCCCACGTGATCGCGTTGCATCACTAGTGTCGACGCCAGTGGTCAATTTTCGCGTTTGAGGAAGCATATAAGGCTTTTGCCTTAATAAAAATTAAGTGTTGCTCTCGTTTGGAGTGTTAATTCCTCCCCTGCCTCACCTTGCTCTATCAATCATAATTAACTAGCAACTTTTTAACCAATCCCCTAGGATAAGAGGGAAACAAGCAAATTAGGATTATTTTTGTCCATTAATGTACAGGGTAGTTGAGAATTGTTGTGCCGACAGAACAATGCCAAAACCGACCGGTGTACCAACATGGGGTCAAAGTGTATGCAACACTCAGTACATGATGCGATGAATCGCTTTTACACTTTTACTTCCTTGAATACACCTTCGGAGGGGGTGATAATAAAGGAGCTAGAAACGGGTGTTTCCAACAGTTTCTGAAAAAAAAAAAAAAAAATACCTGAGTGAATAATGGCTGAAATAGTGTCAGAAAAGCCATTGCTGTCCTTTGTTGCTGCTTGGATAAAGAAAAAAGCATGAAAAGTAGTGGGGCAAGGATGTAGAGAACTTTGAGTGGATGACTGGTGCAATGAGCATGTGAAGGGGGTGTGAAGTGCAGGAAATGATTCAGCGAACTTATGAAATGCATGATAAAGAGATAAGGCAGAAACCTGTAGCAGGCATTTCTAAACCCGTATTTGCATTTGAAAGTTAAATGCTGAGAGCTATGAATATGCAAAATGAATGAACCTTGAAGCCTGATTTTGAACCAATTCGGGGTTTGATTTATAGTATATGTTTGCAGTGGCTTCCAGATCGAAGATGCATTTTTGATCTTCAGTGTGACAAATGGTATATGTACCAACAATGTGACATAAGGTGTAGCATGATATGTATAATGTCATCCAAGAAATCTTGGTGATTTATTTGCGGCTGAATTCATGTTAGTTGTGTGATGATACTCAGACAGATCATGAGGCAAACTGGCAACGAAACATTTGAATGATCAGCTGACTATACTGGAACACTAGCAACTGAGTGGATAAACATGAGAGCATTACGATGGAAAGACCAAGTGGTTACAAATGTAAGGTTCATCACACTGCGTTTGTGCATTAAGGTTGTGCTGAACACGTTTGATCATGTATTGGTAATAGTAGATTATGTAGATTGGTAACATGTATGGTAACATGTATTGGTAACAGTAGATTGGTAACAGTAGATTATGCAATCAGCAATAAAAGTGTAATACGCATGCTCTTTAGGCCTTTGTCCTGAAGCAAATGCAATTTTGCCAATAAGGCAATCATAACATGCACATTTCGCAGAGTGTCAACAAAAGATGGGTATGCCTGGAATACCTTATGCATGTGGACACTTCATCAGTTTTTGTTTCTAACAATTGCTTTGACCTAATAAGTTTCCTACATAAGGCTTGTTCGATAACTACCCGAAGGGTATCTTGAAGGGCCAGTTGGTTTTTTGCTATTTTTTTAAAATAGCTAACTATTTGCAAATTGAATGGTTTTCAATGGTTTCCTGTGTGCAGGCTACATGCTAGAAGAAATTGAAAATTTCAGGTCAAATTAAAAACTGCTGCAATAAGATGAAACAAAGAAGCATTATACAAAGCTGTTGTCAAATTAAAGGTATTCGAATAAGTACAAACACTAACAGCAAAGGAATAAAAAGAAAAAATTCAGCTAGCTTGCCTTCAAAACTACCAGTGAAGCTGTCTTGATGACGACTACTTTTAGCACAAAAAGTGATTCCATTATTTCTCTGTTCTCTGCCCCTCTAGTCACATGACCTGTGTGACAAACAATAGTAATAGTTGGGAGTTCGCATGCGAAAACTACGATACGAGGGACGCCGCAGCACAGCGCTCCAGAAATTATGACTACCTGGTGTTCTTTAGCGTGCGCCTATATCCAAGTATACGGGCCTCAAGCATTTTTCCCTTCATTGACAGTGCAGCTGCAGCGGCCTGTATTCAATCTTGCGATCTTTGAGTAAGCAGTCAAACACAATACCCAACGTGGCAGGTCTACTACTAATACTACTGCTACAACGACAACAGCACAGGGTTCACTGTGCTGTCACGTCGGACTGCTTCGCTACAATAACTAGAGAAGGAACAAAATGGGCTTCTTTGCATACTGTTTTATTTGTCACTTCAAACAGGACAATGGTGTAACCTTGTCTGAGCAACCAGAATATATTAGCGTATGTACATCACTGGCTAGAGGCCAACAGACAAGAGGAGGGAGAAGGGGAAAGAAAAAAAAAAGACTGAAACAAACACGGCCGACAAGAAAGGTAGACTCGTGCACGATTAGCCTCTTGTCTCAGTGTCCAAAGTGACTCGGCTACATAACAGTAGGAATTGGCGTGCCAACTAAGCAAACAAACTCGCGCCGTGTCCCTTCTAGCAGCAAAAACACCAAACAAGCTCAGATCTCTTGGGACAACTAAATCTCTGTGTGGAATGTTACGGAGCCGGCGGAGCTTCGTTTGCCGGTAAATAGTGAGCCGCGAGCGCAGTTCAAGATGTCGTTGACAAGGTCTTCCAAGCAGACGTGCAAAGGTGGTGTCATTTTTTTTTCTTTCTTTGCATGTCTTTGTTTTTTTCCCGGGCTCAAACACACAGCCAGACGAACAGGTAGGCTCCCCGCAATGTTGTCTCGTTCAGGTTAGCTCTTGATAGACACGACAATTATCGTTATCAGTGTGGCCAGAACGATAACGCCGATGACAAACAGACAGAACATCTTCTTCCGAGCCTTCTCCTGTATAGACGAGGTGGAGGGCAAAAAGAAACACGTTTAGGGCAACCAGCAAATGATAGTATGCAAAACACAAAACGATGCTCTATACTGAATAACTTCACAAGTAAAACAATTGTTCATCTCATAAGGTAATTCCACACCAAACATCCCAGCCACTTTTACGAGCATCTCAAATGTATTCGGAAAAAAGAAATCGTGAAAAAAGTGAGAGAACACGCACCTGATGTTGCCTTGCCTTGGCCACTTGCTGAACCCCTTCTTCAACGTGCACTGCGGCACTCTCAACATTTGCTTCAATGCTGTCTGCAATTTGGGAACATAAAAAATGGATTATAAGTGTGCCAAAGGGAGCAGTATTTAAGCTGTTCGGGTGCTTTTAGAAGATGTACGCACTTGCTAAATCTGTTTAAGTTGACCATGTCCTCTTTCAAGGATGTTCTTATCTAATCGCTCTCAAAAAAGTGATTGCTGGATGAAACAATAAAATCTACACTACCGTTGAACCCCTTTATAAGGCACATGCAATGTGGGTAGTAATTCTTGTCTTTTATATGAGGTGTCTCTCATAAGCAGAGTACAATGTAGAATTTTCTTTTCCATGCCCTATTTCAGTGCAGGCATCTCTTATGCCCACTTGTCTCTAACATTAGTGTCTCTTACAAAGGGGTATGCCTGTATTTCTTAAATTTTGCGACACAATTACAGCACCATGGCCGTAAGTCCTGCCAAAGACACAAAGCACAGTTGTGGTGTTTGAACTTGCTAAGGTAGCTTTACGACACCTTCAAAATACAGCCTACCCCATCTTTAGCAGTAACATCTTTAGGCCCCATACGAAAATTTTTAGAAGTCCATTATGTCCCAACAAGTTGGCGCATCAAGTGTCGCATGAAGCTGTGGGAGTGAGAAAAACGGTCGTTGCTTGCAGCGCAATTATTTTGGCACAAGGGTGTCAATTTTGGTGCTGTCTGCCCATTCTCATCTGCTGCTCACTCTTGGGGCAGCTCGGGTGACAAGATAGCCAACAATCTCGAAGAAGCGCAAAGAGATTACAACAACCTTCATATCCACCAATCTCTCTACACTCAGATGTCATTCTGCGTCACAGACGTGAAAAGGATAACGTTAAGCAATGTCCCTCAAACTTAAAGATTATTTCGTTTTGCCTGACCCACTCTTAAAAACAGCACAAGCACCTCAGCTCCTTGTTTTCCCACCTAGATTTGTAACCGTATCTCACCCTAGTGAAATGAATAAAGTATGTACCAACCCTCCACTTTCTGCTTGCTAAATGTCTAGCTTAAATGTTTGGCACTAAAAAACTGACCTTTGTGGACAAGTGTACTTATAAACTAAATCAGATCACAAGTACTATACAGTAGACTCTCAGTAAATGGAAATCCGTTTAATGGAACTGCTGCTTAAATGGAACAAGTGCATTTGACAAAATTGGTTTCATTCTTGCATTTTGTACCCCTGTTCATCTCTCAGTAAACAGAAATCCTGTTAAAAGAACAAATTTTACAGGTTCCTTCAGGTTCTGTAGAGTCTGCTGCATAATGCTTGTGCCTCAACCCATGGTCCTCAACTCCTTGACAGTTTTGAACGGGTGTGACTCACCCACCTGCGATTCGATCTCCCCACGAGCGTTTTTGAACGACACTAGCTCGTTTCAAGGCTACGTCATGCGTCGCTTCACAAATGACAGCAATTGTCCGACTATTCTATTTGTTTTAACTGCCAATTTACATTTTTTTGCAACTTGTGGTAAGAAAATGTTGTCCAGTGAAGACAATGCGGGTGCTGCTTGTGCATTGTTGCAGAAAAAAACGCATATTTCTCGTACAGCTCTTCAGCACTAATTATTCAGATACAAAAGATTATTTTGATGACTTGGCACACTATATTCAAGATCTGTGGAGGGGAGGTGGAGGCCTTTGCATCGGCATAGATAAAAACATAAGGTGGCAGCCAAAACGTCCTAAAATAAAGAATGCACACTCGTGCTTCCAATGAAATAAATCACTGAATACACATTTGTTCAGTTTTTCATTCACTCTCACTCAATTAGTGAATAATACAGTGAAAATCATGGGAGGGGAAAAGAGGTCGCATATTTGAAATCTCTCATTAAAGGGAGGGGGCGCTCGTTCGGAATTCGACGGTAGGTCCTCAACAATATTATTTTGCGAATCGTGAAAGATATTAATTGGCATGGTATAATTAACTTTGCTATGCTTATTTGACTTAATTAACATCTCAAAAACTTTTTTGTCAATCAAAACATGCTTTTTAGAAACAAGATATTTCATGCCAAGTATATAAAAAAATTTTTTAGAGAGGAAAGTTCTAAAAAGAAATAAAGCTTAAGAGAAAACAATACTTTAAAACTTTTTCTTCTGACATATTCTGATAAATACTGCTCAAGTTTATGTATAATTAAGTGCCGATTTTAAAATTGTCATTTTTCTAGTACAATACATAGTTTATAGGATATCAAGAGTATCGTGCACCTTGCCGAGAGCGAGACATTTTTTTTTAACTAACATGGTTATAAAAAAAATTAGCATACCGCAAGACTAAGTTGGAATGAAAACTGCATGCAATAGAACAAGAATGGATATTCTCAGTCCATTTGAATGAATGTTATAGTATTCTGAGCAAAATTCCAACATGACAATGGCCCACTCATGAATGGTAACATGCGATAACTACCGTATTTACTCGCATAATCCTCGCACTCACATAATTCTCGCACCCCCCACATTGCCCAAGAAAAAATACAATTTTTTTTCCTCGAGTAGTTATCGCACCCCTGAAAACTGCCACAATAATGTCGTCTGCTTGTTCCAGTCATTGATGATGATAGCGCGCACCATCTCTTAAGCATCAAGCGTACTATTGCACAGAGGTTCAATCCAACTCAAGCCAAGCCGATGTGGCCAGTGCGCGTTGTGGCGTGTTTTGTGTGTTGTGTCGGTAATCTTGGCACGTTATGGGGCGATACTGACGCCACACGGCTGCTTCAAGTTGCAAGTGATAGATCATGCGCTAAACAACGGCAACAGGGCCGCCGATAGGCCCTTTGGAGCCTACGAGTTTTGTGTTCACTACTAGTGACGTCAGCTGAAAGCCACCAAGACGCGTTGGGCTTGCCGTGTGCCTAAAACTGGGACTGATGGTAAACTTTATTTCTTCAGAAGGGAACTGCGAACGATTCTGTTAAATAGCCATCTGCCCAATACTGACGTCCTACGCTTACTTTTTGAGGGCTCCTGTTGAGCGCCGACCGCTACCGCAACGCCCACAAGCTTCGCGTATGGTATTCTAATTCTCAACTATTTGCTTCCACTTTTTGTGTCTCAAATAAATCTTGCCTTGTGTTGAAACTCTGCTTTTATTGTTGAGGTAAGTTCTAATTAGTACTTTTTAAAGCTTGCTGTAAGGTGCTTTTGTGAGAATTCCAATTTGCGGCCACTTCGTTTTCTTTTTCGCTCTCCGAGTTTTCGTAGAAAGTTTTCCCCGCGTAATTCTCGCACCCCCCAACTTTGCATCGGTTTTCTGGCAAAAAAAAGAGCGAGGATTATGCGAGTAAATACGGTATGCTGATTTACTTTGTAACAGGCCCAGTTCATAAAAACTTTGCTCACCTGAAATTAACAATATTTAATAAACGACATATTGTACCATAAAAATGACTGCATATTTCAAATCAGCATTAAAATATACACAAGCTCCAACATTATAGAAAAAAAGTAAAAAGAAATTTTAGGATCAGTGTTTTGTCCTGCCCTAGAAACCCAAATGTTAACTAGTATGGTTACTCACGCTGCAATATATATATATATATATATATATATATAAGGGAAAGAAGTGTATACCTAAGGGCTCGTTTTTCCGTGTTTCAAACACAATATTAATGAGATCTAACAGACAGTAATGCCAAGGAATGTACAGGGGAAGTTATTAGAACCAATGGAATGTAAATAAGAAGAAAGAAAAGTGGATGAAAAAATAGCCAGCCGTGGGCAGGAATCGAACCTACGACCTTCGAATAACGCGTTCGATGCTCTAACCACTGAGCTACCAAAGCGGCCTTCCCTCCATCCACTTTTTTGGGTTTATATGTGAATTTAGAAGTAGGAGTGACAGTCAGCGCCATCTATAAGCCAAATGGCGAGTGTGAAAACACTCTTATGCGCATGTTTGGCGTCACGTAGCACGTGAACTTATTACGAGCGGGCAGCTGATTAATTGTCCCTCTTATACAGCTTAAACACACCTAGTCTGCCAGTACGAGACCCTCGTTCAATGAAATAAGGGAAAGAAGTGTATACCTAAGGGCTCGTTTATATATATATATATATATACACGCACACTTGTTTTCATAAACAAAGAGCAGTGCAGGTGTGGCTGTATTGAACAAAAAGAAGTCTATAGCTTATAAATTAGTTTCTACAGGTCACTAAATAACGGCATGAGTATTTTATGACCAAAGTTTGTAATGAATGCCTAAGATGCCCATTAGTAAAGAAATACCTGAGTTAAAGCTTTTTGCAAGCACATGAAAATTGTTCAACCGTGAGAAATCTCGTAACATTATCTTGATCTTGTTGATTTCTGCCTCAAACAATCGACTTCAGGCCTCTGGGCCTGGCAGGGCAACTTGAAAAAAAAAAATAAGCGTTGGTCCCAGGTTCGAAAGCAGGACAAGGATGACCCTTCTCACAAAACCAAAGCTTTCCTTGAAACCCAAATACAGCAGACTCTGGTAAAGACACACTTAAAGGAACCAAGGTCATTTGTTCGTCTATCAGGAGTTAGGGTTATCAGAATGCTTCCCTCAAAAAAATATGCTAACATGTCAAGTGCGCCCAAATATGTTGCTTGAAAACACTGAAGTTTACTAACAATAGGGAAGAAAGGAACAAGAAAAAAACATTTGGCTGAGCTAGATGAAAGCTATGCCTTCAAGTAGAGTATTTACACGAATCTAACGAGCACTAAATTTCGAGAGTTCATAATAAATATGCACATGAATAAATTGCTACTATATTTTAGCAGTTAAACTGTAGCACGGCCCTATTTTCCCCTCTAGCTAAGCCCTTGTGTTCTGTTCTCCATTGCACTCCTGTTGGGAAACTGAAGAACGTGGGGAAGAATGCGAAGGGGCGCGCAGGCCTGTAGTTAGGCCTGTTGGTATGCCTGAATGCTTTATGCGCAGACCTTTCTTTTATGAATGCTTTATGCGCAGACCTTTCTCCACGTCAGGATTTGCTTTGCATCTACGCACCAGGAATGGTTCTTTTTTGCCTTTTGCTTTCTCTCGTTCGCCTGAATGTTCATTGCGCAGAATTGCTGCGTTTTCCGCCCCTGTGACAGTTCGTCTTAACAGAATAGGCCTGTAACGCGGTTTGTCTTAACCAGATATTTTTTGCATTGAGTGTATGGGAAACCAAACAAACATTCTTGTGTCGTTTGGCTTTAAACAAGAATTCGTCTTAACAGAGTTTGTACAACAGGAATTTACTGTAGGATCGTCAATGAAGCTTTGTGCTCCAGTTGTGTAGATGAGAGTTTGTGTTTTGTCGAACATTTCTCGCCACTGAAGATATCCAGAAATTTATTAGCCGCACAAAGTACTGCCCAACCGACATGAACCAACAGCCAATTTGAGAAGTCATGTTTACTGGTTATGCAGAAGACGTCTTTAATTTGCAAAAAACGCAATAGTCGTGCCAGGTATCGCAAATACAGCATGAACAGACCAGCAATAGCAGGCCATATACGCATGCTTCGCACTGCTTACCGATCATGTCTCCTTGATCGTGAACCATAGTCGCAAGGTCCTTGAATATTGCATTGACATCCACAATGTCGTTCTGTGAAACAGAAAACAAGATAAGACATTGATGCCAAATTGAAGGAGCAACACACAACTCCATTCTTTAGTTTTGCCTACAGCCATTTCTAACGACTGAGCCTTGGCGTGAACGTTCCAATAAACTACAAGATATAAATAGGTAAATATTTTTGTATGCTTTTCATCGCATTGTGCTTGTAACCAGCAAGTTTGTCATGTCAAAAGAAAAAATAGAAATCGTTTAGACTATCACATAATACTCTGAGAACACTAGTGATGTTTTTTATCATCATTGTAGGCGTATTAATGTAGAATGAAGCCAAGGCCAAAGTTTCATTTTTAAATTTCCCACTTAAATCACTATGCATGACATCACAGATTTCAATGTGAATCTTCCATATTTTGGCCACATTGAGCCAACGAAATTTCACTATGTTATGTATCTGGTCCCCTCAGTGCACAATGCGTTCACTAATTTTTACCCATTAAGAAGTACGCAGGCCCTGGCATAGGCGCTGTCAAAATCTGTGATGCCACAGTGACGGGTGCTGGAGTTTCAAGGTGGTGTCGACACCCGCATTTACTCGCTTCTCACAGCAATTCGAGAAAAATAACTTTTTTTCCCTTTGGCGTCATGTGCACCATCATGTTTGTTCTTTAACCCTGCTACAGAGCGCAACAACAAGATCCATTTCAGTAGCACACCGATGCTCACGACGAGAGTTCTCCATTACACATCATAGCGTGACGTACGCGCCCCTCACCTCTAGTTTGCGGATAGCTTGTTCCCGCTCTCGGAGCATCTCGATGTTGACTTGCTCGTCCATTTGGGCAAAGCTCTGTGCCTGCTGCTGTGGCTGCTGCGCTTGCACGGGCGAGGCCAACTCAATCAGGTTGCCTGCGCCACCCCGGCTGCTCGACGACTCAAACTGCAAGCACAGCAGTGAGGCAGCGGTTATTGTGAATGTGCTTGCCCCCTTTCAATCATTCAATTAATCAATCAATGAGAACACCATTTTCACCAAGCACAAAATTTGATATACAAGGATTATTTCGACTGATGGCCTAAAGTAACCAGCAGCCAGTCCGATTCACTATGCAACAAAATATGTACAGGCCAGCTAAGATGAAATAAAGCAAGAAGTAAATACATATACATACATGCATATACGAGGATCTTTTTTTTTTGTAATGGGTCATATCCAAAACCGAAACTAGCTAAATAAGACTGTATTGACACATACATACTTTCAACTTTCCTCTCAAACAGTATTAGTGAATCACTACTTATTATTATGAATTTATTAGTAAACAAGAAAGTTTGAAGTGCGTACGTGCCAATAGAGCCTTATTTGAGCTAGTTTCACTTTTGGACCTGGCCCATTTCGAAAAAAGGCTCCTCATATGTACAAACAGGCATACACTAACTTTTGTGTGAATAGTTATTTATTGAAAATATGAAAATGAACGTCAACTCAGAAAATTCTGTCAAACAGACACACACGTTTTCAATTTCAGCATACACACAGGTTTACAACTTACATGGGACTGCATACTACTTTTTACAGTTACACAAGCACACATGTGCAAACGTAAAAGCCATCCTTTATCCATAGTAATTCGACTGTAAGCACAAAACATTCGTTGCTTTTGAAGTGCGATTTGGGTAACTAAGACCCTTGTTTGAAGTGAGCTAATCTGAAACACAAGAACTTGACACTCGTCGAGATTTCGAAGATTTTGTAAAAAAGAAAAAAAAAGGAACATGCAGCATAGTCGCAGCGAAAGCTGGAATGGCAGCTTTTCGGAGTGCTTTTTCAAACACTCTTTGAGTAACTGCTCTAAGCACACTTGCAGGGCACCCACACACATAAATATTCCCAATTTTCGTCTAGTAGGGAGGCATTCACTATACCAACCTTCGTCATTCTTCGGAGAAGCACGGTACCTGCTACACACTTAAAAAAAACTTTGTGCAATTTTTTTATGCTGCAGCTGACGATGATGAAGAAATATGCCTGAAGCATTTGTAATGGGTTAGAGAATTGAATGGCTCACTTGTTACGCAATTCGCATTGTGTGACGCCTGGTTGTTCCTTCGCTAATCTAAAGCACTTTATTAGACTCATATTAATGTGATTCGTTTCCCGACACCATGCCTACCTAAGGCCAGTTTGCAACGAAGCTTCAAGCACCAGCGTGGCTCTGTGGTAGAATACTGGGCTGGCACGCAGGGGGATATGAATTCGAATCCCATTGTGTCCTTTGTGTTTTTTATTTACTGTGTTTTCTTCGTATTTTACACGATAGTGCTTACGAATACCGGCGGTAGACAACTACGGCACATGCGACCCTTGTTGTGATCTCCTAACAGCTTTCGCTATAAAATTAACAGACATATGACACAAGCCAGCTGTAAATTTTCTATATTGTTCATATCTGTTCTTATTGCCCTTCCGCCATAAAAGCACAGTAGGCAACTGAATTTATTAGCAGCTGGGCTGCAAGGATGACCGGGTAATAGAAGCTGCAATTTGCAGTTTGGGGTGAACCTGGCCACACCATACACAGAGATGTGGTCGGCGAAAGTCACAAAATGGGCCGGATGGTAGATCATTAGAAGAATTGGTCGCATGGCGACCTGGACACAAGGACAAAAGAAGACGTGAAGACGCACACAAAGCGTTGAATGTGTGTCATCCTTGTGCCTTCTTTCATCCTTATGTAAAGTTTGTTGCACAACCAATTGCTTGATAAACAGGGTAGCTTCACAACGGCAAATTTAAGAGACTGACACATTTCAATGAATTACCCACAACTAGTTATTGTTTGAACAATGAACATTAAAAAGAGGAATGCTTTGCATTAAGCAAAACAAAAAAGGTTAATAAGATTAACATGAATCTCTTGTACAAGTGTTTATAATTATACAAATATATGGCCTAAATCCTTAAGAGGGGTACCTACACTAATTTTTGAAGCAGAGCTTACTTACTCTGCCATACAAATCTGAATATGGTGATCTCTCAAGCAACTGTAAAGCTCAGTAAATGCACATAAAATTATACTTTGACATTGAAGTCAATTTTCATATAGCGCACCTAATGACATTGTAACTATCGAGACATCACATCACAGTAATTTCGATGATCTCAGCCACCAGCAAGGCTACTTGTGATGATGTCATGTACCAAAACATACAAAATGGCCGCTTGTGCTTCCCCAATGGAGCTATGTAGAGGAGCTGCTACAGAAATGTTAAATATCTTGCTCGAGCATGCGACGAGAATATCATACTGTGTTGTAATGGCACGGTACTTTTGAACCCACATTGTAATAAATTTTCCAGAATGCAGTCACGCTTGCCAATACATTTTGTTGGCTCTGAACCTAGCCTTTCACTCGATGGAAAAAAAATGACTGATAAATATTTTTGTGTTAGTACCCTTCTAAAGGCAGAAGGGAAATATTGAGATTATGGTCTTTTTGCAGGTGGTTAGTCTCGGTGAAGAAAACAGCCACGAATAAAGGGATGAAATAAGTGTACGCAAGGAGACGCACCCCGATGCCCGAGGCGGCGCGGGCGCGCTTGACCGAGTCCTTCTCCTTGTCAGCCTCGGCTCGCTGCACCAGCTGGAAGTGGTGCAGGGCCTCGGAGAAGTCGTTGGTGAGCTTCTCGCGCAGCAGGCGCCCGGCGCCCTGCTCCCCGTAGGGCATGGCCGCCAGGGCTTTGAGCTGCCCATTGGTGTCCTTGGCCAACTGGTTGGTGTACTGCTGGATCTGGTGCCTGTAACACATCAAGCCACACCGATCAGTAGAGCACTTGACGTGCCATCCAGAGGTTATGGGTTCGATCCCTGTCAGTAGCACGTTGCCTTTTTGTCCACTTCATTTTGTCACACTTATAACTACTATAATACAATTGAAAGACTTCAAACAAAATTTTCTACACGTTCCTTGGCTTCAGTGTTGGCTTTGTACTAAGGTTGCGCCCTGCCGCGGTGGTCTAGGGGATAAGGTACTCAGCTGCTGTCTCGTGGGCCGCGGGATCGAATCCCGGCTGCGGCGGCTGCATTTTCAATGGAGGCGAAAATACTGTAGGCCCGTGTGTTCAGATTTGGGTGCACATTAAAAAGCCCCAGGTGGTCGAAATTCACGGAGCTCTCCACTACGGCGTCTCATGATTATATGGCGGTTTGGGGATGTTAAACCCGACATATCCATAAACCAAGTTATTAAGGTTGCATCTCCCCAATGATACCAAGCTCTTAAATTCTACTTCTTTCATCCAAATTGCACAGAAAAGACGAACATGAAGAGCAGCTGGGAAGTAACAGATGACAGCAAGCTCATGTCTTCCAGAAACCAAGGCAAGGGTAGTGGGTTTTACGAAGAGGCGACACCCCTGCTGATGGCATGCATGCCACTCGAGTGCCTTACAGGTGCACTTTGACACCGCAGCAGAAAGCATCTAACCCTTACATGACATAAATTTGAAACTAATTAGGAATAAGAAAAAAATAACCTACTGACTGTAACCTACTATCTGTGCTTGAAGTTGCGCTTAAATTTTCAATGTACAAATGAATCAGCTTTACTAGTCTTTTCTTTTTACTTCACTAAGCGTTACCAAACTTTTAAGTCACACTTTTTACTCACCGATGGGATGGATCAAGGTGACACCATTAATACACCAAGGTGGGCGCAATCGCGATATGTTTTTTGTGTGACCAGGAGAAAAAAAAGAACTGTTGCATCGCCAAGATGTAACTGCAGAAATGGGTATGAAGCACTTACAGCTGTGACCTCAACGACTCAGAGTCCTGTGAAGTCCCCAGTTGCTGCACCATCTTTTTCATAGACCCCACTGAAAGGTGTACAGAAAAAAAAAAAAAGATTGCTTCGAGACACAAGACATGTATCTCCTTGTCACTTCTTTAGCATAATACAAACAAGAAACTAGAAAAAAATTGCCTGCAAAAGATACTTTTGAACTTCACTTAAAAGAACGTAACGCAAGACTTTCCTCACCATTCTGACTGATTTTTTGGACATTTGTTCCTATCGTCTGCGAAAGACTCTGAAATTCTCCGTGCGAGGATCCTGCAAGTTAAATGTCACCAATCAGTGAACCACCAAAAAACAGCAAAGAAACTAGTACTGCAGTGGATAAACATCAGGACGCTAAAAACAAAGGCAACGTAGGTACACTACCTCCAGATCCAGAGCTGAAATTTGCATATTTTGTGGCCATGTTGGTCCTGGGCGAAGTCAGCCAAGTGCAATTTTAAAGCCCCTCTCGGACCTTTCTAGATGCGTTCCTAAAAAAATGGGAGATGCAAATGCAGAAAGCACAATGTTATGAGCAGCCGAGCAACAACAGGGAGCAGCCCACAACTACAAATTAAACTCATTGGGTCACGTGCCACTGCATCAAGTTTCACTGTAATAACAGACACCTGATTTAGCTGGTAGGTATTCATATTGAAGAGACAAGGTGTGCAAACACAAACACAAGACAGGGGTCAAGACACCACAGACTCCTGTGTCCGGGTTCCACTATGATGGATGCTCAAGCCAACCGCGTCAATCGCATTTAGCGCACATACGAGCTACGGTGCAATACCCGATAACAGCTTACGCCTGAATACCTATCAGGCGTGAAGCAGCTATTCGGGAAGAGCAGACTGCTTTTCGCTTTTGTCTACCGCGCAAGTGTCGAGGCAAACCGGCCGGATAAGAATGCCTTGCGCTGTCACACAATCGAACGTGTGTGCCGGGAAGCTTTAAATAGGCAATTGTGTTTCGATACAACCTGCACGTCGAGCTACTCCTCTCACTGTTCGCGGGACATGTGCATTTCGGGGCGTACAAGACACGACTGCTCTTTAAACAGAGGTATGCATTCTCAAGGCCGCTGCGACACGTTCAGCAAACGTCGTTTCCGAAGCTCGTTGTGTTTGGGGCAGCAATCGGCACGAGTCGCCCACAGGATGCATTGCACGGCGCACACACGTACCACAGAGCCGTCCACGTCGCGTACGCAAGGGGAGTCCGCTTTGAGTCTACTAATGGACCGATTGACCCACACTCGGGATTCACTCCGACGCTGTGTCACTTGGGGCGCTTCCTGAAACTAAGTACAGGAGAAATCGCCGCGCGAATACTCAGCTCGCATCACAAAACCACCAGCCACTGCCACGGACGCTACAACGATGAGAGAGGAATTCGCTATGCACCCGCCCATGTCTCTTCGTACGAGGAACAAACATAAAAAAAAATATGTGACACGGCGCGACATCATCTGACGATATCGTAAATGGGCGTTTCGAATGTCACAGCGCCGGAGGCGTGCCGTACATGCAAACAGAACGGTCTGCCTCGCCTCTGCTACGGTACTACGTGATCTGGTTTCCACGGGACTCGGATAGTGGGGTCACGAAGGGTGAATCACGGCGCTCGCGGCGGCGATGCAAAAACAACCGGCCCGACACGGGCTCGAGGTAGGCCTACCGCGATTGTGATGCCCACAGCTGAGCGGCCGCCGATCATCCGCGGGTTCCTATCGCTAGGGGCTTCAACGAGCGCCAACACCGGCCTCGCTTGCTGTCATCGGATGCTCGTCGTTTGGTCGACGTTTTTTTTTTCGTCACGGCACAACGATGCGCGTAGCACCCATCTACATCTGTCGTGCGCGGCGTCGACAGGATGTTGGTACCGCGCAAGCGAGCAGAGCAGCAGCGGAAGGTCGCTTTTCCAGCAAAGCAGCTGTCACGTGGCCTCTCTCAGTGCGTCATGGAAAAACGTGACGCCATTGGTCATGCGATCTAAAAACCGAAACCAAAACTGTGCTTTTCGGGAGGGTTTGTTACGACGATAGTTATAGCGCGAGAACAGAATGACGACAAAGATACAAGAAGGACACGAGCGCTCGTGTCCTTCTTGTCTATTTGCCGCCGTTCTGTTCTCGTCATGTCATACCAACTAGCCCAAGCTGCCACACTTGTAGGTTTGTTACGGTTTGTCATAATGGAAAGACCTATAGGAGGAGGAAGCAACAAAAAGGGAGAAGGCAGGGAGGTTAACCAGAAAGACATCCGGTTGGCTACCCTACACTGGGGGATTAGGGTAGGGGACAAGAAAGACGAGAAAGAGAGAAGAGAGGGAAAAGAAAAAAAAAAGGGTGGGGGAGAGACTGACAGTAATTTCACTGCAGCGTGTAGAACTCTACCGCATGTCAGAGGCGTTCACACAAGCCTGTCTTTCTCTGGAAACACAGCAGGGCTTTCACTGCCTTGTGGGCTGTCGAGGCATGTGGACGTTGCTGCAATAGCACCAGCACGGAAAGAGGCCGATCATCCAGTCGCCGCATTGCGTTGGCAAGTACTTGTCTATCTGAGGCAAATCGAGGACAATGGCACAGCAGGTGTTCGATATTTTCGTCGGTGCCGCAAACATCGCACGCCGCACTGTCAGTCATTCCGATTAACGTGGTATGAGCTTCCGTGAAAGCGACTCCCAGCCAAAGGCGATAGAGAAGCGAAGCTGCACGTCGATATAGGCTGGGTGGAGGCCGGAGTTGTAGTGAAGGGTCGAGCTCGTGCAGTCTTGTACGTCGTATGCTTGGTGTGTTCCACTCAGTCAGTGTGAGACTGCGGGCCAGTTGACGAATCTGCCTCGTCGCATCCGCTCTTGAAGAAAGACCTATAGAGTTTCATACAGTATTATTGTGTGAAACTCTATGGGAAAGACCCTTTCACGTGTGCCAAGAAAGAGCGCGTTAAATGCGAAGACAGATGAACCAAAAGGAAATTGAACCCTGTGCTACCCTGAAGCAGAGAGCACTTCGAATCTATAAAAATTTAAATGTTGGAAACGGTACAAGGACAGCGGTGTTTTTACAATGTTACACAACCTTGCTTGAGATCAGGCTCCGCAATTGGACTGTTAGCAGGCAGTTGAGACAGGCTAGCATGACAAATGGGTGAATTTTAAGAGAGGTAAACTTCAGTGTAAAAGAAAAAAAAGAATATATTAAACAATGGGCACCTGCATTGCCGTTGTATTGGCAAGGAATAGACATCAGTACGGTGCCTCAAATAGCAGAATAACATGATGCATTAAAAACTGGAGTTACCTTGAAGCCAAAAGCAAAGAAAGCCCAAGAATGACTACAGAAATACCGTGAAATATAAGAGGACATTGCCATTTGCAGAGTGGTCTACAACATAGTAAAAGAAAAAAAACATGATTACCAGAAAACTTCACAGACCACAACTAATTTTCTGGAGGCTAAATGCCTTTGACATGTGAGCAAACATACAGCTGTGCACAGCATTTTGCTAACTCATCGCTAGTCAAATGAAAAATTGGTCCACTCAGCGGAAGAACTTACAGGTGGTGTCTTTGATAGGTGTGAAACCCCACACTGAAACGCACAAATTGGGGTAAGAAAAAACTTGGAGCCATGACTGCAGCAAACATATTTATTATTGAACAACATAAATCTCAGGCACATGTCCAAAGGTTGGATGAACGGATGGATGAACAAAACTTAAATTAAAACCTGCAGATTAGCAGCCGAGACTAAGCCACCTCGGTCATCGCAGTAGGGTTTAGCTTTTCCGCCACATCTTGGGCCTGCTGAATGGCCCGAACTTGGTCGTCAAGTTCCAAGCTAGCCAGAGCGCCGCACCAACCCATCTCAAGGAGGTCCGGGTTTACGTGATCGAAAAACTGTGTAGTGTGTGGGCATAGGATGATAAGAACCAGCTTCTCACTTTCCAAAGGTTGATGCACAACATTAAATTGCACATACTATAAATGTTGTTTACACAGCAGCAACAAGACAGCAAAATGTACTCTTAAAAGTAAGATTCTTTATAACAAGCAGGAAGAGAATGACTCATGGGTAAAGTGCCGTGACATTGCTACGGCTATGTGACTCGCATCAGAAACTGCACGAGAAAAAGGACATTATATATTTACAAAGCGGCGAATATAGCACACATACACCAAGAAAACATCTGAACCACTTTAATGTGCAATAAAATGGTTATGCTAAACTCTGAGTGCTATTTCTCATCAGCAACAAAAGGGAGCAGTAATTAAATAGCTACAGGCAATTATAAGTTCTTGCTGGCTTCTTCGGCTCTCACATTTCATTCTTAACTTGAATGTTGGCTAGCAACAAATGCACATGTGTACAACAAATATTTTACGCAATTTAATCTTCTCAAGATGAATCAAGATGAAGGTCACACTTCAGCAAGTGACAATAAATGAGATGTGAAGGAAATCAGGTTTGTACAAAGCACGGGATGTGGTGCATGAAAACGTCGTGGATGAGCTAAGTTACGGAGTCACCCGTTGCCCTCATCTGACTCCTCTTCATCACTGAAGTAAGCACTCTTGCGTATTCGACGACGGCTTCCAGAAGACGAGTTCTGGCCGCCAGACTGTTGACCGCTTCCAGACTCTCGCTCCCGTTGTTGTTGCTAAAAGCAAGCAAAAAACAAAAAAATGGCAATGGCAAAGAGTACTTTACACCGCCTTTAGGATACGGAAAATAGAATAAACAACTAGTATTCTTAAGATGACAACCCAGGCGAGTCTCCATACGTGAAATGTGCAAAACACTCCCAATTGTGCACTCTTTTACCTGCCATTTTGTACTGGTCTTTCAATGGGAGGATATGAAGATGCAATAGTCAGGCGAAGAAGGACCACGTCTCGATTTGAAAATCCTAGGCTTGTGCGAATAGAGAATGTTAGGTTCGAAGCAAATAGTGATATAGGTCGAACAATTTTTAATAGCATATATATAGCACATTATAAAAAAATGGGCATATTTTCATGATCTATCTAACCTACACAAAATTTTCTCAAAATTAAAACAAGTCCTGTGCAAATGTGATTTTTTTTTGCTTGAAGGGGTGGGAACAACTATAAAGAGAAACAGCAATTTACTTTTGGTAGAAAGAGGTAACCTGTAAAGTATGTTACATTTTAAAATTTACAACACTTGTAGCATATTAGCTGGTATAACAAGCTCATAAACTTAAAGAATGGTGAATCGGTGCAAGGGTTATCCAATCATTTAATTTTGACGTGAGGCTGTGCGACAGTGCAAATTTTTTGTTAATAGGTCCTTCACTGCTTAGCACATCTCCACTGCGGTGAAACTACCTTTAAGGCCACATTCTGACTTATTAAACCTATTCGTTTATTTCAAATACTTTGAATTACCAAAAACTTAAATTCTAGTTTAAGCAAATTTAAATACTGTAATATTTGTTCAAGTATTCGAAGCATTTCAATATTCGCGCAAACCTAGGAAATCTACATGCCACAGAAACTAGACTAGCTGCTTAGCCTTTGCTACTTTCCACGCACCTCGTACTTGATTGCTGCATGAAGCGACTCCAAGGCAGGGTCTTCTTCATTTTCACTCTCGGTGGCCTCTGCTTCTTGCTCCTTGGGCCTGAAAAGTGATTACGAGCAGGGGGAGTATTATACAGCAATTACTAATCATCAATCATTTTATGTCCGCTGCAGGATGAAAGCCCCTGCAATTCATTTCCAGTTACTCTTGTCTAGTGGACAACATCCTTTCTTCGCCCATACCAGAATTTATTCGGGCCAGCTTCAACTGCACCTCCAACCTGAAGATTGCAGGTTCAATCGTGGTTGCGGTGGTGGCATTTCAATGATGGCAAAATGCTATGAGCCTGTGTGCTGTGCAATGTAAGTGCATGTTAAAGAATACCAAATGATCGAAATTTCCGTAGCCTTCCACTACGGTGTCTCTCATAATCATATAGTAGTTTGTGACGTAAAACCCCCGAGATATTATCATTAACTGCACCCCCTTCCCTTGGTTCCCATTACATAACTCTAATATACGATTCTAATAAATGAGGGAAGCATAGAGGACATAATCTTTAGTCTTTAATTGAAATTGAGTAAGAAAAATGGGTCGCTAGATTGATTTCCTTATTCTGTCAGATTCATAGCAGATGCCTTGATTCCATCAGGTTTTATAACTTTAGATAACCTGCAAAGGTTTATTGGTCAGCATTGGTCAGCTGCCTACCGTAAAGTCCGCAAAAGCCTTTCACATTTGTAGCTCTTGCCACACATACAAAAAACACTCACGAAAGTAAACAAGGAAATGAATGACACCATAGAAAAAATGGTAGCACATGCATAGGCAATTTGTAATTTGCGGTCTCGGTCCATATTTACAGCGAGCTGTTTTTCATCCATTCTAATTGCCCTTAAACCTTTAAGTCATAAACACTACACTTCAAATAAAAACTACAAATGGCGCCCTCTATTGTTTCCTTGACTTTATTATCTGTTCTCTTCACATGATTATGTCAAACTAATCACAAAGAAAATTGTGGAGGGAGGCTCCAGATGAAAATCTGACAACTTGGGTTTCTGTAACATGCATCTAAGTCTGAATACATGACTATTCCACAATTTTGCATACATCAAGCTGTTGATGCGATATAAAATGAAGCCGACACAAAAATTTTCACTCGTTTTTTTTAATCATATTAAAAGCCAAACCCTCAAAAGCCTGGGAGAAGGACTGGCCTCGAAAAGTGTGCCTCGAAAAATGAATTGAATGTTCTCTAAAGCTAGTTTCAGTTCCTGCTCTAGCACAATGTCACGACACCGCGTATTTTAACGTGCCCACGCAAGATATCATGACATTTACACAGCCGCTACACTCTATGGCTCCACTGGTGATGCATAAGCGGTCATTTTTAATGCTTTGGTACTCGACGGCATCACAGCTAGCCATACTAGAGCACGAAATCGTCAGAACTGACACGGCAGCCAGACATCATGCTAGTGTCACATTCAGTAGGTGCACCGCACAAACACTGACTTGATTGCCAAAATAAGTTATCCTTTTCAGCATTTATGAAGCTCCAAGCTTGTTCAGAGCTGTCTCTGCATAAAGGAGATCCGTGTGGTGAAGCAAACTCAGCTTTGCGAATTAGTATTGGTACCGTTTTAATTAAGCTAAGCAGCGTAAAGCTGTGGTCGCTTGTCTGCAGCAGTGGGATCGTGATGCTGGAAAGTGGTCATGAGAAGCGGGGGATTTTCAAACTATAATAATCTGAAAACCCTTACGCCTGCCCCTTCCTCCTCTTCCTCTTTTTTTCCGGTGCCTCTCGTTCGCCAAATGAATTCCGAGGACAGCGGTAACTGAGATGGCCCTCTTCCTGGAAAAAAAACCCACAACAATTATAGGCACAGGTACAGTGAAGTATGTGAAGAGCTTTGTTTATCTCGTTTCAAATTATGGCTCCTGTTTCAGCAAATCTTTAAAAATGGAGACACATGTGTTAGCAACCCATCCATAGCCTTGCTTGATTTTGAGTTGAATTACTTGGAGAATACCTAATGACGTTGCAGGCCAATGATTTTTTTTGTCATAGTGAATAGGCTGCACATGCATGTTCCGTTCTGTCTTCTTTTTCTGTTTGACTGACGGATTCAATTGTTATTCGTGGTACCGTGGTCTAGGTTCTGGCTTAGGAACCGGTTCTCTGGCCCCCAGGGGCCGCTCTGCCTTTGTACATAATGCTTGTATATAGTAATAAAAAGAGTTCCATGAGCGTCCGCCTGCGTCTCCACTGCGGCTCTCTTCTTCGGCCGGCACTATGGGCGCCGTGCCCCTTGTTTTTCGTCAATGTCACATCTGACGCGCGATACATTATTCAGTGCATGTGTTGTTTAGTTCTCTTTTGTGTGTTTTCATATTTCACGCTGTTTCAAACAGGAACACACACCAACTGGCACAACGCTAAAATCTGCGGCAGGTTTTTACTCACGCCACACTCGAAGCACCTCGATTTGTCCTTGTATTCTTTACGACGGATGAACTCGGGTGCTCGGCCGTTGTACTTTGCGATGCTTGCACGCAGCGTGCGTCCCATTAACGGCTGGTTGTTTAGTGCAGATGCGCATTTGGTGGCCGATTCGGGATCCATAAAGAGCACGAACGCGACTCCCTTGCTCTTCCACGTTTGCTTGTCCTTCATGACAGTCACCCTGCATACACAATATGATGTTACAATATTATATATTTCCACTTGTTCCCACTGTTTACTCATACGATGAAAAAAAAAAAACGATTGTTTGTAGTGTCTCTTTGTCTTAGTAACGAGTAAAGGGACACCAAAGAAAAAAACAAAACAATTTTTGTCGTACAAGTAAATTAATTTTTTCACAATATCAAAATCATCAAGCCTGCTGCAAAAAGATGCTTGGTAAGCAAGAAAACACGTCACATAAAAATTCAGGAGGCAATGCCACCTTGAAGTTCCCGAACCAGTCGCCACATCGAAAATTTTTAGTCTACTGAGACCTAAATGGTAAAAATGAAGCACAGTCAGCCACAAAAGTTTGCGGAGCACGCGAACGCGTGCGAAAATGCTTGTCTGCGCCACTTAGTGGTGCGCCATCTATCCTCTACCGCAGTGCCAGGACGGAAACGGGTCGTCTTGTTATTCACTGGTCTTCCAATTTTCCACTGACACCTAACCAATGACTAGGGCACTTTGTGACGAAATCCCGACTAAATAACAGTTATGTTCATGAAGTGCTTTAGGGGCACAAGCACATAGACGCAGATTCCAAGAAGGGCGTCGCGTTAAAAGTGAAATGCGAAAATAATTTGTACCCAGACAGAAAAGAGACAGGCCATAGATTAAGGGAGGGGTGCTTCTCAGCGCTGCGGTGCTGTTGACCACCGCTGACGTAGCGGAAATGTCGCGTAGAGGCTTTTGGCCAAGCACACGAGTGGTCTGTTCACTTCTGTGGTCGACTGTGCATTGCATTTTGAGATCTCTCACTCACACATGCACACACAAGCATCATATATATATATTTATATATATATATATATATGTGTGTGTGTTTGTGTGTGTGAGTCGTGCAGAAAAAAAAAAGCAAAACTGCATTAGCAGACTGTGATAGAATGAATACAGCCAACTGACGACACTTATGTTGTGCATGAATTACCTCAAGCCTGAGGTAAGCTTCCCATTATGGAAGGGGGAATTAGAAAGTGCATGACAGATAACCGGATTGACTTTCACACATCGTGGCTGATTGGAAATTGCAGTTGAAACTGTCCTATCGTCTTGTACTTTTTTTTCACAACGAACCACAAAATAGCTCAAAATAAAGCTGAGTATATGTATTTTCTTGTACCTGCGTCGAAGAGCGGTGCACTGGCGCAGGACTTACAACGAACAGAGCCGTTCATTTTAAGTCCTACATAACAAGAAAATACATGGAAAGCTTACAAGTGGTATTGTTGAGGCTGAGGTTATATCGTCCCTACATTCTATGCACGTCAGCACTACGTCACTCAAGTTCAGTCAGAAAGTGTGGCAATAAAACATTATGTTGGAAGTTGGCGCCCGTGTTTTTGTGTCTTCTTTCCGAGTCCCCATTCATTCAGCGCTATGTCAAAGAGCACCAACAAGCACGACTTTCAACAATCCCGAAGGACATCGTTCACTGCGGGAGTTGATGGGGAATGGCACTAGCGCGACTTCGCGACGAATATATCGCGTACACTTACTTGGCAACCTTGCCATACTTCTCGAAGATCTGGTGCAGGTCATTGTTTGTGAGCTTGAACGGCAAATTGCTCACGTACACGGTGCTTTTGCTCGGCTTGAGACCCGCGCTCATGTCGGCGACGCTTCAGTTCGAAGATAAAGCTGTCAGTTGAAGATAAATCAGTCGCAAGTGCTGCAGCCAGTCAGATTAACGAGCACGCTTTTCATTCTTATGAAGGCAAGAAGCGTTCGAAATCCTGATGACTGTTTCCTGATCACATAAGGAGGAGCATTTTCACGTTTCGTTAGACACAGTACCCTGCAAGAAGCAGCTATGACATTGTCTTGGATTCATTCGACTTGTATGAGATTACGGGCACTTAGATCACGATGTTTTCGATCACGACCGCTCTAGATAGAGTGAACTAGCTTCCTTCGTGTTTCACGATCGAGATTAATCAGGATCTGTTTCCTCTACCACAATGGACTTCCATCTAGGTTTTATGTAAATAAGTCGAAAGCACGATACTAGACCTCTATCAAACCCGACTACGATAAAAAATGGGGCCCCACCTGACCAGTTCAAATAAATTGTGCCAATGAAGCGGCAAACATTGCCAATGACTCTTCAAATTTTTGATGAAGAGGGTAAAGTAATAAAGTAAGAATTACGTTTTAAAATATTTGTTAGTTAGAAAGCTAATTCCTTTAGCCTTGGATAGGCTTTGTCTTCCTCCATGACCGTGCTCCATGATCATCGTCAACAATCGTCAACAAACGGCAGCGTCCATGAAAGCGAGGCGCCCGGCTTCAAACGGGTCGCTCCGGCACTCTCGAGTGTCGAAAATTTATGTGAAGGCGTCCGTGAAATTCAGTAAGCGCAAGTCTGGATGATCCAGCGGCAATGATAGCTGCAGGGGAGCCCCTGGAGTTCGTGCCGTACGGCAGCGAATACCTGACGCATCACCCTGGAAACGTGCGGCACTGCAGCGATGGAGGGAACGCCGGCGATCGAGTCCCGACAAGCGCCACGGAACTCTCGGAAGCCCTGCAGGGCGTCTCTCTGTGCATCGAGGACGGCCCCCAGCAGGCCAAAACCTCCTTCTGGAAACTGCGCGAAAGCCCTTCGCCGGAAGACGACGACTCCGACGGGGAAGAGGAAATCTACGCATCGTCCAACACCGTAGTCTGGAGCAAGTCGAACGGCGGCGACGTGCGCACGGTTTTGCGGACTTTCAACATAAGCGGGAAAATTCAGGACGCCCTTTGGTGCGAGTTTCTGATGGCCGATTACCAGGCGAGGCACCTCTTCGGCAGCGCCAGCGCGTCGGAGACGGAGACGAGAGTACCCTGCGTGTGCATCTTCGAAGAGAGCGCCGGAACCTTGCACTGTTTTTCGCGCTCCGGTGAGGATTACACGCGCTCGGTACCTTTCGTCGTGTCTCGGCTATGGCCCATGCGGTACGGACTGCTAATCGAACGCCGATCGCGAGACGATCGGGGGGCAAGTGCGCCGATCGCGTCTCACTTGCCTCCCGCGACTCCCAGGGAGCACTCCGCTGCCGGCGCCATGATGTTCAGTCTCCTGCACCCTTTGGACGAAGTCGCACCCGTGGTGAGTCGAACTGCGGTGCACGGACACGTTCCCAGGTTCGGCTACATGCAGTGCGGCTCCGACGTCGAAGTCGTGTACGTGTGCGAAGAGCCCTCGCTACTCGTCATGTTCCACAGGTCCCAGGCGTCGCACAGCGTGTGGGAAGTGCGTCGCACCACGGACGAGGAAGACCAGTTCGTCGACACCTCGGCCGTCGCGTACAACAGCGACCGGACCCCGAGCTTCTTCCGCGCCGCCTCCGTTGCGTCTTCGCCGGCCGCCTGGTCGTCTTTCGGTTGCTCGCCGCGACGGTCCCATGGCTCCCCCGCCAACGGTCGCTCTACGCTGGACCGGGCCTCAAACTCCAGCCACTACAGCCACTCACCTCTGGCGCACATGGCGTACCTGAGCCGATCGCAGTCTCCGTTGCCCAGCGGAACGCCCCTGTTCGCTTCTAGCCACGAGAACACGTTTAACACGACGAGCCTTGCGTACGATCAGTGTGAGCCTCAGGCTTCCCCGCTCCTACCGGACATTTGCCTCGACCAGCTTTGGTGCGAGCCTCAGGCTTCGGGTGAGAGAGCCTCCAAGGCGTTTGTGATCCGCGACATGGTTGGGAACGCATACCTCTGCTTCCACCTGAGCTCGCGGAAGGCGCTCAAATTCGTCAGCCTCAGCAAAGGCAGCGCACGCCCTACGCTCAAGGAGTGCGACTCCATATCGGCGCTAGATGTCCAGTATCTGCAGTCCCTGAAAATGCTGCTCGTGCTTGACCTGAACCACAGCCTCACCCTCTATGCCGGACCCACTAGACTATGTAAGGTCCACGTGCCTTCGTTTGTGTTTGCGCCCACAAGCGAACTTGAGTGCTCGCTCGCACGTGCTTCCCCCGGGCCCGGCCACGCGCACGAAGGGGCTGAAGATTCGCGACCCTTACCGCTGCCACACCATGTCTCCCTGCAGGATGCCGTCAGAAACCGTGTCACATTGGAGTCGTCGTCTGGAACATACTATCGACTCAGCCTCCCTGCAATGTCCAAGGACAGGATCGTGAAACGTTGTCTGAAAGCTCTGTCTACAGTCCTGCCCCAGGAACTGGGCGTCCAAGTGCTCATGAAGTGGTACATGTCGAGAAATGCACCCGGACCAACAGACCTGACGGCATCGACTGAAATGCATTCTTTTTTGTTGTTCATTCTGGGGACGGTTGGTTGCATTGCTGCCAGCAATGGCTTGCAACAAGTTGGTGGCATGGACCTTGACGTTGTAACACCTGTGGCAGTGAAAAAATCTAAATCAAGTGAAAGAGGCTCCAATGTAGACTGGGAGTATTTGCTAGAACGGTCAGGAGGTTCTGTCAGTCCAGCGTCAAAAAGTGTGCCAAAAGTAGGCCCAAAGATGCCGCTATTTGTTTCTAGCTCCGAGACATTGGCTAGCAATGTTGCACCCCTCCAGGAGCATGCCTTCAGTGTGCTGACTGCACTCCATCTTGTCTACGAAGACGCCAAGCTGGATGTGCTGGAGTGGCCCTCATTGCCTCGATTCGCCGAGTTCCTCTATAGACTGGCTGTCCATTTGCACTTGAAGTCCTATCAAGACCTTTACAGAAAGGACTTCCCAGAGAAAATTAGAATCATCGACATTGCATCTACAGCACATATTTCTGAGGGTGAACCAAGGACTCCGTCTTCGTTTCCTTTGTCCCCACCGAACATATTTTCCTGGATCACAAATACGATGGCACATCAAAACGACAAGTCAAGATTTCTTTATATTCCTGGGACGACGAGATCTCTCAAAGCAGTTGTGCTTCTTTACTCTGTGCTCTCTCGCCCGCTGGAGTGTTCATTTTCTACTGACCTCCTGCAGGATGTTTCTGCTGCATCACTAGGAAAATGCGAAGACCATAAATTTTCTTTTCACAAGGAGAGTGGTGTAGGTGAGAGGATAGTCTCTCTCCTTGTCAAGCTTGGCATCAATTTGGATAAGCTTTCTCGTTGGCCCTCTGGAGTAGTTGCACCGCTTCAAGACGCCATGGTCGAGTGTCAGGACAGCCCATCTCTTGGTTGGGGCCCAGCGGCGTGTCGCTTAGTTGGAAGGGAAGATCTTGCCGAGCTCACAGCGCACAAGCAAAGTTGCCTTGCTAAGATGCCTCTGCCATCTGTGCAAGAAAACCCTAAGCATGCATCGAGCTTTATTGAAAAGGACAACGGCTTTGAGCTCCTCAACAAAGAAATGTGTAAGCTAAAGTTCAGTAAAGACCAACGCATAGCTGAGGCATGCCGCATGCTTCAGTCTTCAATGCCAGTGTGCATCGCAATCCAGCAGAGGCCGGAAGTAAGCGACCATGAATTTGTGGAGGAACAAGAACGCCATTTGTACGGCTTGTGCATTCGCACCATGGCCCTTCCTGTGGGGAGGGGTATGATAACATTGCGCAGCTGCCAGCCTGTACTTGCTGACCCATTGCCAGTTCCAAAGCTCTGTCTTACGGGGCGGGTTCCCCTGAGAAATGCCACAGTTGACATGTCTCACATTGAAGTGCCCCCAAATATGAACACGTGGCCCTTGTTTCACAATGGTGTTGCAGCTGGACTGCGGGTTGCACCCGACGCAAGCGACGTGGACTCAAGTTGGATTACCTTCAACAAGCCCAGAGCCAGCACTGCTACAGATGCCACTATCGAGCATGCTGGCTTCCTCCTTGGTCTTGGCCTCAACGGCCACCTGTCTGCTCTCAGTACCACGGCAATCCATGATTATATGCTAAAAAACCACGAGCTGACTAGCGTCGGGCTGCTACTTGGCTTGGCTGCTTCTAAGCTGGGCAGCATGGACCTAGCAGGCACGAAACTGATGAGCATTCATGTTGAAACCCTTCTGCCGCCTACCTCTACAGAATTGGATGTTCACCCACTAGTATGCGTGGCATCCGTCATGGGTCTGGGACTGCTCTACGCAGAGTCTGGTCATAGCCAGATGGCAGACATACTCCTTGGAGAGATTGGTCGCCCTCCTGGGCCAGAGATGGATCATTGCATTGACAGGGAAAGTTATGCACTGGCTGCCGGGCTTGCTTTGGGCTTAATCATGCTTGGAAAAGGTGGCTCTCTGTCCTACCATTCTAACTTGCGCATGGCTGAGCAGCTTCACCATTATATGGTTGGTGGACGCATGCGGTCGGCGGGAAGCCAGCGGGAGAGATTTCGTTCTCCAAGCTACCAAATTAGAGAAGGCAACACTGTCAATGTTCACGTCACCAGCCCAGCAGCTACCCTTGCCCTTGGCATGATGTTCTTCAACAGCGCTGATAAGGCGGTTGCTGGCTGGATGGCTGCTCCAGAAACACAGTATCTCTTGGACATGGTCAGGCCGGACTTTCTTCTCCTCCGGACGCTAGCCTCTGGACTCATTCTATGGTCGGATGTCTGCCCCACAAAGGCCTGGATTCAGAGTCATATACCTGAAGTGGTCGCTACTTATGCATTTCAAAAGGCGTCTGAAGATGTAGATATTGACCACGAGACCATGAGTCAAGCATACTGCAACATATTGGCCGGAGCTTGCCTTTGCATTGGCCTCAAATTTGCAGGCTCTGCGAACTACGAGGCATTCCATATCCTCCGTCATTACACAATGTACTTTTTGGACTTGCAGAAACAGGCTGTGGCCGAGCAAGCTGGACGAAACACATTGGAGACCTGCCTCCTCGTCAACGTGTTGAGTCTGTCTCTCGTCATGGCTGGCACTGGTGACCTTGAAGTAATGCGCATCTGCCGCCTCCTCCGACTGCGTTCCACTCACGCTTCAAGCCATGTCCTGTACGGTTCTTACTTGGCAACACACATGGCGTTGGGCTTCTTATTCCTCGGTGGTACTGAACTCACTCTTAGCACACGTCCCATGGCCATTGCAGCTTTGCTGTGTTCCCTCTTCCCATGTTTTCCAATCCACAGCAGTGACAACCGCTACCACTTGCAAGCCTTCAGGCATCTTTATGTTCTTGCCGTGGAACCTCGCCACTTACTGCCAGTGGACTCCATAACCGGGAATGTCGTCTACAGCCATATAACCGTCTCCTTCAAGCCAACGAATGCCTATGGTGCCTGCAAGTATGTGTTGAAAGCACCTTGTCACCTTCCTGAACTTGACCTCTTGGACAGCGTCAGCTTGAACGATCCTCGCTACTGGCCAATTACCTTCAGGCGCGACAAAAACTGGGACCTCCTTAAACTGGCGCTCTTGAACCGAGGCCGACTGTGCGTCAAGCACAAGGCTGGTTGCCTACCATATGCTGTGGATCCCACAGGCTGCAAGACAGCTTTTGAGCAAAGTGCTATAAAGGACTTGCTACGTGGATGGTCAACGAGGTCCAAGGTATCTGCCTGTTTCTCTGAGAACACCGTCATTTCCAAATTCACTGAGTTCTTTCTGCGAGTGCGTGCATCTGGCGACTCCGAGCAGGCTCTGCAGCATGCCTTTGGCACCATACTTCTAGAGTGCACCATGCGCGAGAGGGTGGACACACTTTCCACGCTCTTCGATCTGTTCCAGACGGCCAGACACAACTTCATGCAGTCTACGCTACCGCTGTGGCAGGCCAAGATTGTGCTGACCTACTACGACTACTGCAGAGGACCAAAGCAGCAACTCATTGACAAGTCTTTTGCCCTCACCTTGCGGGCTCGCATTGCGGCTGCTGTTGACGACGTCCTGCCCAAAGAGAAGCTGCGCACAGCGGTGCAGACATATGTGAAGGACGGGCCCAGTGTACCTGCAGCCGTGCTTCCATTCCTTGTGTGGCACGACATTTCGTACCCTCTGTCGAATACTCGCCAATGTTCAGACAGCCCTACTCATTTCCTTGCCTTCTGCCTTGAACATTTGGCACCAGCCATTGGCATTGAGACAGTCCTGCAGTCGCTGCTATGAATGTGCCGGTGGTTACAACTGTTGCCGACTTATATATGCATGTTTTGTTGACTCAACTTTCGTGTACCTAGCTATTAACCTATTTAATTAATAAATGCATGTTTTGTTGATCCAACTTCAGTGTTTTAATTTCAAGGGAGACTGCCTTGTGGCGTAGTCGAAACAGAAAATTTTAATGCAATCTCTGCAGCGTGCAAGAAGTTCAGCAATGTTTTGCAATTACAAGTGCTTTTCACTTTCCTATATGAAGTCAACTTGGTGCACCATACTGTTTGTGCAAGGGGTTGGGAGCCTGTTATGTCTGGATTAATACACAAAAGGTGGTACACATTGGTATTTTCAACGTTCTCCGAGTGGAAAATCGCTTTGAGGCCTTACCTATGCTAGTAATTGGCAGATTCTGCATGACAAGGAATGTGTGGGTGCTACACAACAGGTTACAGTATAGCCTAGAGGAGAGTCTGGAGGACTAGGGCAGGAGTGGGCGTATGTACCGCAATGGTTCAAGTGTCTTTAGAGACCATTATAAGTAGATATCCTCTGCAACAACTTTTCTTGGCATTGATGCAAACGCTACCCAGCCAAATCACGTGTCTCCTACCACCAGTGAATGTAGTTCCACAATTGCACATGTATTTCCAACGTAAAATACTTTACATTTTAGGTGGGGCTATTTGAGACGAGACGCAGTTCACACCAGTAAGCTATTCGTATTTATTTTAGTTTATTCGTAGTGACTTTGCATTTTCGAATGCGCGAAGAAGGCCCATTTTTATATGTGTACTTGAAACACTAAGCAGCGTCTGCATCTACATGAAATGCTAATGGTGTACCCCTGTCACTTTTCACAGCATTACGAGACGAGCGACAAAATGAACTACTTCACATAGTGCTACATGTGCAAAAGCTCTGCCTTCGTCGCTTTCCCTTCAGTATCGAGAAATGTTGTGGCTGTGGCCGAGTATAGTTCAGCAGAAAACACTGAATGGTGTTGCAAATACTATGCTGTATGGCTAGTGTTTGACACTGGAAGCTTCATCAAAATATCCGTAATTGGTGAAGTCCCTGAATCTTTGCAAGGAAGAAAGTAGAACTGATATTTTTTTGTTTAGTTGAGCTTGAACGCAGAATGGTGTTCAAACGATTAAACTACAGGTCCAAAAAATCTGCAAAACATCCAATATGTACTGGTTCCTGCAGGAACTGCACACTCGGCTCGACATATTATTACAGCTCTTGACGCTAGCCAGGCAATGAACGCTGAATTTTTTTCTAAAACTGGCATGAAAAACATTGCCTTTTGTCGCTTCAATATATTGGGCCAATTTATATGATAAATGCCATGCCAGTCATTATCAAAGGCCGGCATGTCATCGTCAGACTCGTCGAAGGCAACAAGTGTGCCTTCACTAGAAGAACAGCAAACTCTGTTTATTTATATGAACTGCGGCGGCAGTCTTCACTGAGCTGCGCTCCTTCATGACTGCTGTTCTAACATCAGGGAATTCTCGTTCGATCGTATGCTTCCCCAATGTACAGGGTGTGTCAAAAATTCCCAGGCCACTATCCCATATATTTCTAAGAAAGCATGGCCTGAGAACTTTTAACCAGGACTTTATATTCAAGAACCTTTGTCTTACTTTTTTTTTGCACTGTGTCACATGGTGAAGGAGCAGAACAGAGAGGAATGGGACAATTACTCCCCCAACTCAACTGTTTCATTCCTCCCAAATTACGTTCAGTGGCTAAAGTTCAGTCCTAATGCCTAAACTATTTCTTTGAAGTACAGCACTGATGCACGTTTTTGGAGACAAATTGACATTAGCATCCACAAAGCGGTTCAAATCTGAGCGTTACAATTGTGATAGCAGAAACTTACTTCGAACATGTGAAAAGGGCAACTTCCAGTCGCAGAAAGCTTCATTCCTGAAAACGCCCGCCATTACATTCATGAAATTGGTCTGCTAGCACCATTTCACGAGTAATTGCCTAACGTCTTTGAAGCAACTGCAAGAGAGGACATGCTGCCCCATTCCTCAAACCGTCCCAAACCCCCAGACTCTCCCCTATTGGCATTACAGGAGTTGCAACCATGACTGTTCTGCCGCCAGCATAGAAGCGACGGGCACTGGTACGTGGAATTGCATTTGATCTTCTGGCTTCATTTGACGGTGTTGCTTTTGGAGATTACTTTTTGATAATACACATTGCACTGTACATATGACCCCAGACAATAAATATGTTTGAACATGTGCTGACCTACTTGCACTCTTGCGTTTAAATGCACAGATATAACTCATAAAGCGGATGAAGAGATGGCTGCCACACAGCTCAGTTGGTTGAGTTGGTCGCAGACGCAGTCCCTGCCAGCAGAAAGTCATCTTTCAGTCCACTTCTCTTGGCATTTACATTCCAAGTGCTACTAATAACTCCCCTATACTTTCCTTGGCATCATTGTCTCATTAACAATTCTTAATAATATTGTGTCTACTAAAGAAAACAAGCTTTTCAATTTCCACTTCTTCATTCACAGCGAGGGTCTCGTTTTAGCCCAGCAAACTCGATGCCTTCAGGTAGTATGCGCAGGATCAGTGGTCAGATGCCGGCTTGTAATAAGACCACATGCTAAGCAATGCCAACAGGCAAAAAATATGTGTTCCACACTTGCAGTCAAAGTATCGGTCGCGCTGACTAACAATACCACGTTTAAAGAAACATATACACCCCATGAAGTGGACGGGGGGATGGCTGCTGCCGTAGCTTAGTTGGTAGAACACCAACACATTATTCAAAGGTTCAGGCTTCGCACCTGCCAGCAGCAAGTTACCTTTTTGTCCGTTATTGTTTCTTCACATTAGCATTACACTTATTACCACAGGTCGGCAAAAAACTTGGGAGCTCACTCAGACTTGCCCATGAAACATACCTCAACCTTAGAACTCTGCAAGACTCGCACTGACCAACGTTTTCCTCGACGAGAGTCACTCGAACTTGCTAAAATATTACTCACTTGAACCAACTCCTACTCGCAGCTCTATCAGAGTCCGAGTCAGTCCATTCGTGAACCCGTTGTAGGACGATTAGATGTTTTGCCCTAAGTGTCAATGCTTTTTAACAGATATCTCGCATGATTGGTGCTCTCCTTGGCGCTTTTGATCTAGTCTCTTTAAATACGAGCTATCGGTGGTTGAAATCCACTAAGGACATTTTTTATAAAAAGTAATGACTCGCACAACATGTTTTTTTTTACAAGGCCTTTGTTTGTAAGAAAATGGGGGCGGGGTGGAGTGTGGGGAAGGTTAAGAAACTTCTCCCTTGTCCCCCTCCATGACTTGCACATCTGTTCGACCAATATTGAGCTGGCGTATGAACGCTACTGCGCCGATGTGTGAATAGACGTAGTGTAAACCTGAGCCAACATAAGGGCGACAGCAATGCTAAAGTTGAGCGGATAGGACGACAGGTCGGCAAAACTATGCGGAGCTCGCTCAGACTATTCCATGAAATATACATCACCCTTACGGCTCACTCGTACTCAAAGTTTTTCTCAACCGGACTGACACTCACTGAAATTTTTCTCGACCGGGCGCATGCTCACCATAGTCTAACTCGACAGACTCTCTCAGTCCCAGACTCTCAGCTCAATTTAAGTCTGGGTCGGTGTGAGCAAGTCGACTTGTGAGCAAATGTGCAGACCTATGCTCACTGCTACTAACATCCCCTATACTTTTCTTGGCATCTTTGTCAGTTCTCACAAATATTTTGTCTAACAATGAGAACGGGCCCTTAAATTTGAACTTCTTTCCTACACTAGGAAAGTGTATTCACGAATCAATAACTTTCTTTTACTGACAATCCTACATTACATCACCAGTACAACATCCATCTTTCTTGCTGTTCAAACTGTTAAACTTTCTCTTGTTCAGTTCTTAAGAAAAAAAAAAAGAAAAGCAGTCCACTGCGGTCTCTTGAGAACACAATGGCAGACGTCAGCGACAAACACACGAGACGTGGCTTTCCGTGAATTTGGTGAAACGTTTTGAGAAACTAGACTCGTGCATACCGAGGCTTTCAAACTGCCTCGCTAGATGAAGGTCGCCAGCAAGTCCATTTTTCAAACTTTATTTGACTGCACGCTACATTGCAAAGACATTTTTTGTCCCTCCCTGGCAAGAAACAAGTTTTTTTTTTCATTACACTCACGGAGGGGATGCGGGAACACTACTAGAATTCTGTGCAAATCACCCATGAAACAAGGAATGATGTAAAAGAAATCTGTACTAACTCAAGTAGCACCCACGATAACTCGAAACAAGCAGGCAAACTCTAACGCTGCACTCTTAACAGACAACGTGCATGCGGTGTCGGCTGCCACCTATGTACAACACAAATGTATAACCCTACATCTCGTAGAGTTAACTCAGTTTTCCCAAAACATGTCAGGTTCACCACTGAAACTCATTACGTCTGGACAGGCACTAAATAAAATACGTTTTGTCAAGGTTATCAAGTGCCTATCGCGCAAGTCCCCAGAGCATCGCTACCCTCGGGTAAGACCCAAGTTTCAGGGATCTGGGCACAAGAGCTATACAACATGATTGATGCAAAAAAGGTGCTTGTGCAAGCACACAGAACAGAATGCATGACTAGGACGAGGTGGTTCCCCACAGAGACGAGCAGACAGTCTAAAAGGGCGGCGCTTTTTTTCGCGGACCAGCGTGATAACGAGATGCACAAGGCTGTAAAGCAAGAGGATCGAGTAGATTGAGATACAAAAATGACGAAAAAGTAGCTTGGAGATATTCCCATACAGCCCATTCCCCCCAAAAAATGTAAAGCAGTGCACACTTAGCTAACGGCAGTTACGAGGCCTGATGATCTTGCACCACCGTGGGCTTCAAGCTCCGAAACGAATCCTCCTCAAGATATGCAGAGCAGCTGACTCTGGCTATTTAAACTCAAACCTTGATATAACATGGATATAACGAATTACCGGTTATAACGAAGTAAATGAAGAATAGCCTTGTCACATACAGTGCTGCAAATGTATATTTATGACGAATTTTCGGATATAATGAAGTATTTATGAGACAGGTGTCACTTTGTTATCAGGAAGTCTGAGTGTATAATGTGGCCTCCACATCTTTGAGGAAATATGTATATTCATCGAAAAAGAAACAGCAAACGGGGGCAGTTCCATAGTTGCTGGAATTCTATAGTTGCTGGACTATACTGCCTTCTGCAAAATAATACGTGGGTCACACACTTACAACTGAGGCTCTAATTATTTTATAACTGACACTAACGTGCAGTCTCGTTTGTCAACGTTGGTTGACAAACTTGTTTATGGTTTCCCCCTACTACAAGGATGTCAGAAGAGGACGCTTGCAAATAAGCAAATGCTGAACTCTAATGTAGCTTTTAGTCTTGTTCAGCAAGCAGCTCGCATAGCTAGGCAAATTCTGAAGCTTGTTCTGCAGCTACAAGAACAAGTGAAACGTACCTTACCTACAAGTTGGGCTGCACATTTCGAAAGCAATTCATAATACTCACAAAATCTTCGCAGCACCCTCAAATTAAAATGATTTTTTTCACCATCTGCCAAAGAGCTATTAAAAGCCTTTTGTAAACCCTGGGTACAGCTAGCATAAAACTTGCTTGTTGTAACATTCTTACTGATGTGAAAACAGCAAAAAAAAACAAAAAACGGCATGATCATCATGTCCAAGACATGCAGTGCTCAATTTGGACTATGACGTAACAAGGGTGGAACTGGGGGTGCATTCGTGAAATGACGGGGCAAACAAGAAAGAAAACATAAAAAATGCACGAGGGACGCCAAAATTTGCACAGGAACGGGTCATTTTAGAGACCACCAAGCGCCATTCAACAGCCAGAAGCTGAATCGGTTTGCTGGTGGTGGACCTACACCGATGCGCTGTCTGCCGCAATAATCGAAATTCAAGTGCTGTGGCTTGGGTACGGCGGAGGTGCGTAGACGGGCACAAATGCGGGCATCTTGGTCGCTGTCTCGTAGTCAGGAGGCAACAGAGCCTGGAATCGAAGGGTGGTCAACTGTTATAACTATCACTCATCAATGTATGAATAAAAGGAGAGGAGGGGACAATAGTTTCATCATCATCATCAGCCTATTTTAACTGCAATGCCAGATGAAGGCCTCTCCAAGTAATCTCGAATTCACCCTATCAAGCATGAACCAAGTCCACAGTACCCAGTGAACATTTTAATTTTGTTGCCCTAACACTCCGTAGTTGTCTCTCTTACCAGTTACCCTGGTATCCTTTCTGTTGCTCTAAGTGAGCACCAGTTGTCCCGAGCATTACATGACCAGCTCATGCCCAATTTTTTCTTTTAATATCAACTATTTCCTCTGCTTGACCCATTGGGCTATACCTTATCTTTTAAAATGATCCTCTAACACTTTTCAAGCACCATTTTTTCATCTGTGGATTTTGTCAACTGAAGGAGAGATACATGCAGCAAGAATGGCATCTATAGGGGCACACCGTTCAGTGTTACGATTGTTTAAAGTCCAATGTCGCCCTCTACGTAGCACGACAAAAAGCTCTCAAGCGCTTGCATAGTGGTAGTAGGCAGTAACAAGGTTGCCAGCTCCGTTTCTTCAGAAAAAGAGGAAGCCATTGATAGCTTGAACACGCCCATCCACCTTTCTGCTGATGCTTGCAGGTAAGATTGTAGATTGTAAATTCTGTTGGCCCTTTAGAGAGCGGAAGCAGCCCACTCGTGCACACACTTGACACAAACAAAGTCTGAGAGTACATCTTTCCTGAAGAAAGGCCACCAGAGTGAAGTTTTGCTGTAGCAAAACAATTAAAAGTGTAGCTTTACACACAATGCAAGCAGATAAGAAACACCATAGACACTGAAGTGAGAATGCTTGGCAAGGGTCATTTTGGCCCGTTATAGTATCTCGTTAATGCCGATGAGGACATATGATACTGAAACCGTAGACTGATTGACGTAAGCGCTCTTCTATAAAAGACTGGTCAGAATTGAGACCAGAGTTTTTCTAGTTTAATTTTTTTTAAATGAGCTTTTTTAAAAAAACCTGGCTTCTTAAATTATTTTTTTACATTAAGATGGCCTCTCGCCAAAATGCTGCAAGGACCCTGTTCTATATTTCACCAAGGCTTGAAGTTTGTGTATGAAATAGAAAACGCACGAAAATGCATCAAAGTTGGCAAACTTTTTTGGTCTCGGTTGTGTTTACCATTTCTTCACTTTTTCCCTTTTGAAGATAGAATAAAGAAATCGTACATGTAATTCACAGTATTGCACATTAAAACCAAGCAAAATAATTTTCTGCACATTTATGGCTCGTGTAAAACTTGGCCGAGAAATGCAAAAATATTATGAGCAAGAAGAGCACTCCCGTGCCGCCACCTACAAATATTTTTCTGGCACACTGGAAGAGTTTCTCCTAAATAAAATTTACGGTTCTGTGACTTTGCATATGCCCACATAACCTCTAAAAAAAAGACAGACAAAAAAAGGGACACACACAAGAGTTGAATGCGACAGCGATATCCCGTCTCTAATGCTTACTTCCAACACCTAGTGCATTAAATGAATTCGAACTTGCTGTGCACCCACTACATGGCCTTAACGGAATAAGTGGAGTAACGTGTGTGCCTTTTGTAGCAAGTTACCAGCTGTTAATGATTGATATGTGGGGTTTAACATCCCAAAACCACCATATGATTAGGAGAAACGCCGTAGTGGAGGGCTCCAGAAATTTCGACCACCTGGGGTTCTTTGACGTACACCCAAATCTAAGTTACCGGCCATAAACCAAGAAGTTATGATAACCACACGTTTTGACACCCAATGACAATGTACGCTAGTACCATCACGCATTCTAACTGCAATAATTCACGTTGCACTGTGAAGCACGTATACAGGGTGCACGTGTTCACCAAGCACGAAAGTTTACTTTCACTGGATTTCTAAGCAGAAGAAGTTATCTTCACTGTAATCACGAGCAGACTCACGGATCTGGGGTAGAATGCGCGCTTTCCATGCGAGCGACCCGCATTCCATCCCCACTCGGACCCAGAACTTTTTATTATTTATTTTATTTGCGTCTTTCTCGATTTTTCCGTCACGCACACGATGACGATTTTTCACTCACAAACAAGGACGCCGACACCGGAATTTCTGCGAAATCAGCTCTCCAACGCTTGCGCATCAATATCGAACGGACATGCACATTTGATCTCTCGTGGTATCGCCCTATAGCATTCATTCCTTTGCCCTTGAGACAAAACAATGCACAATAAATGCAGAACAACCTTTGTGAAGACAGGTTTCATTTTCTTGTTTTACGGATTCCCATGACAGGCGGATCAGCCATGTATTTTTATTTACCATGGCTGTTCACACGAACGAGTTTTAAAGTTTGTTATATCTCAACATAAAATTAAGAAGGTCTTGAAATGCCCAATGCAACCATACAGCCATTTACATACATAAGAGCTTGCTGTAGAACTGCTCATTGAGTCGCTACCAAAAGAAAACAACGTGAACGAAAAATGGTGTCACTTTAGTGCATTCATACTACATAAAATCATTTCTGGCATATTACTAATAATTATCAAAGGAGTTCTATATCTCTGCTGAGTATTCTTACAGTGATTTCAAACACTCAAGTAGCTTTGGCACAAGTCAGTGTTAAAGATATTGAAGCGAAGCTGCCGATTGGTTGCTTTGGGCACTTTCTACAGGCAAGATCAGCCTGGCAACTTTAGGTGGTAGTCACTTCCTGAACCAAGAAGTCAGACTGCAATCCTAGAAAATCATACACTTCAAAAGAGGAGACCAAAGTGAAAAAAAAAAAACGACAAAAAATAATTTTTAAGGCAAAGTTAGGCAGGGCAGGGAGTTCATATTTTCCCAAAGGGTTTTTCAAAGCCCATAAAGCTACCCCCCTTAAACTTCACCATTTGCCATTCTTGTCATCAATTAAGATGAACAACACAGAAGTAACACATCTGCAGAGACACTAGTACTTTTTAGTCTTCTATGAAGGAGCCTCTTTACCACAAAGATGCCACTAAGTGAGCGGCCTCCTTCTTAAGTTAAATGCCAGTTTTCAAACTGCTAAATTTTGAAGTTTCTCATGCCAGAAACATGATATTGTTACGAGGAAAATAATACAAAAAGAAAACTATTTACAAGGTTTACCACATTACTTGTGTAATGGCTGCAGGTTCTTCCCCGAAATTTGAGATGGAAACCATTGGTGTGGTTGTTGCCCATAGAAAACAAAGTGTTCCCTTTTAGATGCGGAAGCATCTTATACTCGCGCCTTGTAGTGCGCCGTCCGCGCCGTCCGCACCGCTTCTCGAACATTCGACAGCTGACGCGCGCGCATGCGCCGTCGCGCTGTCACCCACCATCTGTGCCGCGCGCGCTTCTCCTTCGAGAACATTCGACAGCTGACAGCGCATGCGCCGTCGCGCCGTCGCCATCTGTGCCGCGCGCGCGCTTCTCCTTCGAGAACATTCGACAGCTGACAGCGCATGCGCCGTCGCGCTGTATATATACTCAAGGTCGGCGCTCGCTCGCTCAGTTGCCGCTCGTCCTTTGGTTTGTACGGCGCGTCGACGTCCGAAGTCGCCATGAAATGGATGCCAACGAATCCACAAACAGAATGATCGACGTCCCTTCGACCAGCGCCGACCAAACTGTTGGCGGAACCGCTTCCGCATCCTCCTCAGTGTTCCCCCGAGGGAAGCTGCGGGCAATTTTTTCTTACATGTTTTCTGCACCACTTGCCTTTATTGAACTGCAGCAGTCGCTTGTATTGGGAGAAGCGAAAAACAACATTTGTCCCTCTCACGCGGTTCCAAGGATGCCGCCCCTTGTCCTCCTGCCTCTGCTCTTTTCTCGTTGCGTCCCAAACTCGCGTTTGTCGTACCCGTCTTCCGCCATTCCATTGAATTTGTTTCAGACTCCCGCAACCCGAGGTCTTCTACACCGTGTCAAACGAAACCCGAGCCCTCACTTTCAAAATTCAGAGGTATAAATCCACAGGGGATGCCGTCTTCAGCCATTTGGCTGAGGGTTGTTTGGCGAATGGCATAGAGTTTCTTAAAATTAACTGGAGGGGCTCTGGCGCTGTGATCGTTCAGCGACCATGGGAATGATGGGTATAGTACACGAATTCGCCTAGTCTTTGTACTTGCGGGCAACCAATCGTACTTGTGGCTTCGTTTATTACCGTGTTTCGGTTTCGTTTTGAAAGAAAGATTCAAACCTTTTGAACTTCGTGACCCGATTTGGAAAGGTAAGTCTAAAAGAATAAGATGGTTAAGCGGTTAACATTTGCTAATTGTTTCGTAAGAAAATAGCTCCAAGCAGCCACACAAACACACACGGAGCCAAAAGCAGGCCAGAAGTACGAATATTAGACAAATGTGTGTACTACCCATCATTCCCATGCTCTCTTAAGCGCCGTGCGTTGAACTTCCATAGACACTAGCGCCAGAGTTCCCTCTAGTGTATATTAGGAAACTCTATGGCGAATGGCAGCAACTTAAGGGCAGCCATTAAATCTCGTAGCTGTACATGTGCTACTTCGAGGCGCCAGAAACTCGACACAGCTGCCTTATTATGCCCCCCCCCCCCCCTCCCATTCCAAAGCTTCAGAATTTTTCGCCAACTCCACAATGAGTAACAAACAAACACTATGGAGGCGGAAATGGTGTAGGCCCGTGTGCTCAGATTTGGGTGCACGTCAAAGAACCCCAAGTGGTCGAAATTTCCGGAGCCCTCCACTACGGTGTCTCTCATAATAATATGGTGATTTTGGGATGTTTAACTCCACATATCAATCAACAAACAAACACTGCTAATCGTCTCAAAAGTTAAGGGCACATGTAATACACATAATTTTTTTAAATATTTTGTGGGGGATTTCTTAGCGAGAGAGAAGGGAAAGGCAGGGAAGTTAACCAGTCAACGAAAGCCGGTTTGCTACCGTTTGCAAGTGTGGCTGTTTAAGTATATGTAGCATTGCGCTTGCCAAGAAAGAAGCCTCAGCGAACTTAAACAAGCGTGTTATCTTTTCCGTTTCAACTTAGATGCCATTAAGGACAAGTCCCACTAGAGGTACACTTTTTTCAAACATCATGTAACCATAAAATGCCAAAGTAAGTTATAAATGGCAAACTCCATATCAATATTGACGAACAGGGGTGTTTAAAGTGACCTAAATCCAAGTACAGGGAGGTTCTCTTCAATTTGGCCCCAAACAAACGGTGCCAGTGGAGCCTGCGATCAAAGCCACGACCTCATGCTTCACGACAGGACATCGTGGTTCCTACGCCGCCATGGCAAGTTTACACTGCAAGACACTGCTTGTACAACTAACCCTGGAGACTGTGCGCTACAGTAATTAATGCCATCAATGCCCCAGCATGCTTCTACCACTCAACAACTATTCTACATATGTAACTACAAATGATCTACGGTTATGTGGTGGAGAAAGCAAAGCAAAGCAAAATAAAAACCAACGCCTACCTGGCCGTACGGCAACACCTGAAAGCAGAGAATGCACGCCACTCTGAGTCACGACAATCTGCACAACCAGCGATGCTCGCGAGAAACTATAGAGTCATTCGTGCAGGCAAGCAAAAAGTTCACGGCATGGTGTTACGAACTTAATAGTAGTAGTTGTCAAGGTAATTTTTTTTTATCCATGTTGCAGCGTGGTTTTCCCACACTCGAGACAAGCACATCCATGGAACCGTGGCTACGGCTCAATGAGCTGGGTTTGACGCCTTCCAAAAAATTCACATAGAAATTGCTCAGATGCTTGTATGACGTATATGCAATGACTCTCTCCAAATCGATCCCTCCAAAATATAACCCCCCTCCCTCTTTTGATGTCAATCACTAATGGATCACGGTTGCAACGGACTGTCCAAGAACATGACCAATTTAAAAGCAACAATTTTCGTTAAATAATGGGAATCTCACCTCAGAATCGGATTCAACATCGGGAAGGCTGGCTTCTTGCCGGAGTCGCAGATATTTGTAGCAGGACCAGACGATGCCCATCACGTAGGCCTGAAAGGGGTACAGACAGCCAGAATTAAAACCGCACCAATTCCTACAAGTAAGCACGCCACCTGTTCCCCTCCAAAATAGAACAATCAGAAATGAAGGATTTGTCTCTAAACATGACCACGTCGCAACACAGGAGCTGACAACCACGACAGCTAGTGGAGAGAGCTATTCATATGCAAATACAGTCTAACCCCTTTATGAGGGACACTGATATGAAAAACAAATGAGTATAAGAGTCAAAAGTGTGCCTACAGTAAAGTACGGATTGACAAGAAAATACATGCATGGCTTATAGAGACATATAAAAAACAAGAATTGCTGTCTGGAGCATGCCTCTTATAAAGGGGTTAAACTGCACACTGCTTTGTTTACATCTGTGATTCACATTTGGCAAATCACAATACGTCAGTTTGTTGCATTGTAATTGTGTAGGTGTTGTGTTGGTAATGTACAGCACTCACGGCTTGAAAAGCAAAATTTAGGGCTAAGCAACGCAAACACTTGTTTTCAGCATCGACAGTTCAGACCACAGTGAAATTTCGACTTGAACACTGACAACAGAGCTAGCACAACTTTTAGCAACTAGATTTGCACCGACGTGATGTAGCTATCACGAGCCATTGCTCATAAGCATTCATATTAAAAAAAGATGCATTTCAATTCAAAATTACTGTACAACTGCATAATTTATTCTCAACTCATACAGACTTTACACCAACAAGAAATCCCAAAAATAAATAAGGTAGATTATATTTCTCTAGCTTCAAACATATACCGTATTTACTCGCATAATCGGCGCACTCGCATAATAGGCGCACCCCGAACTTGGCCGTGATCAGAAACGATTCTACCCCCCAGCGGTACAGTTGGAACGCGGTCCCCGTACTCTGAAGAAAAAAAGAAGGCAAATCGACGAGCAAATAAAAAAAATTCGAAGTGCAACGACCTAACCAACGTGTTTGTCGAAATAAAACTTGAAAAAATAAAGCGTCCATGAGCGAAAAAAAAAAAACGGCTGTTCCATCAATTACTGATACCCCCCAAGTCGCCGCGTTTTTTGAGGTCACGTGTACAACGCCGGGGGCTCGATCGCCATCACCACCATCAGAGAAAAAGAAAGAAATGCCATTTTGCAAGCGGTGTGCGTATGTTGTGGTCGTGTATTGAACTTTGGTTCCACCATGGGGAAGTACGCGAGCTACACGGCTGGGTTTAAACTGAAGGCAGTGCAGTACGCGCTGGAGCACGGCAACCGGGCTGCAAGCAGGCATTTCGGCGTTGGAGAAACCAGTATTCGGTACTGGAGGGACCAAGAAGAAAAACTTAAGGCAACGAAGAAGACACGACGGGCTTTCCGCAGTGCCAAGACCGGCAGGTATCCGAACGTCGAAGAGCAACTGGTCCGGCATATACGGGAGTTACGACAAGACGGCTGTGCTGTGTCGTTGGTTATTGTGCAGACTGAGGCGCGCAGAATAGCCCGAGCGCAGGGCATCGAAGCAAAAGAGTTCAAAGCCAGCTCCGGATGGACAACTCGTTTCATGCGGCGCCATGGCCTCGCACTGCGAAGGCGGACCACCTTGTGCCAGCGCTTGCCCGCAGCATATGAGGACAAAGTGGTGGACTTCCACAGTTTTGTTATAAAGCTCCGACAGCAGAAAGACTTCATTTTGTCCCAGATCGGCAACGCGGATCAGACCCCCCTTTGCTTTGATATGCCGTGGAACACGACAGTGGAGGAGAAAGGTGCACGGAGCATCATCGTCAGAACATCTGGCGCTGATAAACAACGATGCACCGTAATGCTGGCGGTGACAGCGGATGGGCGTAAGCTACAGCCTTACATTATTTTTAAACGTAAGACGCTCCCAAAGGCGAAATTCCCTCAAGGCATCAGCGTCAGAGTCCAGGAAAAAGGCTGGATGAGCGCGGAACTCATGGTGGATTGGGTGAAAACAGTCTGGGGTCGGCGGCCGGGTGGTCTGTTGTTGCCGTCCATGCTTGTCCTGGAGAGTTTTCGTGGGCACCTAGTAGACCGCGTACGAGATGAGCTAAAGGAGCTACGCACAGATCTGGCAGTGATTCCGGGCGTCCTCACATCGATACTGCAGCCTTTGGACGTGTCCTTGAATAAACCTTTCAAGGACAATGTTCGAAGGCTGTACACCACCTGGATGGCTGGAGGACCACATCAGCCGACTCCAGGTGGTAAGATTAAGAGGCCGCCTGTGGAAATGCTGTGCGCTTGGATCGTGGAAGCGTGGCAGGCGATCTCCGACGAAGTCGTCAGGAAAAGCTTCAAGACGACGGGTATCTCGAACGCACTGGATGCGAGTGAGGATGACATGTTGTGGGGTGCCGATGATTCGGACACCGAAAACGAATCCCCGCTCGGCGAGGATGAATGTGTGATCTCCGACTCGGACTCCGAATAGGGAAAAAGACTTTTGTGTAAATAAATTTTACGTGTGTGTGTGCAGTTGACGGCTCTCGCTTGTTCATTAAAAGGTACGTAGGTATGTTTGTTTTATGCTGAATTAATTGGTAAACGATAAAGTCTCCTTTTACTTGACAAGTGTGCAGATTTAAAGCGCGAGAACCGAGTTGAAAAAATTTTCGAATATTTTACCCCGCGTAATTGGCGCACCCCTAACTTTGAGCCGAATTTTCTGAAAAAAAAGTGCACCTATTATGCGAGTAAATACGGTATATGACTAGGTTTGTGCAAATATCTGAATGCTTCAAATATTCGAACAATATTGCAGTATACGAATTCACTTTTATTTAAATTTAGATTCTTGAAGCTTGTTATATTGGCTTATGTGCTATAAGTGTAGTAAACTTTAAAACATAAGTTAAATATTCAAAGCTTTTTTCACTTCAATCCTTTGAAATAAAAGGAATGTTATTTGTATAGGCCTAGTTTCAATATAAAAAGTTTATATGTATTGTCGAGCACTGCATGGGCTCGGGCCTAGCCCTGCCCACAGGCCGGGCTAGACCGGGTAAGGCATTGTCGGATCGGGCCAGGGCAGGGCTCATGAGCTTCAGGCTCGGGTCGGGCCCGAGCCAGGAGCTTATTAGGCCCGGGTCTCATATATATCAATATAATAGAACGTCTGCACTGTTTGGTTTTGTTGTTTTTTGGGGATTTAGCATCCCGAAGCGACCCAGGTTAATTAAGATGCCGTAGTTGAGGGCTTCAAGTAATTTATACCCCCTGGAGTGCATTAGCATGCACTGAAATTGGAAAGTACAAGCCACCTAGGATTTTGCTCCATAGGTATATCACACGTAATTTACAGAAACTTGTAATGTAAGTTCTACATGAGACAGCCTACTATGTTACAATTATATTTTATATTACCCTAAAATTATTTTTCAAAAGTGTTACAGTTGTAATTAACCAAAAGTACACAGAGTATAACAGTTGACTGATTGATATGTGGGGTTTAACGTCCCAATACCACCATATGATTATGAGAGACTCCGTAATGGAGGGCTGCAGAAATTTAAACCACCTGGGGTTCTTTAATATGCACCCAAATTTGTTCGCAGTGAACGGCGTGGACAGGTAGTGCCATTTGGCGGGTATTATGCGCAATCAGGCAGGTTCAGGCATATGATCACGTCACACGTAGAAGCGCACTTGGTTGGGTTTCAATATTACAGATTTTCGAATTTGTTGAGAATTTCAGCCATCAGGTGCATTAGAAGAGTGTCTCGGGGACATAAAAGCACTATTATCCCGACATGGCAAAAAAAAAAAAAAAAACATTGCAGTTGGCCTTTAAAGTTTTCTCTGAGCAACCGACCTTGATCATCATGCAGGCGACGAAGCCAATCATGACGACAGTGCAGAGCCACTGTGGATCGAGACGCAGCAGTTCCTTTTGCAGCGGTAGCTCTCGGGATGAGGCCACTAGCCGGCGCACGTCCGGCATGTACGAGAAGTACCCCACCACCGTCAGCGCCGACAGCACAAAGTCAAACACTTGCAGGCAGAAGAACGGCATAAGGTACGTGGGCTGACCCTGCATAGTAGAAGTCGCAGGGGGCACAGGCGTTCGTGAGTATCAGTTTCACATTATCATTCAAACAGTCAGAACATTGCAATGAATATACAGACAAGGACCATAAAATCAAGGAATGAAATGGAAACATGTACAAAGTGTACAAAAGAGAAATAAATGTGCAATGCAACCGAACGCTTAAATAAAGAGTAAAAATGATGCCTACATAAGTACCGAAAATTCACCGACAATTATGATACTGCCTAATACGAATTGTGAGCATATTGGGGAAGGCCAACTGTGCTTGAAGTTCTGGCTTTCTACAAAGTATTGACAACGCCATTATTAGTCTTTCTGCGGATAAGTGAGGTACTCGCTACACATCTGTGAGGTACATAAACATTGCTGATGCTGCATGTGGCCAACAACAATGAAAAATTGAGGCCGAGCACTTTGTAGTGGATGGCAAGCATTAAACCACACTCTCATTACATAATTGGCATTGCATGATGACTGGTTGCTATTTTGCTCTTCTGCCACCCTACATTACATAGGTTGATGCAATGCCTTGCCCGATATGACACCTTTATAAGGTCTTCTTGCGAATGACTTCGTGGGGGTGCTGTTGCCCCCTGTAAAGTCGTTTGTACTTGTTGCACACGTGAATCTTGCGGATTAGCCACGGTTAGGTTTAAGAGCCGCCCAGTGAGAAGTGGCGCTGTGTTCAAGTGTGTTAGGGTTAGCGTGGTAGTGCAAGCTGTGCCGCCACACGGTAGCTAATCTCTTTGGGTTTGGCAGTGGGCGCTAGCAGACGAGACTGCGGGAAGTTCGTCGGGTCATTTCCCGTGGATCCCTCATGGTGAGTTGAACATCGGCGACGCATGTTATGCCGTACCTTTTGGCTATGTTTGCTTATGTGTTGTATTGGCATATTGTATGAGGCTGTTTAGAATGTTGTTAGTGATTTATTATTAGATTCTGCTAGCAATATCACTGTATTAAAAGCAATTTAATAAATGTAGAAGAGCCTGGCTTGCTTTACCGCAGCTACTGTGTCCGTGTTTTTTCAAAATGGCAGATCTTTCAAGACCCCACAACTTGCAAGCACCACCGTGGCTCTGTGGTAGAATACTTCACTGCCACACAGAGGCCAGAGTTCATATTCTGTTCAATGCTTTGAAATTTTTTTCTTTCCCGTTTATAAAATTCTTTATTTTATCCCCATCGACGGCAATGCCGCTTTGTGCAGGAACGGGCGCCTAAAAGCTGCGCTCTTAAACAAGAAAAAATATTGCATGGCTTCATTTTTCCCCCCCGAGCTGTCAATATTTTGAGCAATAGAGTGTTGATTGATTGATTTGTGGGGTTTAACGTCCCAAAACCACTATATGATTATGAGAGACGCCGTAGTGGAGGGCTCCGGAAATTTAGACCACCTGGGGTTCTTTAACGTGCACCTAAATATGAGCACACGGGCCTACAACATTTCCGCCTCCATCGGTGAGCAATAGATTGTTGACATGCCCAAACTTGCATGTCAACAAAATGCAAGTACTACTTTTATACATTTGAGCACGCAATTATGCTTAAGCTCAAGCCTAAAGGACTAGAATGAAACAATTATTTTTGAAAATATAGCTGGCTATTGCACAAGTTTTATAAAACTCATGAAGGTTGTTATTTTATCTTAATGAGATTGAATTTGGGCAATAGAAAACTGAACCAATTAACAAACATTTTGCAATTAAATTTAGTTATAGCAAGTCAGTTACATTGGCTCAACATGGAGAACATAGTTGTGGAATGGCTCCTACTTCCATCACACCTTACTTTCATACCAAAATCACCAGGGCGAAAATCCGGTGCTAGCGTTTACGCATGCTGCCAGTACGAAGCTTCACCCCTTCTATACAACTGCTGAGTTGTCACCAGAACGATATGTTCTGCGAGCCTCGTCACCATTCCTTTGTTGCTTCCCAATGTATACGCACACCAAGAAAAAAAAATACAACAATAGGCAAGGCCTTGCTACTGCTGCCACCTGGAGTCAAAAGCAAAGTACTATTAAGAAGTAGCAAACGCACGCCTGTGCAGGTCCTTACCCATATAGTTCCATACAGTAGCAACAGGGTCACAACTCCTGTGCAGACGGTGATGGCTAGAGCCACATGAAGGTCCTCTGGGAAACGAAAACAAAATAAAATACCAGCTTAGAGATCCGAACAAAATCCTACACAGTTACTCTCTAGCTGAACTACAAGCCACAAGTGAAGCAAGCTGACATAGGAAAGAACAACGTCTTGACATCATGCCACCAGACACGCTGCCATCCACATATACTGATGAATTAGGTGCAAGCAATGAAATCTTTCAAGACAAACTCATCAGAATGCTGCCCCAGCTTTGCACATGCACGAGTTACAAGTTCGCGGCACATAAATGGTACACGGTAGACCTCTCGCAGGATGAGTGTGGGCAAACGTAGTCAGACACGACACACTATGCATCACCGCAACACACAACTATGAAGCCATGCAGAGAGGTTAAAAAGAAGAAGGGGTACCTTGCTGCTGTCCTGTGTGTCAAGAAAAGTGAGGAGAGAGAAAAAGAGAGAAAAAATAAAGACATCTTGAGTGTCTGCAGTTGACACAAAGTGTTGCTTCAAAGCCTATGCAATACATGAGGACAGGTATGCGACATCATAGAACAGCAATGCACAATGATTGTCCACTACCTCCAGCGAATGAGCTGCCGAAAGGAAGAACTTGAGCAAATACTACACTTGCACCACATTCATAGATATATGAAACTTGAGCTTCAGATTACACAAATAGAAAAACAGGTAGCAAACTCTAGAAGTATTGTAACAACGTGATGGAGAAGAAAAATATGTAACTAGCATGAACAAGGAAAATCGAAAATGTTACACAGTCTAATACGATGACAATGAACATCAATAAAAAATGTGCCGAAATTTTGTTTCAGCATGTTCAAGCTATATCCCTACAAACCTCAGCTTGAACAGCTCATTTGATTTGAAACCTTAACCCTAAACTTGCTGCTACTTCTAAAGAAGAATCGATCAAACAGCAATCTTTGAAAATCCCTATGTTATATAACAATCAAGAGGTTAGCTGACAGTTTCGTATGCTCACCAGTGCCAACAGCAAGTTGGCACTGGTGAGCATACCAGCAAGTTGGCACTGGTAGTTGGCAATCTGGAGCTAGTTCACAAAAATATGGAAGGCACCTTAAAATTATTCTAAGCAAGACACCATAATTATCCTCACTTGGAAATTTTTCACAAGGGGTGAATTCAAAAGCCCTTTTGCAAGTGAAAAACCTAATCTGTATGTGTTATTACAAGCACTGAGAGATGCTACGTTCAAGGAATGTGAGTTACTGGTTCAACTTTCATAAGCAAATGTTTAAGGTTACCAACAGAAAGGCCGGATGAAGAGGTATTACTTTCATATAAAAAATTTAAATCTTCAGTTCAATATCACAACTAGCGATTCAATGTTCAATGACTGCAGGGCTAGTGTCAAGAGGATGCAGCTGTAGTTATGAACAATGAAACAGACTTGCTGAATGCTATTGAGCACGCTTACGAATCTGTTAAAATAAGTTATGCAAACACAGGCGAGAATGTAAAATTAAGTACATGTCCATGAAACAGACAGCATACCGTTGCGAATGCTTGCCAGCTTGGGGTCGTTGGCCATGTCCGAGAGTTCGTGGTTGTAGACGGAGGGACGGAAGCGGGTGATGAAGCTGCCCGAGAGCTGCGTCGCTGATCCGTTGTTTCCATACAGCTTTTCGACCAGCTCCGGCCGCAGCATCATGCTGACGAGGATGGCCAAGGCAAGGACGTGGAGAATCTGTGATGGTGCGAGGGTATTCCAAAAGTAGTCATAAGATGCGGCTTTTTGGATACAAACGCAATGGAGATTCCCCATATGAGCTTGACACAGTCTTGGGAGAGTACGGACATGATATTCGTCACAGCCACATTTTTTTTGTGATATATGCCCAGTTTCAGTGATATGCACAAGTTTATCTGTTAGGTGCAGAGATTTTTCTATTATACATGGACACTAAAAAGGTATCATAAAATTCAACAAAATACTTTTGTTAATGGTGGCCAGACACTCCTCCGTAATTTAGAAATATTTTATTAATGAATAGCAGGTACAACAGACAGAACAATACAAATGACTCCGTACTTTTACATGCAAACTTTTACACTACGGATAATCCTGCACTTTTAGAAGCTATACATACGTAGCAACAAGGGCAGCTCATCAGTTGAAAATATTATGGCGAAACTCACAGTGAAATTACTAATAGGTACATTGGTCTAACATTTTATGGATGTTCCACACACAGTAAAAATAGACTCTAACCACACTTTATGCAGAAAAATCAAGGTCACTTGTACTTTATATTCTGGTTTGTTTTACAAGCTAATAGTCAATGTGAGAACCATTTTTTAATTACACAGAGGTGTATGGCCACAAGATATATATTGTCATAAAGCATAAAAAATTTCGTACAGTGAAGCAAACCCTGCACAGACGTGCTTTTTAGTACCATACATTTCTCTGCTTTGTATGTACATAGAGTAAGCACTTTTTTCTTGTTATTTATGAACACAACATTCTTTTCGCGATAAATAAAGGCCAAAGCCTTCAGACTCCTCGAAAAAATACACTTGAAGTACTGGAGTGGCCTTGTACTGTGTTAGACATTTATGTATTCGGTCTTGACTATGGTACCAAGTGAGTGGATTCGTCACAACACTGCAGTATAGTGGCTTGTTCCATTGCTGTAATTGCTACAGCTGCCACATACAACGGTAGCCAGGAAACAAGTACCGAACAAGTAACACCACTATACTCAGTTGTATTAATTGATGGAATTTAACTTTACTAACAATTTATTAGTTAATACACTAATTACCTAAGAAATATTATTTACTGTTTTATTTAAATATGACCAATGCTTGCAGCATTTTCTTTTTATGATAACATTGGCACCAGATTCAACGTTCTTTGTGGGTGCAGTCCTTGCATGTGAGAAGCAACCAGTTTTCTTACAACCAGATTATCTGGCACTCCTAATGCAGCTTTAATAATGCCTAATTTATTCCACCCAGCCTGTATGTATTTGAATTTCATACTCATTCCCAATCAATACCTATCCGTCATCCATATTCAATCAATTGCGGGGTCGACATTTTATGTGCACTACGTAAAGCTTCAACATCATGCTCTGTGTTGCATTAATCAGAAGCACAGACATTGCAACATGCTATAACATGCGTCCACTTCCTGCCACATGACGACTCATGCCGGCAGGCGAGACTCAATGAATTTGTTAAATAAACCACAATCTTGCTCTTGCATTACTTTACTATTAAATTAAAAAGCTGGGCACAATCCCTCGGTCCATGCTGTGTTTCCTTGTTCATAAAACTTTACAATTTTATGCAATACTATATATATGCGCCCGATTTGAACAGAAAGGTGTATTTGTAGGTCAGATCAATATGACACATCCCTCTCACAAGAGTAAAATCGAGGGCTGCAATGTGCGTAGCGTACTTCTCAACTACCAAAAACATTGTGCTGAGATGTACAAGCTTCAACTATAAAAGCTGACCATCATGAGGGGACGTTACTCGAACAATTCCCGCGAATATTTATTAAAGCTTTACCTCTTAAATATCACACTATGAGAGCAACGCTAATCTTACAGTTGTTTTGCCGGTTTTAGCTGCTTGTTTTATGCTGAAACCAACATCCGTCATTACGTTGCAGCTGTTGGGCCTGCACACGGGAATGCGGTATTAAATGAACTTTCAGGGCCTCCAAGAACGCACAGAAACGCGTTTCCGCTGGCGACAAGGCACCCGGCGCGCGGGAATGCAGGCGGCAGGTGCCATTTAAACATCGCGACTGCAAGGCGTGAGGTGGTTTCGCGCTGCGCTCTCTATTTGCGTCATACAAGCGTGCGTCACTTCGGGCTACTGAAGTACAAAGACACACACACGACAGCCGAGCTGCCAGCCAAGCAAAACAAAAGGCAGCCATTAACAACCAACGACAAAAGGAGGTAGCTCGTCTCAACCCACAAATATCGACCTGCGCCTCTGCACAACCGGACGCACGAAATAATTTTTTTCCCCGTTCCTCGTCACAACATCGTCGCGTATCGCGGGGCACCGCTTCCAAAGGCCGATGCAAGCGACGACACATTAGCGATTTCGAGTGGTAGCAAGCACTCACCAAATGCCAGATGCCCAGAATCACCGTGCCAGTGCGAACATGACAGCAGAAGCAGCAGCGGAACGCGCTGTGATTCACGAGGTCACTTTTCCTGCGCATTTTTTCCCGTCGTTGTGTCAGGACAGGGTCACGGACTCGCGCTGGTTCGACGAGACGTGGGGCAAATGGTGCTACAAAGAAGGTTCACTGTCACAGAACAGGGCGACACGAGAAATTTAAGCCTAAATTAGAGGGCGAGCGCCGCAGTTCACGCCGTTTCCGTCACTGCTGGCGGTGACGTCGTAGTACACACAAGATCGCTGCGATCTGCCGCTGCGGCGGCGGTTGCCGTGTGTCAACTGATATATGCGCGCTGCGCGAAACACAACGCCGCAGCTGCTTATTACAGGGATCTTTCGGCACCGAAGGTATGCAAACAGCAGGCGCGGCGCGGCGATACCGCCCCCAGCAGCGCTGACGGCGCTAGCGAAAGCCGAACGCGAAACCTAGCCCACGCCGCGAGAGCGCACGCAACCATTCCACAACTAACGCAACGCCAGCACAACATAACGCACCACGTAGCAGTCTAAACCCACCGTGTTCAATACTCATCACTACAACATTTCCGACATTTGCGCCAGCTATGTCTGGCTTGTGAAAAAAGCGAACTGATTTAAACTTACAAACACTGTTAAGAAAACGTTTACCTATTTCAACAACAGATGACGCGTCAATTTGCAAGACTAAAATTGCGAGGTTGAATTTACGTTATTGTTTATACTAGTTTGTAATAGGACGACTGACTATCACCGTTGCATTCAACGTTACTAGATTCTTCTAATCTAGTAACGTTGGTTGCATTAGCCGGAAGAAAACTCGTCACGACGGCGATCACGTTGTTTGCGCCGCGATTAGCGATGGTTGCGAGTGGTTCTTAAGATAGAGAAAGGAAGAGAAAAGCGAGTCCTGTTATTGTCTGCTTCAGTGAGCGACACCGCCACAGGGCTCACAAGGGATGGGGGTGAGGAGGGATAAAAAGGGTAGAAGTAAAGGTGTAGAAAAGAGGAAGAAGAAGCAACTACAAACTGAGGGGATAGGAGAGACAGTACTGCCACAGGGATGTATGCTCCGCTGTGTTTGATTACATCAACGCAGCTAAAAGATTACCATGCTAGTGAACCACTACCTCTTCAGATCTTTAGTTTATAATTCGTAGTTATGTCTTTCAAAAACAAAAGATGGTTTGACCGCTTGCTCAGCACACATTTTTGTTTTTTGGTAGTATTATTTTAAGCTTCTTTTTCAGATTGGCTTCATTTTCAGTTTAGTTTCATTTAAGTATCCTGCCGCCCGGTTCTTGGCCCATCCCCTTTTGTGGGTAAGCGCCATCCATCAGAGGTCATCAGCATCAGAGACAGGAAAGATGGAAGCACGATCACTGGAGTCCGAGGACGGGGTACACTTGCGAGAGATGTTGTCGGTGTATGGTTACGAACAGTTGCGCTACCTTGCAGCGGTTCCAAAAGCGAACTGGTCGCTTGTCTTCGTACGATTGGTCCGAATCGGTTATCTTCTGAGGCTACAGTAGCTGAGGCAAATGACGCAAAGGCAAGCGAATGGGTTCGCATTTCGGACCAATGGTGAGGCGTTGTCCGGACATGCATAAGGCCAAGCAAATGGTCCTGCGAGGCCCGAGACCATTAGCGTACAGTATCAGTGAGCGCACGACCGTTCCTTGTAATGAAATTACAAAACACATGACTACTTGCGTTTACAAAGCTGCTCGATATCTGCCGTACTGACCTGAAAACCAATGTAGCAGAGCGCGAAATTTAACTGTTTCAATGTAGGGATGTGCAAAGAGGCGATTCAGCACATCAAGTGGGACATAATGTGAACATGACACATGTGGGCTTATATTCAGCTGTTTCTTCATTCCTATACTGCAAACCACTACTACCCATTTTTATTGGCCATTTTCTCACAGTGGAAGAGCAAATTTTTGAGACACAAGACAGCAAACATTAGTATGGCCTCACTCTGAGACAGTATTGCTGTTCCAGTAGTGAGAAACTAGAAATCTGCAACTATCTCTGGGGAATACATATATATATATATATATATATATATATATATATATATATATATATATATATATATATACATATATATATATATATAGAGCAGAGTGGATTAGGGGACAAACGGGAGTTAAGGATATCATAGCTGCAATAAAGAAGAGGAAATGGACATGGGCCGGGCATGTAGCACGTAGACAGGATAACCGCTGGTCATTAAGGGTCACCAACTGGATTCCCAGAGAAGGGAAGCGGGGTAGGGGTAGACAGAAGGTTAGGTGGGCAGATGAGATTAAGAAGTTTGCGGGTATAAATTGGCAACAGCAAGCACAGGACCGGGTTAACTGGCAGAACATGGGAGAGGCCTTTGTCCTGCAGTGGACGTAGACAGGCTGCTGCTGCTGCTGATGATGATATATATATATATATATATATATTTGATTCTAGAGACTAGAGACAGATTCTAGAGACCAGTTGCCAATACTAAACTCTTGTTCACTAAACGCACTGTTAGGCGTTACCTTTGGTCTTCTGCAAACTTATTTCTAATCCTATAACAAACTGGGCCTGTTGCGTACTATATCATTATTGATGATGAAGTGTATGAGAAGGAACAGAGACAACAATAGAACATTGCTGAAAGGTAGCGCTATTACTGTCCTTTCCCTTTGAAACATTCTATCACAATCTAATAGTTCCACCCCTACTTCCCTACTGAGATCCTCATCTATTTGTTGCAATTCATTACCACCATCGCTCTGTGTCCACAAGTGATGTTCCTTCTCTGTCTTTCCCTATGTAACGGAGTCAAGAAAATGCGTCATGCTCATGCGATGAGTCCAACTTAGGAGGATCTCTCCCTTAAGCACAGACATGGGTGTTCCCATATCAATGATTACTTAAAGGAAATGACACTGCAAACAAAGATTTCAATACGATTTCTTATGAATCATTTTTTTTTCCAGTTTGGAACAGAATGAGTGCGGTAAAAGAAGTGGCAGCCATTCACGAATGTTTGTATGCAGAACAATGCAGATTATCACGCCTCTTCTCGTCGCTTGAATCACATAGGAAGAATTTTGTGTCCAACGACTGATGTACTTACTGCACAAAGAATCATCTACATTAGGAAAAAAAAAATTATGATACAGCATATCGCTCCTTCAATGAACATTTATGTGCGATGCCCCTTTGTTGAACACGGCATGTCTTGAGAGAGAAAGAAAAAGTGGCTATTATTTACAAGCACACACAGCGTACAACATGACATAACAACACTGAAAAACAAAACAATAGTAATGCAAACACCTCGGCAACATTACCTTGAGGTATGTACAAGTGCCACTCCTTGCACAGGTCTGGCAGCAACAACTGAGGAATTAACCAGCGTTAAAAACTGTACCATGTGTATGAGATAGCAACATGAATGTTGAACTTAGCACTGACACCTGCCTCTTATGAAACAGCGTACGTTTTGCGTGCGACCTCCTTCAACAAAAGTACACCGGTCAAAGTATGCGAGTGATAGGCGACTCGGTGCACATTACAAGCGTCGATATATCTTACCACTGTATGAAACATAACAGTTCGTTGGCAGTAGCTTCACACGTGCGAGACTACTGCCTGTGAACACACTACAAACAACGAAAGTCCCTCTGCACAAACACGTAAAAGACACTATGTAAGAAACGTATGAATTAAAGGCCAAGACGAGACAAACACATTTTACTGGCATCTCTAAAGTCAGAACGTAAAGTGCCTGGCGTGCGAAACGTGCAGAACTTCCTTAAGAAACTACCATCAACGTGAAATAACAAAGTTTTTCCCCTTCACAAGTTGTGCAGTGTGGTAATTTACGTAGTGTCTCAGCAGAGTTCGTCCGAAAAGGTTGTTAGTGACACGTGACATGCCGAAAAGTCCGGCGCAATAAAGACGTCTTCGTAGCTTTTGCACATGCGTCATTAGTAGCGAACGTGCAAAAAAAGAGATTTTCTGTAAAAAAAAAAAAAAGAGAAGAGGACACCAATGGAAGCACAGGCTCGGGAAAAATAAGTGTATACCTGCCTAAATGGACATTCTACTGGACCGCCCTAGGCAATTAAAAAAAAAAAGCTTGCTCGTGCTACCACTAAAACAAGTGTTTGGCTGTGTTCCAACTCCCATAACATTGTTGACGAACCAGTAAAATGCGCCAATTTTTGTGGCCACGTTGGGTGTCAAATAGCTAATGGACAGTGTTCTAACAGGGCTAACAATAAAACAAAACAGAGACAATAAAGCAGTAGATTTTGCCCTCTTCCTAGTGCCTTCAGAATGTTTCCAAAGAGACAAACTAACATGACGAGATCAAGGTACCGTTAGACAAGTACAAAAAAAAAAGTATCGATGCGACTAATACCAGCAGTATCAGAAAAAGCAAGCATTTCAGGTAGTACTGCCATAACGAACGTACCTTTTGTGTTTCAAAATCTGCGCGTGCACTAAACACAGCGTTGTTGAGATAAATTTTACACAGCTTCCTTTTCTTCAATCACACAGGCAGGCCAAAGGTGGGCCGAATGAGTGTGCCACAAAAAGCGATATCCCTCATGCGGTCTTCATGATGCCTATGTTTAGTGGACCTGCTTTACTTTTATCAAGAGTAAACCAATGTAGATGATGACTTTTACAGCATCTACAAATCACAACAAAGTTACATCAAGGCTGAATTCACGCATCACTGTAGAGTGGGACCATTAATTCCGGACAGGGATTAAAAAAATTCTTGCGGGTGCATTCTGGTTAATTTGAAAGCGTCTGTTCTCAATGCGAATGACAACGGCTCATGCATCGCGTGGATTTTGCACCAAGTTGCACCAATGTGCATCTCGGTGCAACAAAAGTCGTTGATGCAACTTGGCGGTGCAAAAGAGACTCGAAGAAGCAAAAGAATAGAGTAGTAACAAAAGAAGTACAAAAAACTAAGAAATGGCAGTTTTGTATGTCTACAGATCCGTCACTTCTGTTGCTTTGGCACCGTTAGGAGTGGCTTCAAGGTCGCCAGCGGTCGCAGAATCGTCCATGCGGCACCGCTTCGACGGAGTCTCCTCAACAGCGTCCTTTTCCGACTCCTCTGTGCCTTCCGACGGCTCTCCATCGGTGGGTACTGGCCGCTTCTGTCCTCGGTTGCCGTTGGCGATGCAGCCGTCATCTTTGTCTTGGTGGAATTTTACGATGATGCAAGTCATGTTGTCGCAGCCCGTGCCGTCACCTGTCGTGTCTGGGGCAAGGCAAGCGTCGAAGAGCTGGAAAGAAGGAGATAAAAAAGTAAAACAGCAGCTCTGCTACCATGAAACCTGAGAAAAAGCAAAGCACAGGCAACCTAGCGATTCCCTTGGAAATCACACACTTGCCAAGGCGGTGGCACCCTTGATTTGATTGACATGTGGGGTTTAACGTCCCAAAACCACCATATGATTATGAGAGACGCCGTAGTGGAGGGCTCCGGAAATTTTAACCACCTGGGGTTCTTTAACGTGCACCCAAATCAGAGTACACGGGCCTATAACATTTCCGCCTCCATCGGAAATGCAGCCGCCGCAGCCGGGATTTGAACCCGCGACCTGCGGGTCAGCAGCCGAGTACCTTAGCCACTAGACCACCGCGGCGGGGCGGTGGCACCCTTGATTGCACGGTAGTGGTATTAGTCGGATGATTCAGAAGCGCTCCTTGCAAGTTGAGGTAAATTTTTCAAATCAGTTCTTCAATCCTTTTATTAGTTTATAATATTTTAGATGCTGTTAGTTCATTCTGCACTGGTTATGAGCACTGCTAGCCTTGCTGAGTTTGTTGGTTGATCACAACAAAGCAAGAGCAGCACGCACTTAAAATTCATGTTCCTCAATGCAGAACCATAACCCATTCGTACGCTTTCATTCCAAGAACTACATCTCAATAGAATATACTCCCATAATCAGCTACCACAATCACTAACACATCACGTTTTAAGGTGTTTTTTTTACAAAACATGTTTGACACTGCTTAATTTCTGCTTTATGTCCCTTTTTTGTTTTTATTTCGGATTGTTTGTTGTTCTTTGCTTGGTTCCTGTTCCTGAACATGTACCAACTGCCTTATCGCTGCTGCTACATTGTTTTTGTTGACGTAGTTGATACAGTATAATGTATTTCTGTACTATTCTGCCATACTTGAACTGATATAGCGCATTACGGGGAAGAAGAAACGGCCAAGCAGACCGACACAAGAGGACTAGCGCTCTGTCCTCTTGTGTCGGTCTGCTTGGCCGTTTCTTCTTCCCGTAATGCGCTATACCAGTTCAAGTACGACGAACCAACTAGCCCAATCTTCAACACTCGTGGACTATTCTGCCTATTATTGAAGTTTCGTTCTTGTATATATTCATCAAGTGTTGTTTCCCAGTTTTGACATGTAAAATGCCCCTCTCCTCTGTAATGTGAAAACCCTGAGGGTAAAATAAATAAATAAAAAAAATATGGACAGAGGTAACACAAGGCAGAGCTGCTGACTAACAATTGAAGTTTTGTTGCTCATGCGCCTTGGTAAATATATACAAGTGTAAAAAAAAGGCACAACAAAATTATCAAAGCCTAACAGACACATATTCAAAGCAGACCAAAGGGCCCTGCAACACTTTTTCAGCATGTTCAGAAAACACTGCTGGTAGATAGTCGAGGCTCTCGAGAACTTTCCAAGTCTAACCTTACATAGCACAGCAAGCAGCTTGGAATTTACAATTATTTCTCAAAGTCAGCTAGAAATCACTCCCGCTTCTCACTACAAGTGGTACCATATACCTTATTAAGTCCTTGACCATTCAATGATTACTGGTGGAAATTGAGGCTGGCCCGTCGCCAACGAGCTGGCTTTTCCGCCTATTTCTGCCGTCCACCTTTCTTAATATAACTCTACCCTTCTCCGCGGTCCGTCGACGTTGGGAGAGCGGGAGTAACATTAACCCCTCTTACCCGGTAGTGGATGTCCACTGTGGCGCAGTGCTGGAATCTCCAGAGACATTTCGCGCGCCTGCCCGGCGGGAGTGAGAGATCACCTGTGGACGTTTTTCTTTCAGTTCGTCGGCTACCTTTGTTCGTGCAGCTCGCTCAGACTTGCCAACGATGCCTTGTACCCACGGCGAACGCTTACTTTTCGTTGCCCCTTCCAAACACTAGGCCGGAGAGTGGTGCGACGTGTTCGCGCAGGGACTCACTACGCCAAGCCGTGCCTCTCAAAGCCAACGCGAGGGGAGTTTGCCTTCGCTCGAGCAATCGGGCCCTGTTGTCAGTGATAGTGAGAGCGCGCACGCAGCATTGTTGCGAAGGCCTGTTTCCCGCAGCGGCCTGTCGCCGTGAAACCTTTTGCCCACAAAGACGTTCTCGCGGAATCCTTTGTGTTGTACTTTCGCTCGTGGCGTGGATGAGCCTCTTTTGTTTTCCCGCCACCTTCTGCAACGGGCGCTGCACTGCATTTTTGGTATTGCTGCAGGCAATAAAGTGTTGAGACTTGTTTAACAGCAGTACTATGTACTTGTCTCGCTGCGCTTCGCGCCTTTGCTGTCCGAACGCACCCTGTTGCTCGCTAAGACCGAACCCACGCTAGTGGCCATACCCCTGCGGAATACGTGTACACTACATACTACAATATTTCATGCTGTATTGCAAAACGTGTATACAGGATGCATGTGTTTGTAAAGCATGCAAGTTACTTTCACTGCATTGTCACTGCATTTCACTGCATTTCCAAGCAGAGCAAGTTATTTTCACTGTATTCATGTGTGGCTCTGCGTTGGAACGACCACTTGCCATGCAGACGACCCAGGTTCAATCCGCACTGGGGCCCAGAGTTTTTCAATTAATTGTTTCATTTGCATCTTTCTCGAGTTTTTCGGTCACACACAAGATAATTTTTCACTTGCAAACAATGACACCGGCATTTCCGTAAAACGAGCTCTTTGATGCTATCACGTTAAAAAAGAAAGAGCTCAAGGTGGGCTAACCAAGGGACACATCTTGTCCCCCGGCCATCCCCGTCCCTGCGAAACTTTCAGCGACTCATTGCTATGAACGGAGAACGAAAGCACTTAAAAGTATGCGGCGAATCCCTCCAACTCTGCTCGTACTATATGGATTGTAAAAATTTTTGCAGCAGTAAATTCGCGAGGCAGTAGGTTCTCTTAATAAAACCATTAGACAACTAAAAAGAAGTGTTGCAGGGCTCCTTTAACGAGCAGAAACCATAGCTATCCAGCTCTAAATAATAAAATTTAACTCTCTATTTAAAAGTACTATAGAAGGGCTACCGATGCAGCTGTCTTTTCTGTTCATGATTTTGTGGGGTTCTATGATTCTTGAACCACTTCGCCACCGGACCTGTGCAGCATGCTCATGCTACTGAACTGAGGCGAGCGTTTACAATACCAGCAGTGCATACCCAGATGACAGAGTGAATTTCAGGATATCTAGACAACCCATCGCAGAGATTATGAATGATTGCCTCAATTCAGTAATATAAGCATTCTGGGCAGGTCTCGTGACAAAATGGCACGACAAATCATAGAGGGCCAGAAAACTGTGAGCCCAAAGGAAAGATGTATCAGTACTAAGCTTGTGTGAACTCTGTATCGTAGGTTAGAAGCAAATCGAATAGTACATATATTGCATATTATAAAGAAAAATGTGCTTGTTTGGCATTTATAACTAACACGCACAGTATTTTTATTAAATTGAAACAAGGCCCGTGTAAATAGTATTTTTTCACATTAAAGGAAGTGGAAACTGAACAGAAGCAAGATTTGACTTTTGGTAAAATACAAATGATAGCCTCTGCAATATGCTTCGTTTTAAAATTGCCCATACTTTGTAGTGTACACGTATCCCGAAAGAATACGGCCACTAGCGTGGGTCCGGTCCTAGCGAGCCGCAGCGCATGCGTTAACACCAAACGCAGTACAGCCAGTTCAAAGGTGCTGTGGGAAAGCAAATAGGCTTATCCATGCCACGGGCATAAAAGTACTACGCAGGGTGCCACGAGCACGTCTTCGTGGTAAAGGTGATCCGCGGAGACACCGGGACCAAGGCCCCGTTGCTCGAGCGAGGGCAAAGGCGCTCGCGTTGGCTTCGGAGGGAGACGGGTCGGCGTAGCTAAGCCACGCACTACGACACCGTACCACCCTTCGGCCGAGCGTACACAGTGGGGCAACAAAAGGTGAGCGTTCGCCTCAGGCGCGAGGCGCCATCATAGAAGTCCGACAAGCCCCGAGCGTCGGGAGTCGACAGACGGAAAAGATTGCGTGGCTCACCGTCTGCTGTCCCTGAGAGTATCTGCCCGCTCCCGACGCAGCGCGCGAAAACCTCCCAGGAGACTCCGCGCACGGCGCCACAGTCAACATCTGCTACCGGGTGAGGGGGTTAAATGTCACTCTGCTCTCCCAGCGCGGTAGACAGCGGAGGGGAGAGGCATGTGACAAATATAATATTGTTAATAACGCGGCACATTCAGATGGTGGTAGCGGCTCACCAGAGTCATCGTTAATTGATAAATCCGCATTTTGGCTAGAATTGATAACGTTCCAAAATTGCCGGGGGTTCCTTGATAACAATTCAGGCAACGTATGCGTTTGGAAACGATTCTTAGCAGCACGCACAGCTTCCACGTATTCTGCCTCAGCATTTTGATACGCTACCCAGCAGTCACTAGTATTTTGCAACTTGGCTGTGCGGAAATAGCGCTTTTTTCTATTAGACAAACGTTTTAGATGCGTGTTATACCACGGTCTTTTTGTGTTGTTCCGTATGCGTCGAAGGGGAATGTGCGCATTGGTGACATTAGTAACTAAGTTTTTGAAAAGGTCCCAGTTCTCTTGTACACTTCTCTCTTCAAAATTGCAACAAAATGTGTCTAAGTACGCGCACATATCTTGGTTAATGGCGTCAAAATCTGCATTGCGGTAGTCCCGGATGTACTTGTCTTTTTCAGTTCCACGTGAAAAAGACATGGTGATGTCGAAATGTAACACCAAATGGTCGCTCAGACCAGGAAGATAGATAATTGGGGATATGAAGTCTGGATGAGTTGACAAAACTAGGTCTAATGTATTAGACGATTCATTAGTTACCCTTGTTGGTTTCGTTACAACCTGGGTAAAGTTGAAACAATTACAAAAATCTAGGAACTGTTGGGATTGTGTTGAAAAGGGGTCGAGTAGAGGAACACCAGCGTGCCAGGTAATGTTAGGAAAATTCATGTCACCAAAAAGAAAAATTGGTGACGAAGGATACCGAGTCAACAATATTTTTTCAGCCAATTTCTCGGGAAATACTGCTGCACCTGTTGACGCAGTTGTGTGCCGTGACTACCGCTCAATGTTTCCTATCATTTTTGATTCTGCAGGAATTTCGAAGTTAATTGACACCTTAAAAACATCCTCATCATGTGGGACTGACGGTATCAACTCAAAATTTCTCAAACAAACGAGCGCATATTCGTCTCTCTTCTTGTGTAAGATTTTCCAGCAGTCACTTGACCAAGCAACTTTGCCGCTGGACTGGAAGGTCGGTAAGGTTGTGCCGATACACAAGTCTGGTGATAAACACTCCGCTCTTAACTATCGGCCCATTTCACTAACAAGCATTCCGTGTAAACTAATGGAACATGTACTGCATTCACATATTGCGAAACTTTTAGAATCGAATTCATTTTTTACATCGGCCCAACACGGTTTTAGGCGTACGTTTTCCTGTGAAACCCAGTTGCTTCTTTTCACTCATCACCTGCATACCATTCTTGATAAACAATCTCTAATTGACTGCATTTTCCTGGATTTTGCAAAAGCATTTGAAAAAGTCAATCACGCTTTACTAATGCATAAGCTCTCCTCTCTCAACCTTGACTCGAATGTACTGGCATGGCTCAACTACTTTCTAACAAACCGTCTTCAGTACGTCACTGTTAACGGTCATGACTCGCCGGAAATAAGTGTAACATCGGGTGTACCGCAAGGCTCAGTTCTGGGACCTCTGCTGTTTTTAATATATATTAATGATCTCCCTGACTGCGTTTCTTCATCCATTCATTTATATGCCGACGACTGTGTGCTTTACAGGGAAATACGTACCGATGATGATAGGAACATCTTGCAGACAGACTTAAATAACATTAGGAATTGGTGCGATAAATGGCTTATGAAATTAAATCCCAAAAAATGCAAGCTAATGACAGTCTCCCGCCAGTCTAATAACTCCTCAACATACAAACTGGGTGATGTTTATCTTGACCAAGTGTCGTCATACCGGTACTTAGGCGTCACCATTTCTTTCAATCTAACATGGAATGCCCATATTAACGTCATCACGAACAATGCTAACCGTACATTGGGATACATACGTCGAAATTTCAGCAACGCCCCACTTTCCTTGAAGATGCTTCTTTATAAAACCCTCGTGCGCTCGAAATTGGAGTACGCTGCTGCAATCTGGAACCCTCACCACGAAAACTTGATTAGGCACCTTGAGCTAATTCAAAATAACGCTGCACGTTTTATTCTATCGGATTATCACCGTACATCAAGCGTAACAGCAATGAAGCACCACTTGTCACTGCCACCTCTATCACTGCGTCGCAAGTACTTCCGCCTTTGCCTTTTCCATAAGACCTACCATCATCCATCACTGCGTAATGAGCTCATTACGCCTCCCACATATCACTCCTCTCGGATCGACCATGAACACAAGGTTAAAGGTATTTTCTGCTACACAAACACATTTTCTTGCTCCTTCATACCGGTCACATCAAACGATTGGAATCGGCTACCAGGTGACATCGTTTCCATCTCTGATCACTCCCTCTTTCGTCATTCTTTATCAGCTCACCTATTTCGCGATAGCTCTCCTTAGTCATCCGATCTATTCCCCTCCTTACGAAGTTCTGTCTCCACGTGTCAAGATGCCAGCGTTTTCCAGTGGATTCTTGATTTTTTTGTGTGTGCGTGTCATTTCCCTTACTTTTACACTTTTTTGCTAGTACTGTATAATTTTACCACATTCACTATTTGCTTATTGTGATTTCCTTATTTTTACGTTTCACTTTTGTTGCGCCTCATTGAGTAGAGGTTTTTTTTTTTTTTTTTTTTGTTCATGTATAAAATAGCACGTATATTTTCATGTTGTAACCCACTCCCCTCTGTAAAGCTTCGGCGATTGAGGGTAACAAAATAAATATAAAAAAAAAAATGTCAGGACATAAGAACGGCAGAAAAGGCGGCAAAGCCAGCGCAAAGGCAGCGGGCTAGTCTCAATTCCCACAACTTAGAGCATTTAGGTCAATAAAACAAGCTTTTAAACTTTAAAAATGAATCAATGCTAGGGTAATATCTTCATTTAACCTTGAAGTGGTACTTCGCAATACGGCAAATTTCACCAGAATATATGTTTTCACAGCTTAGCACCCCTCCACTGCAGTGAAATCACTTTTAAAGGGTGTTACATGCGTACTAATATGCACCTTTTCGTTCGTTTCAAATTATTTAAATGAAAGCAAATTTGAATACTATAATACCTCGTTAACTCGAACTCGCATATCTCGAAAAATCGGCTAAGTAGAAATTTTCTGCGGCACCGAACTTCTGCCGTTATGTCTTATGTAATTTCACCCTTTCTCTCGAAGTATTTTCGGATCGGATTGCGGATTTCTCGAAATCTGGAGTGAGAGTGGAACGAAAATTCTGCCACCGGTCCATTACACAAGATTCGCGCGCAATGCTGCGATGCCTGAAATCCGTCAAATGTTTACTTTTTATTTCTTATTTAGCCGTGCCTGCCGCTACGTCGATACTTTCCGCGAACCTGAAGCCCAGTGGCATATTAACTTTGTCGAGCAACCCTGTGGCACGCCATGTGACTCCAACGCAGCAGACCTCACACGGAGGAAGGAAAAACCATGGGGCCTCGCTTTGCCCCACGCTTGGGTTATTCGTGTCGTTTTTTTCATTTGTTTAACAGTGCTCGTTGTTCTAAGGTGTGGTTTCTTTCAGTCTAGTCTGCACAACGCACTCGCTATGGATTTAACACTGACTTTGAGCAGCGACTTAGCCTGAGAATGGCAAGCATGGCGTCACAAAAGCAGTGGAAGTCGCTAAGGCTAGAAAGGAAGGTTGCCCTAATTAAGGCAGTGGAGAAAGATGGCTGGTAACGGTGCCGCCGAAATTTTTTTTTTTCGAGTACACGCTGTGCGAGCAGGATGTGCCAGTGGCCGAAAAAATGACGGACGCCGAAATCGATCAAACGGCCACTAACGTAGGGGGCGGCGGAGACGACGCCGATGACAAACCAGCTCAAGAGGTGCTGACATCTGCAGAAACGAGAAATTTGCTTCGAAATAAGGTAGAGTGCATCGGCGAAGAACATCGTATGATGCGATGCGTGAAGCAGCTGTAGAACACATTCCTAGGCCCGAGCACGACCGCAATGCAGATGAGCATTAGGGAGTTTTTCTCTGCTAAATAAAATGGCAGTGCTGCGAAATCGAGCTGGTTAACGTCTCTTGTGTGATATCTTTTTTTTTTTTAACTTTCACGAGAAGAAACATTAGAAACTGCTGGTGAAGAGCCGGTAAGAAGTACTGATTTGGCTAAAAAGCGCTTGATTTTTCCTGGCAATTTGTGCAACTTCGCTTATCTCGAAACTTTTCTTCGCTTTTACAACTTCAAGGTAACGAGATGTTACTGTAGTGCACTATTCGTTCAAATGTTCGAAGCATTAGAATATTTAGACAGTGGGGCTAGCTTTCCTATTGAGCGCTGGGTAATCGTAGTTCACTTTCGTTAACAGCTTTTAATGTGTATACGAGACTGTTCATTTTGTTGTACGTTTTTTGTTATTGTTGACACATACTGTATATTATCGCAGCATATGAGCAATAAAGGTCGAAGTCGACACCTACGTCCTTTCCGTCTGTCCTCATAAGTTATGCCATTTTTGCTTGCTTGTTTTAGGTTTGTATTGACCACAGTGTCAAGCCGTCAAGTTGAGCCCCTGAAGTCCTACGCACTTGAAACTAAATAAAATTGGTGGCAGGTGGGGGATCACAAGAGGGCACACAACATTCCGACATTCAGAAGACATTTACCATATTAACTTGAATGAAGAAACTCAAGTAATGACACACTGCCAATGAATTACAGTCGAAACCCGCAATAACGAAATCGCCGGGGAAACCGAAAAATTTCGTTTTCACGAGTATCAGACATAAAAACAGTGATACGGCCAGCAGAACGAAAATTTATTGCCAGAAGTCGGTCAACTTACTTCGCCGATCCTTGCCATGCAACAACTTCAACGCTCTGATTTCGCACTGGAAAAAGTGGTCTATTGCAAAGTTGTCGTCATGTGCGCCGAAGGAGCGAAGGGTGTCCTGCGCATCGTTCTTGCCCGCAGTCTCGCTGGCAGCGAAGTTAGGGCTAAGGCCGACTTCGATGACGCGCTACGCTCGTAGACCGTGCGACCGCCCATAGTAATCTGATCGTGCATCCGGTGCGGCCACTCGTAGTAATCTGACCGTGCCGCCACTTACAGCTTCGTTGGTTGCGACGAAGCACGTCACCACGAGTGCGCTAGCGCGCCGTTCCTGCCCACAGTCTCGCTGTCGGCGGAGTGAGGGCTAACGACGACTCCGATGATGCGCCCCGCCTGTAGTAACCTGATCGCGCATCCGCATACTGCTCCTACCTAAAGCGTAATTATATCTTAAGTGATCAACGAGCCGTGAACACGCCATAAAGTAGTAACTTTCGAAAGCCATGTCCTCGCGACACACAAGCAGCAGACGACGATCTCCCAGAGCGAGCATCAAGCCAATGGCGAGGCGAGCTGAGGCAACATGGCGGCCACAGCCAATCAAGAGCCTCGAAACGACCTTCAAACATTCGCTTTTTGTGCGCTTGTTTTTAAAGGGAGGAGCCAGCTGAGGCGGGAAAGCTAAACACGGAGAAATGCTATTTCCGATGAGCCCAAAAAGCCGGCTCCCGGCCCTGCCATTGCGAAGCCATAATGTTTTGAAAATCGCTGTTTTCTCGAGATTTTCATAAAAAGTTTTGCTACCTATGTGGGTGAAATGAAGTTTACAAAGCACTTCTGCGAGGTTTTCAGTGTAGATATTTTGGAATCGGATAGAGAAAGGGTTCCAGAAACTGAAAACTTGATTTTCAAAAAATTGTTTTTTTTTTGCCATTTTTCGCGATCCCAAAGCCGCGTCCTCCCTTAAGTAAACAAAAATGGTGGTACCCACGCTAGCACGGCAAAAGCAGACGTTTACAAATTTTGAGTGCGCATAACACGCATACGAGCATATTTTCAACAGTTAACCTTTGGCGGGAGGTAAAATAAGGCCCGCACCGTGGTAGAAAATTCGTTAATGCGGGATCGCTGTCCAAAAACAGCGATCCCGCATTTTTTGGACAGCAAATCGAACATATATATTTTTTACATATATGTTTTTATCTCGTTGCCCCGAGATACGTAATACATGGGCTTCTATGAACGTTCGGCGAGGATCCGGAAATATTTCGTTGCCGCGGGGATTTCGTACTCGCGGGGTTTCGTTATTGCGGGTTTCGACTGTAATTCATTGACATTGATTTATCTGAAATAAAACTAATTCACCTAAAATAAAAGCTTTTAATGGTCCAGGCAAACTAAATTAGGATCTCGGATTCGATGTTTCCCTAAACAATAGAACTTTGAGGCCTAAAAATCACATACACAAGAAAGACTTCTCGTATCTTTCTCGTGTAAGGTAGGAAAAAGCTATTGTATGAAACAACAATCAAAACAATATGTAGTAAAAGATTACTTAACTATAGAAAAAAGAAAATTTCGGATGGAGAAAAAAAAAACTAAACTTTGCCATTCTGTAAATTTCATTCAGCAAGGATTTCCATGAATGTTATCAATTATGAAAGTTTTTTTTCAAAGGTGCCAAAGACACCTGCAAGGTCACCGATTGACGGACTTACCATTTCACAGATTGCAGACAGGGGATGGGTACCTTTGTCCAGCTCTCGCTTCACGAAATCCACCACCTCTTGACTCGTCATGTTGTTCCTGCAGAGAGAATTGTTATCTTTCTTAAAACAGTGTTACCAAGACGGAGGAAAGCTCCTTTGCACAGGCCTGTCCACATTTTCTTACATTGCAGTCAAGTGCGGCAAAATTTTTCAGGCATTTCAAAAGGCATTTTCCATTATGATTGGCTCATGAGGTACAACTAAAGGAACAGAGAAACAATGACTTAATTTAGATTGATAAACTGCATTCTGAGAACTCTAATGCCGAAAGTTTCATTATCATAAGTTCATTATTAGTGGAGATATTAAAGGTAGAAGTTTAATGTTTAAACTTTTGCGTCGAAGTCTCCGCGTGCGACGTCAAGAATTTTAAAATGTAGTTTCCGTATTTTCGCGACATTGCCTCGGATTTTCATAAGCTTCATATGTCTTCTCTGTGGCGCCCACAAACAGCAATGCAGTTCAGTTTTCTCGATTATAAGCTTTGTAGGACCTAGTAGACGCCTTCAAAATCTATGACGTCACGGTGCAGGAATCTCCAGGCGATGTCTTTACCCGTACTTTCTTTTCGCGCGCTTTCTCGCTTATAAAACGTCATGTTGCGGTAAGAGTGGCGTTTTGGTGATCATGAAATTTTACTTCACTAATACGCAAAAAATATTTTTTTCTCTGTACTTGACAGGCACGCCTGCAGATGTTATGGTAGTACATCATTCATAGAAATATCACTTTGCACATTTTGCAGAGCTTTTGGTGATGCCCTGCCCCCCGCGTGTGTTGTCTTCCCGCCATTGCCTTTTCGAATTATTATTCGTTCAGCTGAAAAGAACAGGACTTATCACAACTCTTGTGTTAACTTCATTCTATAACCCCCCAGTACGAATCAAGCAAATTGAAATTTCAATGACCTGTAAATATCACAGCTCCAATAACAAAGAGCAAGGGTTGACGCTTTATCGCAACTTTTCTTCTTTTACAGATTATAGTTCTGGACAGCCCAGTGTACCGTATTTACTCGCGTAATGAACCCATGTTTTTTTTCCCAGATTTGGGGGGAGAGTTCATTACGTGGGAGAAAAAAGGCACAATAGTTGTAACAGCAAAAATTTTGCTTTGACAGAACTGTTTGCAAAAAAAAAAAAAACGCATGGCCTTCAAGATGGCAGGCACATGGCATGTTTCTACACCGCGCACCCGCCATCTCGAAGGCCATGTGTTTTTTTTTTTAGGTGTGAAGCTCTGTAGGGTGTGGGTCTGTCCATCCTCCGATGATGTATGTAGCCATCGGTGGCACATACCCAAAAGAGCGGTCCTTAGAATGTCCGCTGGATGGCGGCACTTGTACATAATGAATACCATATTTACTCGCATAATAGGCGCACTTTTTTTTCAGAAAATCCGGCTCGAAGTTAGGGGTGCGCCGATTACGCGGAATAAAATTTTCGAAAATTTTTTCAACTCGGTTCTCGCGCTTTAAATCTGCACACTTGTCAAGTAAAAGGCGACTTTATCGTTTACCAATTAATTTAGCATAAAACAAACATACCTACGTACCTTTTAATGAACAAGCGAGAGCCGTCAACTGCACACACACACGTAAAATTTATTTGCACAAAAGTCTTTTTCCCTATTCGGAGTCCGAGTCGGAGATCACACATTCATCCTCGCCGAGCGGGGATTCGTTTTTGGTGTCCGAATCATCCGCACCCCACAACATGTCATCCTCACTCGCATCCAGTGCGTTCGAGATACCCGTCTTCTTGAAACTTTTCCTGACGACTTCGTCGGAGATCGCCTGCCACGCTTCCACGATCCAAGCGCACAGCATTTCCACAGGCGGCCTCTTAATCTTACCACCTGGAGTCGGCTGATGTGGTCCTCCAGCCATCCAGGTGGTGTACAGCCTTCGAACATTGTCCTTGAAAGGTTTATTCAAGGACACGTCCAAAGGCTGCAGTATCGATGTGAGGCCGCCCGGAATCACTGCCAGATCTGTGCGCAGCTCCTTTAGCTCATCTCGTACGCGGTCTACTAGGTGCCCACGAAAACTGTCCAGGACAAGCATGGACGGCAACAACAGACCACCCGGCCGCCGACCCCAGACTGTTTTCACCCAATCCACCATGAGTTCCGCGCTCATCCAGCCTTTTTCCTGGACTCCGACGTAAATGCCTTGAGGGAATTTTGCCATTGGGAGCGTCTTACGTTTAAAAATAACGTAAGGCGGTAGCTTACGCCCATCCGCTGTCACCGCCAGCATTACGGTGCATCGTTGTTTATCAGCGCCAGACGTTTTGACGATGATGCTCCGTGCACCTTTCTCCTCCACTGTCGTGTTCCACGGCATATCAACGCAAAGGGGGGTCTGATCAGCGTTGCCGATCTGGGACAAAATGAAGTCTTTCTGCTGTCGGAGCTTTATAACAAAACTGTGGAAGTCCACCACTTTGTCCTCATATGCTGCGGGCAAGCGCTGGCACAAGGTGGTCCGCCTTCGCAGTGCGAGGCCATGGCGCCGCATAAAACGAGTTGTCCATCCGGAGCTGGCTTTGAACTCTTTTGCTTCGATGCCCTGCGCTCGGGCTATTCTGCGCGCCTCAGTCTGCACAATATCCAACGACACAGCACAGCCGTCTTGTCGTAACTCCCGTATATGCCGGACCAGTTGCTCTTCGACGTTCGGATACCTGCCGGTCTTGGCACTGCGGAAAGCCCGTCGTGTCTTCTTCGTTGCCTTAAGTTTTTCTTCTTGGTCCCTCCAGTACCGAATACTGGTTTCTCCAACGCCGAAATGCCTGCTTGCAGCCCGGTTGCCGTGCTCCAGCGCGTACTGCACTGCCTTCAGTTTAAACCAAGCCGTGTAGCTCGCGTACTTCCCCATGGTGGAACCAAAGTTCAATACACGACCACAACATACGCACACCGCTTGCAAAATGGCGTTTCTTTCTTTTTCTCTGATGGTGGTGATGGCAATTGAGCCCCGGCGTTGTACACGTGACCTCCAAAAAGCGCGGCGATTTGGGCGGTATCAGTAATTGATGGAACAGCCGCTTTTTTTTTTCGCTCATGGACGCCTTTTTTTTTTCAAGTTTTATTTCGACAAACATGTTGGTTAGGTCGTTGCACTTCGAATTTTTTTTATTTGCTCGTCGATTTGCCTTCTTTTTTTCTTCAGGGTACGGGGACCGCGTTCCAACTGTACCGCTGGGGGGTAGAATCGTTTCTGATCACGGCCAAGTTCGGGGTGCGCCTATTATGCGCGGAATTAAAAAAAATCGAATTTTCCGCGACCAAACTAGGGGTGCGCCTATTATGCGAGTAAATACGGTACATGATGAAAAGATGTGAGATGGCTGTACGAACAGACGCACGCATGAACGGATGCACCGACGGTCACACGGATGGACTGACGAACGCTTCGCCCCACCAGTGATCATTCACTCCGTAGATATGCTGTGATTTTTTTTTTCAATTTGATCAACTCCTAGGTCTTTGCGATCAGAAAGGTAAGTCGATAGCATTTGGAAACCTTTTAAATTTCGATTTTATAAGAAGTGCTCATATTTTAATTCTATCGACTCCTAGAGCTTTCTTGATCAAAAGGCAAGTCTATAACCCTTGCAAAACGCGTAATTTTCGATTTCAGAAGATGTGGTCGTATTTAAGTTGTATTGACTCCTGGCCGTATTTAGGTTATATCGACTCCTAAGGGTTCACCGATCAGAAAGGTGAGTCTATAGCCTTTGGAAAACACGTAATTTTTTATTTCAGAAGATGTGCTCGTATTTTAATTCTATCGCCTTCTACCGCACTAAAAAAACTAAGGACAAACAAACAAACAAAAAACATTGCGAAAAACTAGGGGGGTGGGAGGGGGGTCTCAATGGCAAGCGCCAACATCAGCGTTGCGGTCTTATAGTGGCTAGGAGTAGCCAAACACATGAGGGGAGAGTTTTTCACTAAGGTCAGAGTCACAAAAGATCAACACAACTAGCAGAATCTATTTCTGTGAAAACAACTCGCGTGTGTCTTCCTGGG